>NC_056526.1:64242260-64340014 GCF_019175285.1 Sceloporus undulatus
CATCATCATCATCATCATCATCATCATCATCATCATCATCATCATCATCATCATCATCATCATGTCTGAGATACTCCATCGCCCTGGCAAATCATAAGGTTACACCCAACCTAATTATATTTTCCTCTCCCCACTCAGTCCATCTATTCCCAGACTGGACACCTTTCATAGGCATTTAGTGGCTGGGGACGATGAGGGAGAGGTATGCAGGAAGATGAAGGTGCAGGAAGATGATGGCACTCTCCTAGGTCTGCATAGAACCCCTGACAGATCCAGGAAGAAGCTGTTTTCTTCCTGAAGAAGGCTGCGGAGACAGAGACAGATGGTTACCTGGCCATCCCTCCTTTTCTCCCCTGGGGTGCCCAGCCTGAAAACCAGTAGTTTGCTCAAGGAGGGAATGGAAGCGCTGAACTTCATCTGCCATAACTTTAAAAAGTACATGTAACTTTGAGTTCCCCTAGCTGAGCCACTAACAGCACGCAAACTCATATTTCTGCCTCCTCCTTCTCTTCTAGTATTATTATAAAAGTTTTACTTTTCTTGATATTGTTGTTGTTATGGATCATTTAAATCTTTTAAAAGAAATCAACTTGTGATTGCCACCACTTCATTTGGTCATTTCCTTTGCTTCAGATAAAATGAAATGAAAAAGAGTACACAGCTAATAACTCCCAAAAGAAGCCCAATCAACTGTAGTTTAAAGAAGGAAAGTCTACCAGCCCTTGAGGTAATCTATTCCATTGTTGAATAGCCATTCCAGTTTGGAAAATGTGTATATTTGATTTTTAGTTTACTTTCATATATTTGGAACTGAAAATAAAATAAATTAAAGGGGCCATTTTACACAAAATATACTAAAAACAGAAACAAATATATATTGTCTTGTTGATACTTCTGTTTTGCTACGAAACCTTGATTTTTAAGTTAACAGTGCAGGTAAATATGAGAATGTAGAGGTAATGGCAACATATTTATCTAAGCATATTATGCTGTACTGCCTTTAGAGGCTGTGTTACGGTCTCATATGTGCTTTTCAGGTGTTCGATTTCATTGGGAGGTGACCATTGGCACTGACTATCTGTACAATGATAATCCAGGGACCAGATGAATGCTTAGTGGTGGATCATATGCCTTGTATGCAAATGGTCTGTCATTCATTTGCTGGTATCTCTGGGTAGGAATGGAAATCTAAAACCTTGGTGAATTGCTGCCAGTTTGTGTAGACAATATTGAGCCAGATGGACCAGTGGTTTGACTCCACATCACTATGCTCCTTTTTATTTTCTGTAAATATCATCTCATCTCAAAAAGCTATAACTTCCATCTTGTGACATTTTTACCTCTGAAAACTCACCCAACTTCTGTCACCATTTTTTCTTATTACCATTTGTATAGCTTTGCTGTTACCTTTCCACCCTCTGATAAAATGTTTATCATTTTCATCTACTTTTTTAAAAAAATATCCAAAACATGCAATTATCTAATCTTCACTTGTGGATCTGTCTCAGTCAGCACTTTTATCTGATTATTTCCACTATACAGCTGCATGATGTACTCAGCAAAATATATATGCCTAGATTAATCTTCAAGCATGTCTAACTCACTGCCGTGTCTTTTCCAATGCAGGAAAAGCTGGAAATAAAATGGCTTCAAGATGATGATTTTGGAACACAGGCAGGTATTTTAGAAGCCTTATCTACACCCCAGTGTCACAATAACTCATGGTTTATCATGACTGGAATGTGTGGGCCTCTCTCATCCTCTTCTCCCTTCACAAACTCTTCCTCCTGACATAATATAACCATGTGGGTGGTTTGACAACTTTTTGCTTTTGATTACAGATGGATATTCAAGTCATCCAGACCTGACAATTAATTTTAATTATGATTGGTGGGAAGCAAATCACCAGCAAACCATAATTTATTAAGTTGTCCAGACCCCCCACACACCAATGAACTATAGTTTGTATTAATGATGATTTAAGCTTTGGATGTAAAGTTTAGAAATGGAAAGAATATCCAGAAATATTTGAAAAATAGTAATAAAAACATGTTTGTTTTTCAAGTGTTAAGAAAGCCTGACAAGAAGAAACCTGGTATGATGAGAATCTTCATAGTGCTGGATTTATTCTATGCAAAATTTGCATGAGATTTTTTTGCATAGAAAAGAACATTTTCTGTGCAGGAACAGCATTTTCTGTCTCATGGGGAAAGTGGGAGGCATTCTGCAAGGAAGTAGTGGATATCTCCAGTGGTGAAACCCTAGGTTACACATGGATATGTCACAGAGGATTCCAGTAACTGTGGGGCTTGACAGATGGGCAGCAAAATGCCACCCCTGTTTGGTCCGGATCAAAACTCATGTCACTAAGGGATGAGCACAGCTCATAGAGGAATGTCTGTCAGACGTCCTACAAATTTGTCCAATACTTCTAAAGGCATGGAAGGTTATTTTAATGCTCTTGGAAAAAAAGGTGGTGGTAGGTTATATCCCAGTGCCTGGAAACAAGAAAACAGCCAAAGCTTTGGTACGTCAAGGCCAATTAGCTGGAAGGCAGCTTCTCCAAACAGGGTTTACAAGGCCTCGGGAGGTCATGCTTAACTCTAGATTGAATGGAGCAATGTTGCCTTGGGGAAAGAGAACAGATCGTTGTTGCTTCTGATATTCTTTTCTCTCTGCTCTCAATCAGTTGGCTTTCAGATGGTTTCCTGGGCCTCCTCTGAGCAGTCCAATTGGACCACTGGGGCAGAGGCATGTCTATAAAACATTTGGTTCCCTTCTCACCCTTACTACAAAACAAATAGGATTAGGGAATTCTGACGTACTCCTAGAGGACATCTGAGTTTCTGGACTTGCAAGTATCTGCCTTAATCTCTATTTAAAGGGAAGGGATGCTGGGGGCGATGCTAGCTTGTGACATGGGTAATTTCTGAGCAGCTTTTGATATGATTTCAGATTATTGAGCAGGAAGCCCTTCTAGAAGTACCCTACTGAATTGTAAAATTGAAAGATACAGTATTTATTTGCCTGAACTTAACAACATTTGCTTACCTTGTTTTTACCTAAATGTACATAGAACTATCTAAATCCGAATAAATCTAATAAATTAAGACTTCAAATAAGCAAAGAATATTGAATCTGTTAATATAGAGTACAGAATCTAATTATTTTGAAATTTACAGCCCCAGAATAACACCAGTTCCAGTCACCAATCTTTTTTTCTTCACAGTGCAGTATATGGTAGAAACTACTATATAACCAAAGCATTCAGAAAGTTGAATATTCTGCAACGTACTGTTCCAAGGTCAATGGTATGAAGGCAGCCCTCAACACAGGATGTAACCATTGGGAGACAAATTGAGGGCATTGTCCCATTAAATTTTCCTTTAGTACCTAGAATTCCAGCATTATAGTAACATAAAATTTCAGTTGAACTGCAGTTAAACTGAAGTAATGTAATTTTAGGCATCCAAAGAAAAGGGACAGGCAAAGTTACCAAGCAAATGTGAGTACAACAAATTATAGGAATCTAGGTGTGAACAATTTTCAGTTTCTCTTTCTCTGCAATACTAAAAATTTGGGGACTGAGGGAAAATTTCATTGAGGAGCAGAATTCTGATTTTAAGGATAATGCCCTCATTTTGCCACACCCGCCATAGCTACATCTCTGACTCAACACATACAGAAATATGATGTACAGTGGCCTTGGAAAAAGCAGGTTACTTGGTTTCAGTTTAAGGCTTGATAGTCAATGTGCTATCTACAGTGTAGACTACATAAGGAGTAGTACTAACTAGTCAAGAACCAGTGTGGGTGTAGTGGTTTGAGCAATGGACTATGACTATGGAAATCAAGGCTTGATTCCTCACTTAGGCTATGGAAACCCACTGGGCAACCTTGAGCGAATCACACTCTCTCACCCCCAGAAAACCCTTAGGGTCACTATAAGTTGGAAACTACTTGAAGGCACACAGCAACAACAACAACAAACTCAGAATTGTGGTGAGTGAGTGGGAGAATGGATTAGTACTAATGGCTTCACATCATACTGTTCCTTACTCTGCTGTAATGCACCCATCATGTCAATGGTTGAAATGTGAGGTGGCAAAGTAGTATCATGTAGGTGTTGTGAACCATAAAATATGCTAGCTGGCAGTGGGTGGGTTGTGGAGCTGCAGTAAAAAAAATCACTTTCCCAAGCTCTGTTGCTTTCCCTGATTGAGCAGGAATGTCTAAAGGGGGAGTCTACAACCAGATTTCTCTTTCTTGTTGACAAAGTATAAAGCGCTGAGAGAGTAGTTACACTTGTGTGTTTCTGTGTCCAGCAATAATGTAATGCCAGGAGAGGATTGTAGTGACAGACAGACAGGCAATGGCATAATAAAGTTCACCCAGCATCCTTCACAGCCTATCAGAAACTATTTGGATCATGGGGCTGAACTATGCCCTGGCACCATTGAAGTGCCATTTTGTAGCTGGAGGGAAGCACTAAACAAGGAGCAACTGGATGCCTGCTTATGTAATGTCCAAATAATGACCTATGTATGCAAAATACCTTGTGCAAAAGTAGAGTCACTAAGATGATTTTGAGTGTAGTGTGTTCAGTGACTAAAAGGCTCCATTAGATCTTCCCACTCAACACAGAAAGGTTGTAAGTAAAGTCAGCAGGAAAGCAGATACTGGAAACAGCTGGCATACATCTCCAGATTACCCCTCCACTCTATCTATCTATCTATTGAATGCCTACATAGGGCTTACCATATATACTCATGTATAAGCCAACCTCATGTATAAGTCGTGGGCAGGTTTTGGAGGCAAAATCATGGATTTTGATATGACCCGTGGATAAGTTAAGGGTCAAACTCAGGGGCATGTAACAAATGATCTAAAGGGGTGTGTGTGTGTGACACAACTTCCCTCCCACCTTTTCCCCTTCTGGACCTCTCCCAAGGGACACAGTCTCCCAAGGGACACAAACCTCCAATTTCCCTCGTTCCCAAGGCTGGTGGCTTGCAAAAACTGGGACACAGACCTTCAATTTTCCTCCTTTCTCCACAACTTTCCCCAAAGCTGATGGCTTTCCAAAAGGGGGGCAAAGACCTCCGATTTCCCTCCTTTTCTCTCCTCCCTCCCTTCTCCACAGCTTTCTCAAGGCTCATGGAGCAGTATTACTGTATTGATCCATATATAAGTCTGCCTAGGATTTTGGAGCCCATTTTTGGCCTTCTTCTTCTTCTTCTTCTTCTTCTTATTATTATTATTATTATTATTATTATTGAGTCATAAACTATGCTACAATAGACTGGTAAAACCCAGAAACTCATGTTTCCTGTGCAGCCCAGTTCAGCTTTGCTTGTTGGTCATTTTGATGTTGCACTAAGTACATAAAGATTATTAACTGCCTGAAGTCTAGTTTCATCCTTGTTCATAACTTCGCTTCACTACAGAATAGCATCTCAATGGTGTCAGGGCACAGAAGCCCAGTTGGCACAGTGGTTAAATGCCAGTACTGCTGCCACAACATTGTGAGCTGGATCCCAGATGGCCCTAGGTTGACTCAGCCTTCCATCCTTTCCTAGGTTGGTAAAAAGAGAACCCAGCTTGTTTGGGGAAATCGGTTAATATGTTATAAACTGATTAGGGAGTGCTTAGCTCACTATGAAGCAATACAGA
Source organism: Sceloporus undulatus (assembly GCF_019175285.1). Lineage (NCBI taxonomy): Eukaryota > Metazoa > Chordata > Lepidosauria > Squamata > Phrynosomatidae > Sceloporus > Sceloporus undulatus. The sequence continues at coordinate 64,247,934 of NC_056526.1, forward strand.
AATGCAAAGTGTTAAGTGCTATCCTTTCGAAATATCCAAACATGGGCTCCAGAGGATTTTTTTAGACATCTGGAGCAGAATTTGAGGTACCAAGGGGGGCTGTATTGGGAAGGTGGGATTATCATCCACTGGATTGTACTGTGCTGCCTGCAGAAGCATAACACTGACCCATCACCAATAATAATAAAATTCAGTCTAGAACTGATCTTAAGGAAAGGAACTGAGCCAGAGAAAATGAGCTGGTGAGATCAAAATGACAATAATAAAATAAAATAAAATATTCCTGAGCTTTAAATTATTTTCTATTTACAAAATATTTCATTTGTATTTTCTACTTTGCAGCCAAAAATGCATTTTAGAAGATAAGCTATGTACTTCAAGCTCATGTTTTTAAATAATGATTAAAAGCTACCATACGTGGGAAAACTTCCACATAGTTGTGTTTTTAATGAACTACTTGCTAAACATTCAAGACTCTTCAGAACAAAGTGGGAATAAAAAGCAAAGCTGGATCCCAGAGAGAATTGTGAATACAACCAAACCAAATGACAGATCGCATTCCCACTGAATCAAACAATATGTAAATTAAGGCAATCAAGAAGGATAACAGGGACGTCTGATCAAAGCTAAACACTCCTGATATCAATGATACCTCTGGCATTATACAAGTGCATTAACACCATTTAATTACAATAAAGGAAACTCAACTAAATCAAATACTATTATACTAAATCTATAATAATAAATTATATGTCCATGCTTGTCACAATTACAGCTGAAAGACCATGAAACTTGACATGACACTAAAAATATACTAGGGATATGCTTCTAAGGCTAATTTTATTTTTAAAATAAATACAATACATTAAATTTATGTGTCCATGTGTTGAAATCTGCAGTGCTGTCATTAATCACTAGGTGGCAAACATCTCTAACTAGTGCACAACTTTGCCTTCCATAGAGTGTGAAGCTATGAGGGAGAAGATGAAATAGTGGGTCCATACAGATAGGCCAGAATAAAGCTGCTTTGGGTCACTTTGGAGGTATGCTGTTTAAATTATGCATGCATCCAAAGAGTCCAGAAGCCATGCCAATGCATGCATCCAAAGAGTCCAGAAGCCATGCCAAAGCCACGCTACAGTCCTAAGGACTGAACCACAGCTTTGGCACAACTTCTGGCCTCTTAGCACACATGCATCATTTAAACAGCATACCTCCAAAGCAGCTTTGTTTTGGCCTCTCTGTACGGGCCCAGTGTGAGGAACAAAGTTACAGGGTTCCATGCCCTGCTCTGATTCTAAGTAATTTTCTGCTACAGCAAAACACAACTGGTTGCAGTCAGAATGCATGGGCTATGGTCAAGGAAACTCAAGTCAGGAATACTGAAAGAAGAAGGGGTGAAGAATGTTTGCTGAGATGGGTCCAAGGTCAAGCATTAGATAATATATCAACATTTACAAACCAAAGGGTTCAGCAGCAAAAATTGCAAACAGTCCTGGCTGTTCAAAGACGAGATATACCCAGACTGGTGTCATTCCTAATGCTGGTCAGGGCTAGTGCCCTGCTCATAATATTGAATGCATCTTGATCAATTCAGCTTCCCAGTTTATATTAAAGCATTCCTAGATAAGTTTCTCCCAAGCAGACCTTGTAGACCTTGTAGCCTCATACTATATCTGAGAGGGAGAGTTTGGGTTAACTGCTCTGACTATTCCTTTTTCATGGGCTGGTCTACAGTTCTTGATCCTAAGCTGTTTGATTCAACAAAAGATGAGTATGGATGGTCTTCAGCTGTCTGACTAGGTGGCTGCTGCATCTACTTCCTTCCAAGCTGGTAAGGTAAAGTTTGTTCCTCATCTGATGAGAGATCCTCAAGCAGCGTATGTCATAGTAGATAGTACTGCTGTTTCCCTTGATGTCATGGGCATGGAGTTGACACATCTGTCAGTGGTGTTTTCTGTTAATATACTGCAGCAGTTGGTGTGCACAGAGGTCCCAGCCACTATGGTTTCATATGCAGAGATAATGTGTCCAACCTTGACAGCTCTGTAACTTCACAGGAAGATTTCACTATGCTAAACTAAAGACAATTCTATTCTTCAGGAAATCAAGTCCTATTACTGGTAGTTCATTTCAGACAAATCATGAATTTTTGGGTGGGGGGGGGGGTTGGGGGGAGATGCTTCTCAAAAGTCATTATTATTATCCAGGTTTTTCTGCCCCTAGTTCTGGCTTGAGTTCATAGCTGTCAGGCACAAAAGAAAATAACATGCACAAACAAATGTGTCAAATATAATTTGTATGCTTTAAACTGTAACAGACAATGGAGGAGGAAAACAAGTTGAGTTGGAGTGTGAGTGATTTGGCTAGAAAACCACAGGGAATGTATTTAGCCTGGGATGAATATAATGGTATATGTATCTGTAATGGATGAATTAGAAGGTTCTGAAGGAAAAGGTAGATTTCTGATATTATGATAACTTCAAATGGGTTCTTGGTAGTATATAAATGAAATGTGCTTTGGAGAATGTTACTAACGTATGGAGCACCAATAACTAACAGAAGGTGTTTACAGTAAATCAATTAGTAGTGAATTAGAAACTGACACCTTTGCTTAAAACCACAGTAAGAGTGAGAAATGGATGTAATTTGGCACCTGATCTACCTTTCCTTAGAAACTGTAATGGCAAAGGCATTAGAGTCAGCTAAGGCTCAAGTTAATAGAAGTCAGTAGTTTATGATATAAGGAATGCAAATGATATAAGATTAATGATCATGTTGAGTTACCAGTAGTAACACCCTTAAAATCAAGTTAAAAATCTGCAAAATTTAGAGCCGGTATAAATATCTAAATTATACTATCTAGACGCTGCCTTTAGTTTGGAAATAACACTTCAGTAGTTGGCAGATTGGAAAATATCACCTTATTTTTGAACTTTGGATTTCACAAGGTGATCAACAAGTCATATGTGTGGGATTCTAATGTATATGGTTGTATTACCTTGTTAGGAGGAACAGGAAGAGATGATCAATTCTAGCCTCGTTCTAACGTCTGCTCAAAATCTGTCTGGGAAAAAAAATGACTGCATGACTGTAGCCACACAAAAATCACAATTTTTTTCCTCACTGGGAATGAAATTAAACAGTCCAGGAAATGGAGCAAATCAGAAAATTTCAATAGAGCATTCCTATTTCTTTTTGTTGTTAACTGCTCCCAAGTTGATTTTGCCTTATGGTGATCCTATGAATCAGAGACCTCCAAGTCCCCCTATCATCAGCTAGTCTGCTCAGGTCTTACAGACTCAGACTTGTTGCTTCCTTTATCCTATAGATTTTTCTAAAACATTATACATCTAGATTAGGGTGTGATGCTAAGTTAATATCACAGTTTGTCAGAAACTGGAAAGTTGTGGTTTAAAAGTGATTAATTCCTTTTGTAGGGTTTTTATAAGCAACTCACAGCAACTCAAATCAAAACATGTCATTGTGCCTCATTTTAAAAAAGGAATAACTTATCCTCTGGGAGGAATTTATTACATCCCTTAAAGACCAGGTTGACGGTGACCTCCCAGAGGACATTTTCTGCAGCCGCTCCCAATTTATGGAATTGCCTGCTGGACGAGATCCGTCAAATTACCAATCTAGAGAGCTTTAAAAAAGCCATTAAGATGGAACTCTTCCGGCAAGCCTTCCCGGAATAAGATGCTGGGCCACAAATAAGACTTCCCATCCAGTGAACTCTGCCCATGATGATTTTTTTTTATTAGTTGGTTTTTAATGTGTAGTTTTTAATCTTATACTGTTTAATCTTGTTTTAAAGAGGGACATTGTATATATGGATGTATTTTAACATGTTGTATGCTGCTTTGATTGCCTGGCAAAAAGCGGAATAGAAATCATTTTTTAATTAATTTTTATTATTTATTATGAGTCTATTTGTAACTCATTACTTCCAAGCTCTGCAATTTAGTGAGGTTTTTGTCCACTGTAATTTGCAACTTGATCTTGATTAAATGACAGAAGGATTCAGTGGCGGGTTATAGACCACCCATTTGGGGCAGTCTGCACCCGTCCCTTTCCCCACCGGATCAGGGCCTTAGTGTGTAGAGCGGCAGCCGCTGAGGCCCCGATCCGCCGCTTTTCAGGCTGCGGGGAAGCAGCAAAACGCCACTTCCCAGCAGCCTGAAAAGGGGTGTCCCTGGGGCTTCAAGCCCCAAGGACACCCCGCGGCGGCGGGGAGAAGAGAAAGGGGCCGCTTGGCCCCTTTCTCTTTTAGTCCGCTGGGTGCAGCCGTCTGAAGGCTGCGCCCAGCGGAATAAACCAGGAAGGAGCTCCGAAACGGTGCTCCTTCCTGCTCCGTGTTCAGGGCGCACTAAGCACCCTGGCGCGGAGCAAGGACGTCACATCTGCGCCGCCCCGTCTAGAGGCGGCGCGGCCGTGACGTCCTCACGGCGGCGGCCGTATGGAAGGGCTGCCGCTGTTTAGTGCGTGACGGGCACACATTAGGGTTAGGGCGGTGCGGAAGCACCGCCCTTTTGTAACCCTAGTGCGTGCTCGTCACGCACTAAAGTGCCGGTTTGTAACCGGCCAGTATTAACAAAAAAGTTGGCTCATTACTAGAACCATCCTTTTAGTGGTCAAAAGCAGGTCCTGTGAGCCTGGTTGTAACTGCAATCTGAACTCTAGAACAGTGATTCCCAGACTTTGGTTCTCCAGGTATTCTGGACTTCGACTCCCCAAAGCCCCAATCAACTTGGCCAACTGTCAGCAATTCTGGGAGTTAAAGTCCAAAACAAGTGGAGGGCTGAAGTTTGGAAAACACTGTTATATAGGAGTGTACGGCAATCCCTCCTTTTGTACTACTAGTTCCATTGCCTGTATCTGCCTCTGCTTCCTTCTTTCTGCAGTGGTGGAATATTCTAGAAGCAAGTTGGTGCTTCAAGTTCCCATCTTTTGTCTTGTACCTCAGAGGCAGCATTATCCATGTAGCCATTCCACCATATCTACTGGACATCCTCCTGTTCTGTTCCCATACCCTTGCTTGTTGCCCATCATACCCTTGTTGCCCACTGTCCATAATAGATGGCCGGCTCTAGGGACAAAAATCCTTCTAAAGGCTTTCTGAATCATATTGATAATTAAATATTAAGTGCTGTTAATACCACATGACTCCTGTTAATACCAAATGATGGGGCCATTACACTTCACTGACAGGAGAAGGACGGGATAAGCATGCTGTGTGGTAATCTTTCCCCCAATTGCACAAATAGGATGAAAGCAATCAGCTTTGCTCCCATCCTTACCCCTCTGTGTAATAGTCTCCAGAGTCACCATTTTCTTTGCTTTGCCTTTTCATCCATTTTGACATGTGTGTATTTTCTTAGCTTCTTCTACACCTGGTTGCCTCCCCAACACATCACACAGCCACAATCTACTGCAGTTCCATCCTCGTCTATCCATCCCTTAGGGTGTGCACAAACAGTTATGCACAAACACGTCCCACATCCTTGACTTATCCATGGGTCAAAATCCATTTTTTTGACCCCACAACCTGCCCTTGACTTATACATAAGGTCAACTTATAGTCGAGTATATATTGTAAGCTATTTTTGGGGAGCACACTTTCAATTTACTTCTGCTACTCCACGTTTTGTGAATTTTAGGTTTAAGAAACACCAGGAGAATAAATTTTCCTCGACAATAAAAGGAATGGTGTTACAGAAAAAAGAAGATAGAACCAAATCATCATCATCATCAACAACAAACATGGCACCCCAGAATAAACTGATGGCAATGTGAAATGCTGCAATCTGGCTTCCAGCTGAGGCAGATTAGTAAATCTCCTTCTGACATACCTGGAAATGATTCGACATTAATTTAAGCCTGGGACACAGCTGTGACAGTGCTCAGGCTATATACCAGATGGGGCTTTACTAAATGTTTTGTTTCTCACCGCTAGCTGGCAAGCATACTTGCATCTCTGTGGTCACTGTGCCCAAATCACTAATTTTGAGAAGTTCTGGAACAGTCATATAGACATTAAAAGAGCTTTAATATGATCAGTCCAACATCTTTTGCTTGCCAAAGTGTAAAATGATGGTATTAGTGTTTAAGAAATAACAGCAAAGATTGCACTGGAAAAGTTTTGTGCTTTAAAAATGTTCTGCTCTTAAGCTGACTGTACATATTTTATAACATTGCCACTAATGCTTGCTAACAATCTATGTAAATGTTCAGACAGTATATGGGCAAATATTTTACCTGCATCTGCCTCATATAAATGGTAATATTACCTATTACCATTTGGCCAGAAAATAGATACAAGTAGCTGCCACTAGGACAAGAATAATATAGCTGGGTCATGAATTTACCAATCTATATTTTTATGGTTACTATGTGCCTTTAAGTCACCTCTGACTTATTTTAACTCTATCATAGGGTTGTTTTGGCAGGAGTTGTTCATAGAGTCATAGAATCATATGGCCATCCAGTCCTACCCCAGCCATGGAGGAAAACACAATCAAAGCACTCTTGACAGATGTTTCTATGGCTGAATGGGATTCAAACCCTGGTCTCCCAGAGTCATAGTCCAACACTCAGAGGAGTAACCATGCTGCCTTAGGTAAACTGAAATTACTACTTAATAAATACCAAGCTGTGTCTTCACAGTACAGTTAACTCCCAGAAATTCTCAATAAAATTTGAGAGTCTTCTATTAGAATTACTGAAAGATTGTATTAAAATGCATTTACTTCCTTGCAATATTCATAGAACACACAATCTCAAAAGCTCTCAGGACACTTTGCAGTCAAACTTTCAAACCATAAAATTTCAGAAAGGCACAAACATGAAAATTAAACGGAATAAAAATCATCAACTGCATAAAAGCAAAGTAAAATCAACAACAGTCAATAACAGTACAAAGGCAGCAAAAACACAAATATTTTATGATTAAAAAGCTTGAGGTACACACACACATACACACACTATCCATCCATCCATCCAGCTAGCTAGAGGTAGAAAAAATGAGCTCTGCTGCTGACAAGACCACTCTGTAGAGGCCAGGTAAGCCATGTTGGGGCAGAACTTTGGGATATTACATCTAGACTGTAATTCTGTTTCTTGGATTTCAGTAGAACTTTGGGAAATCAAGACTATGAAAATCTGCTTGTTTTTCATATATCTCTATTACTATCCATTTTCTGTCTCCAACATGGCCCAGATAAGGCCATTTATGAATGGTTGGAAAAGGTACCCTTGAGACTAGAACTTCTAGAAGCCTGAAAGCAGCATGCTTGGAATCCTGGAAATTGTAATTGTAGGGGTGAAGCAGACGGACCCTGGTTGGTTAGCCTAGAATCCTTTGGTGACATCTGGAAGTCTCAGACGATTCTATACCTAGGAGTAAGCACCAGGTGATTTACATCAAAGCATGTTGTATAAAATTGTGTGTCTCTGTCATGGAATACTCAGTCCAAGACCCCAGTATTTAATATCTTATATACTTGAATATAAATTGATCTCATGTATAAGTCGAGGGCAGGTTTTGAGCCCAAAATTATGGATTTTGATATGATTTATGGATAAGCGGAAGGTAAAACTTAGGGGCATGTAACAAAGGATCTAAAAAATTCTGTCAGGCATATCTGCTCATACTAAACACTGGATGGATGAGAGAATAGCGGCGGGGGGGGGGGGGGGTTGTCCCTTTTTAAAATAGAAGTTAAAGTACAGTACTTACATTGACCTATAGATATGTCAACCCAGGTTTTTTTGGATCAGTTTTTTGCCCAATATTTCTAGACTTATACATGAGTACATACAGTATATATATTTTAATCCTGTACAAAAATAATTGGAAACAGTGATTTCTTAAGCTAGATACAGTATAGTTTAACAACTAGATCAATGTATTATTTGCAAAAAAGAGAAAAGGAAAAGATTTTAAAGGCAAATAGTTGATGCAATTCAGAATGAAATAGATTTTGTTGAAAAGAAAACACAGTCTAATGAATGTCTGGAACCCTCTATAAGGGAAATTAGCAGCTGTAACTGATAACTGAATGAGATTTATAAGCTGGAAGGAAACCATCAGGAGGGAGAAAAGATAAATAATCCTCAGGTGGAACCATTAAATAAAGATCAATTGTGACAATTGCAGAACAGCTTTCCAAAGCACTGGGACTGTAATGCTTTCCTCCATATTAATTAAAGATAGTCAACAATTACAGTGTTCAATTGTTTGAAAAGATTCTTTATGCTTTTGTTCTTTCAAATATTGTAGCTCTGAAGCATATTACATTGGGGATTTCTTTCTTTCTTTCTTTCTTTCTTTCTTTCTTTCCTAAAAAACTCATCAGTTACCAATGATACTTTTCTCTTCTTCTGTCTGGGGACCTGTTATGAGAATTTTCAGCAACTTCTCCTGTTTTACTGAAATATCTGTATGCTTTGGTCTTTTAGGCTTGAAGAGTAGTGTTTAGTGGTGTGTGTGCATATGTGACATGTGAAGATTTTCAGTAATAAAGGAGCTTGAGGAAACCTCCCCTTTGTCTTTCTTTTCAGTCACCACGAATTCCACATCTTATTGTTTCCAATATTCTTTCTTTCATAGCAGTTCCATCTTCCAATCAAATTTAAAAATGTTTTCTGAATACTGTATTTTTTTTCCTCCATCAAACGTCCAGTTTCAGTAAAAAATATCTAGAGACCTTGCACTAGAATTAGAAACTGATGGGGTCAAAATATGTCCCCTCACTGTGATACTGTGCTAAGGCAATTCTTACTATACATTTTACACATATATCTTGAACTGAGATTAACAGTCTTGATTGAATGTTCAACTCGTAAAGTCATGTTGTATTCTCTAAAGTCATATAAATTCCTAGTCCTTCAAAAATGTATTCAAATAAACCAGGTTTTCCTCCCTCCCTCCTCTCTTGCATCCTTCCTCCTCCTTCTCTTCCTGATCTCTTGTCATATCTAGACTCATGCAACATTTCAGAAAACGGTTTTCTACAAAGCCTTCTTTATTATTAAGCTATTATTGTCAAAGAGCTAAAATACTTCAGTAATATTACACTAGTTACACATTAGAATTATTTTTTCACACTGACCTTCCTCATTCCCTTGCTTTGTTCTCTGTTGAATCTGTTTCCTGGAAGGAATAGCTATGTTTTCCTGGCAGCATCCATCTTTGCTAGTTCTGAAATAATTTAAAGAGATTGTTTTGTGAAGATACATTTCATTTTGAAAAATACTGGGTTAATTTTAACTGACCTGGGAAGTAGGAATGAAAAGTCCTTGTTGCTGTCAGGAGCACCTTGAAAGTACTTTGTGGGGAAGAAAATGCCAGGTGGATCTCAAATATAAATTCAGTTTGTACAGGAACAAAACCTATGACTTTCTGAGATTGTTTTCTCTTTGAAGGGCTCTTAAACACCTATCCAAGGGCAGATAGGTGTTTTTATTGTTGTAATACTTGTGGTAGATCCTCAGGGGAGCAGAGATGACACCAGATGCAAATGGCATTAAGGAGTAATATGGATTCAAGTAGTTCTGGGCTTTGGAATGGCCAGCCAAATATCAGAATTTAGTACATAGTTTCCTTTGTTTTTATTTCATTGTTTTTAAATACAGTAAATCTACACTGTCCTTGAAACTTCTGTAACTAGATCTCATTGACTGAAGCAGAAATAGGCATTTGCCTGTTTTTTTCCAAGCTGATGTATTGAAATGGGATAGAGCCAGGAATTCATTTTTATGACACTGTAAGTTTAGGTTTAACTAGCATAACTGATGACTGTGATGAAATTGAGTTTTCGCTGTTATTTTAAATGGGAGTACTCAAAAGAGTGTAATCTAGCTTTTAAAGCTTTTTTTAAAAAAAACTTTAAAATCAAATTTAAAATCTTGTTTAAATAAGAAGATTTTATTTTTTAAAAAATAATCAAAGATCCCTGGGGTTTATCACAGATCATGAACCATTGCCCCCCACCCATTGCTGGGATTTGATAACAGAAGTGGCCTTCTGGTTTTGGGAAAACATGGGCCTAAATCCTGTTGTGAGTCTCAGCCAGAGTTGAGTCGAGTCATTGAATCAAGTGGATTTATCTGTGTCTTGACTCACTAGTCAGCAGTGATCCAGTAGGTCTAATCTAACTGGGACTAACAAACGGATATCTAGCCCCAATTTTCACTTAAAACCAGATATGTGGGGGTACAATATCCTGTTTTAAAGAAAAATTAAACTTCCAAGACTGGATTCTTCTTGGTCATAGTAGTGGTAGTGGGTGCTCTTAAGGCTCATGACCATGAAAGGGATACAAAATGGGCAGAGGCCATAGGTTTCCCAGTGCTCCTTTAGGCAATGATATTTCCCTTTAACTGTCTTACAAGCACTGGAGTGCAATCTCTTTTGAAACAAGCAAGATAAATCTCTTGCAAACTAAAATACCTTTGATAAAGCATTTGATATTTCCTATGAAGTTTGGATTCATGTGATTGCTACCATATTGTACAAAAAAGAAGTCATTTGTATGCTTATTTTTATCCCCAAATGATTTCTTCTGCTTTTCAGAATCTCACAAGAATGATATATTTACCATGTTTAGCAGATGTTAAAATGTTTGTTATGGTCTGATGCAGATTAGCAGGTTTCATTTTACTATCATGTTCCTTTTCTTCCTTCAGGTACAACATTTTTTAATTTTCTATTACAAGGAAAAGTCAAGCATATCAGGAAAATGTTCCCCACATCATGCATACATTTCTATATGGTACTTAGAAATGAATTTTAATGTATAGGTTATTTCTGTTTTGTGTCCCATTAAAGAGCATAGAAACTATAATCACAGTGTTTTTTGGATTTTTTTTACTGAATTATGTATGTATTTTCATAAATACAAATTTGTTTTGTACGTGCATTCTTAATAAAAACACCCATCCTGATCATTAAACATTTCCTGCATTTTAAACAACCTTCATAATTTTCTTAATACAAAAAAATCTTCCATCAGATCAAGTGCCTTGATATGCTAGTTTCTGCTCTGATGACAGTGGGAAACAAAGAAAGGTGTAGCACACTAAAAATGCTTCCAGGCAAAGCTTTTATCAAACCATTATCTTATGTTATTTACAGAATTTTACCAGGGGAAGAGAAGAACTTTGAAATTCCCTCCACACACTTTTTCTCCTCTTACCACAGACAATCTGTTAAGAAAATAAAGAATGAAGGAAGAGCCACATAATGTCTTTGACTCATGTCACCTTCTGTATAGAAGCACCCATAGCCATCCAATATGGGTTGCTATTTTGAAGGGGGCAGATGTTGTGGTAAGATACATGCCCTATTGATCTTTCTGAAGGAGTAGCAGGGGAGTAGTGGTTTGAGTGTTGAACTAGGAGGCTATCCACACAAGTGATAAGATGTGGAAGAGCAAAATAGCCTCTGGGTTGCTTCGGTTTAAGCAGAAAGTGCAAACTATCACACCAGTTTGTGGACTGTGGAAGGGACAGGCAAGTTGCTGATGAGATTGCTGCCCATAAGTTTTATGTTACCCATCCACAAATCAATCACACATGCACACAAGTGGTCACTGCACCATCAACCTATTGCACCATTGACACCTCACAAAGCAAAATGACGATCAACACAGAGAGCCTCCAACAATGCAATAGATTTAATAATAACATTAACAAACTGGCCAGCCCAATATGAGGCTATGGCAGAAGGGAGAAATGGAGCATATACAGCAGCCTCCATGATCATGCTGTGGGAATGTGTCACTGGGCACACCAATGCACTGTATGGGCAGTTGATCATTTATACGATTACATGGCTTGTAATATGGGGCACTGAAGAGACCGCAAGTGGGCAAGATGTAGGTGGTGGTTGGTGGCTGCTGGTAGAGCACATGGCATGACATAGCTTGTACACATGAATGCCCCATTTTGAGAGGTCCATACTTGCAGATGAAGGGGAGCAGTGTGAACTGCCCAAGGGTGTTTGGCCCATTGTGGGAGCTGGTGGTGCAGTCTGATGGTTCTCCTTGAGAATTAGGAAACCCAGAGGTAAGCTGGCCTTTATTCTCTGTGTGCTCCTAGGACTTTGGGAGGCCAGGGTTCAAATTCTTGTCCAGCCACGAAAATCTACTGGGTGACCTCAAGAAAGCCACACTCTTTCAGCTTAAGAAGACGAATAAATCCTTGGGATAAATCTTGCCAAGAGAGTTCTATTATAGGGTCTCCCATACGTCAGCATTGTTTTGAAAGTACACAACACCAATAGCACAACAAAATTTCTGAAGGAAGCACTGTGTTCAGACTGCTAAACCTTCCTCTATTCAGACTGCTATTCCTTTAGGCCTTCCTGAAGTGTGTTGTTTAATACTGTAATATGGACTAAAGGCTCATGCTAGCTCTGCCCATTCCATCATTGCTTTGCTCGTGTGACAAGGATATACTGAAGAGGAATGTTCTTTCTATCTATCTTCTCTTGAGGAAAAGGACAAGGAGATCAAGGTTCCTGTGCTCATAGAAGGGTCTATGGGTCTTCAAAGCTGTAACTTTCACATTTCTCTCCTTGAATGTTTAACATATGTCAGGAATTGCTGAACAGGGCCCTAGAAAGAATATGTTGGGATGAATAATTTCCCATAACAAACCATCCAGACTACAAATTACTTTTGCCAGAGATCTCAAGGTTAGCTCTATTTGCCCATATGAGTATCCTTGCTCAAAAGTGTTATTCTTCTCCCCCCCACAATGTTACTTGACAAGTTTTAGCAAGTTAGGATACAGTGCACCTATGGTTCCTGCTGGTACCCATGTTTTTAATAGAAAGGGGAGTTCCTTAGTCTCTACAGAATGGCCTCAGTATCTCTTTCTAGTCTGGAAAAGTGTTATGTCCTGCCTGAAGGAGACAGCCCCAGATATGGATGGGAAAGAAGTCACCCCAGATAACAGGCTCTAGTCAGCTCTCTCTTTGAGTACCATCCAGTCTGAGTTAATAAGAAAATCCTTGCTGTTACTCAGCAGCAGCAGAATGAGGAGATAGAAAGTCACATACTGTATCATGGTGTTCTCCACTAAGGTGAAATAAATATATTTCTATTTAAATTATAGTTATTTCTATTTAAATTATAATAATGCTTTTTAAACTGTTGTTTATGCATCCAAATTAGGCCAAGCAAATATTTGTTAGGCCAATGTGTTGTAGGCAAATATTTTCTTTTTGATCCTCTTTCTTTTAGTGATGTTTTTCTTTTCTTTTTTTTAGTAAGGGATTGCAGTTGGACCAAATGATATACCAGACAAGGAGAAACTTTTGTGCCCTTCTCCATTTATTCATCTTATACTTTATCTTTCTAAATATTCTGTTGGTTGTTAATTTCATAACTTGGCTGCATGGTTTGCATGTGTGTCCTAACCCTGCTGGAAGATGATAAATGTGAAATGCTAGAATCTGATCACAATAATTAATGACACAGTGCCCCATGCAAATGTTTGGGTCATCTACTTTTCAATTCAGTCCTGATATCTGATCTGGTGCAATTAGGGGCTAGTCCCAAGTCAATTATAGCAGCAGTTCCTGTGTAATAAAGTGATAAGGTTGCTTCAGCTGAATTGAGTGAGTTGATTTGCGATGTTGATCCAGCATTGAACGAACAGATGAACTGGATGCTTGTTGGAATATTTATTGGGTATGTTCCAGTGTTAAAAACTGAACATTGCATTGTTCCAAAATCTGTTTCACAACTTATGTACTAGTAACTCCATATTTTTTCCAAGTGTGAACAATATAAGCATCTGCCAATCTACCTCAGCGACAAGTGTTCAAATGTGCAAACAGGTTCTTTTTGAACTCACACTAAGGTTTTAGATATAGCTCTAAATGTATAACATGTGAGGTGGATTTAAATCCATACAGATATTAAGTCTACGGTGATTTTCTACTGGAAAGAGGAAGGAAAAAATCCATGTTATAAAACGAATTATAGAACTGCAACTATTTTAAGTAGAGCCCTGGAGGCTTAATGTATTCCATCGTAATGGTGCATTTTCATGAGATTAGTTAAGATGGACAGCACTTCCATCATGTTCTCCTTATTTTCCAAAGGTAGGTAATTTTGTATATCATCAGATGGCCATAAAAATATGCTTTTGGCTCAATTTTGAATTACTCAGGATTGCCCTTAGAGCGTAATAATTTTATAAAATTACAGGTGAAAGTAGTCGACTGGTTTCAAGAAATTTTGATGCAAAAATATAAATGACATCAATCAGTGCATTTGGGGCTAATCCCCCTTGATACACACATACATTCTCTCTCTCTCTCTCTCATATATATATATATATATATATATATATATATATATGAGAAAGAGTTACAGATGAAGAAGCTCATGCATAACATATGAAAGGGCTTTTAAAAATAATTTTAAAGCCTAATGGCCTAAAGTGGGGCATTAATGATGAGCCTGAAATTAACAAAACCCATGTAGCTGAGATGTTCTGTATAAAAATTACTTAATGACATTCTGCAATCAGGTTTGTTTGCATGGATCCCTGTAGTTGATGGATAGTCAAGTATTTTTTTTTAGTTCATATTTCCCCTTTTTCACAGCTTGTGCTATGCAAAATGTTGTTCTAACCCTAGGTAAAATTTGAGTAGCTTCTGATTTGATTAACTGTGCCCAGCATTAACTGGAGGAATGTCAGTACTTGGAATAGTGATGAAAATTCAGAGGATGTATTGTGATTATGAAATTAGCCCTGGTTGCATTTAAAAACAAAATCAATTCTCATGCTAGAAATAAGTATTTAAGGCTGCAATCATGGATTGACAGAATATGGTGGAACTTGTTGAATTGTGTTTTTACACACACACACACACACACACACACACACACACACACTGTTTTATTGTACCCTGCCTTGAGATATCTAGATATAGGACATGCTAGAAATACTTCACTAAATAAAAATAAATATCAAAGTTTAACTTCATATGACTGCATTGCAAATAATTAGCCAAGATTAATTACTGTCCAGAATCCTCTCGGTAATTTATGATAATGAAAACTGCTTATGTCACCATAAGCAGTTTTATTATATTGCACAAGGTTGTATGCAGTCAAAAAAAAAAAAAACAACAACATACTTATGCTGGTGTAAATAATTTGGGCCAGAGGCACTCTTTGATTGCTCTTGAATAGCCAAGAGAAAAGCATTGCACAAAGAGGTACCCAGTATCTCCTTGTGCAATGCTTTTTCCCTTGTGCAAGAGCAGCCAGACAATGCCCAAGTGGCCACATGTGGCTGTGTCTAGAAACTGCTCAGCTGCTATTCTTTCCTCAAACGCACAGTATAGATATAGTTATGGAGCTTTATGGAAAAGAACGTTCAGTGGGTCTTAGCATCCATTGCAGTTCATCTTTTTTTCTAGGGAGGTGCACTGGTTTTGAATGAATCCAAGAATATGAGCATGTATCTGCATTACACAGACCTATCAGTTTGATACCATTAACTGTCATGGGATCTGGGCATGTTTCTAAAGACAGTTTCTAATTCTACAATTCTAATGAAGAATTATAACCATGTCACCAAACTACAGATCTCAAGACTCTGTAGGATGGAGGCTGCATTCACATTGCAGAATTAACACAATTTGACACCAATTGGACTGGTTCAGTGCTATGGAAATTCTGAGATGTGTAGTTTTGAGAGATATTTCGCCTTCTCTTTTGTGAGTTGTTTAGCCTTCTCTGTAAGACTGTTCTGATGCCACAATAAAATACAAATCCTCATATTCCATAGGATGGAGCCATGATGGTTAAAGTAATGTCAAGCTGCATTAATTCTGCAGTGTGGCAGCAGCCATATCCAGGATAAGGTGAAACTGATACAAATATGTAATACAAACACACCCTGAATCTACCTTCAATTGTTTTCAGAGGCAAAGGAGACTTCTCTTTGAAGTGACCATAATCAATCCTGGACAAAGCCTTGGTTAGCTTCAAAAACCTAGGACAAAAATGTGTGTCTTTTGGGGGCTTCATTTCTGTGAAAATAGCCAGAGTGAAAAAAGGGTGGGTAAAAACCAGTAGATCTCACTTTGCTTTGTGTGAGACGTATATGATGTGGTCTGTGATCTCTGTACAGTGCAACTATTTCAACACCTTCAAAACAATTGCTGAAAAGAAAGCTTTCAAAAACTGAACATAGGGCACAGTTCTGAAAAAAGCCCACTAAAATTTGCACTGGAACTGTGTAATCGCTGGGGTTTTTGAAAGGTCATGTTAGAATTAGGATGGATATGAAACAAGAGAGAGTGAGCAGTGATAAAAGAAGCGTTTTCACTCACATTTCTGTTCAGCACATAGGAATACAGTGGATGAGTCTCATTACTGTATTGCAAGGTGCTGCAGGCTGTGTTTAACTATGAGAAATCTTTTACATTTTATTTGCATTTTGATATCAGATTTTTCATGAGTTCAAAGTACAGGCTTGGTAACTTTCCCTGTTTCTGCCGTCTAAATTCTCTTTCTTTCATGACTGATTTGTACCTCAAAGGTTTCTCTGTATTTTAAGAAGAAAACATTCTTCTTTGAAGAGTGGAAGCTTGACAGGGTTCAAACTGAAGCTTCTTGAACTGGAATCCAGTGTAGGGCTTATCGCCTGGTGGAGCTTAGTTACACTTTGAGTTGAACCTTTCTAGTATTTCACACCATTTCAATTACAGTCCACAGCATGGCAACAGTGTGAATTCTTGTGCTAAATTTAATCAAGTGCTCCTTCAAGGTGGAAAAGACCATATCTTTGGAATTAATGGAAAGAGACAAATGAAATCAGTGCCTGAGATCTTGGTTCTGTCCATTCCCAGACAGAGGATGCCCCAGAGCAAAGACCTTCAGAAGCAATTGAACCCTGAAGCCTGATAATATAAAAACTTAAAACCACAAGGTATGAAATCTATGAAAAATGGTACACATCATCTAGACTGTAGAATCAACAAGAATCTAATAAAGTTAATCAGATCATCCCCATTCAAGTGCACATCAATTTGAATTGTTTCTCCATTATGAAGTGCTTGTCTGTAAATTATTGCAGAGAACGCCATTTTCAAATTAATGTTTGAGCCATTAGAAAATACAAAGGGCATTTTCATTAATTAGAGGCAGCATTCTCTCCTCTCTTCTCATCATTACTTTTGCTACCCAGAATCAGTTTAGTGCTCAGATTTATTGACACATATGATTCAGTGGCACTATTTGTTTAGAGTTCATCCTATACCTGGTGGAATAAACTCATTAAGTGTAAATGAATAGTTATGTAGTCATCATCTGAAATGAGTCAGTGCAGTCCTCTGAAGTCATTATAAAGCACCTGAACACAGCCGGAATAAAAGTCCCTGTGAAGGTTACAGCTTCACTCTCCAAAATTTATCTCCATTATTTTTACAGAATTCAATCTTGAGGTATTGATTAGACAGAATGGGATGCCTGGTTTATTGGAAGAGTAGATTTCCTTCCATACTGAAGTGGGGGGAGGCTTCCCATAGAAAGTATTGGATTCTCTTCTCTTTTCCCACCACCCCCCACCCCAAACAGGGAACATCTGTACAGTGGGCTCTTGGGTTTTGGTTCCAGGTTCCCCCATGGATACCAAAATCTGTGGATGTTCAAGTTAAATGCAATGGAGGAAAAAATGGTGTCCTTTAAATGAAATGGCAAAATCAAGGCTTGCTTTTAGAAATTTATATATATTTTTGAATATTTTCAAGCTGTGTGTGCTTGAATTCATGGATAAAGAATCCATGGATATGTAGGGCTGACTGTATTATCAGTGCCATTAGCACAAACCTGCAAATGACATCCCTTAATCCAGTGACATGAACTACACATATTGCCTTGGTATCTAGTTCAGCAAAAGGCAATCTGACACTCTTGGACTACAACTTTAGGAAACAGTTTTAGGCAGGGTACAGACTGCCAGAAAGAGGTGCCAGGGAGGTGCCTTTCTTTGCTGTGCAGGATCACTGCAGCATACAAATTGCACGGTGCTGCTGCGCAACAGAAAAGGAGCTCCAAAAAGTGACTGCTTTTTGTGGAGCTGCAAAGTGCCAGAGATGGCACAGTTACGTCACAGCTGCACAGCGCCGTTTGGAGATGGCGCAGCTGTGACATCATCATTATGCACGCCGTCTGTATGGTGCTGCGTAACGGCGGCATGTGCACGACGTGCTAGGGTTGCGGGGCATGTGCATGTGCTGCCCTGAGGCAACCCTAGCACGTCGTGGACACGCCGCAAAGGGCCCATCTGTAAAGGGCCTTAGGCACCTTTTAAAGACCCACCTCTTGACATAAGCTTTTTCTAACTGATCATGCTGCCCAGTTTAAGAATGGTGTTTTGAGCTTTCTGATTATAAATATTTTAATGAATAAGTATCTAATATATTGTATTTTAACATTTGGTTCTCTCTTTTTTTTAAAAAAAAAGGTTTTAAATGTATTTTGTATACCACTGATGTTTTTCAGTTAAGTCGAGCCCCCTTTTCTGTTTGTATGTGTATGTGTACATACCTTGACTAAAATAAGGAAATAAACTCCCATAAGACTCAGCCAGAAGCAGCATGGTGCAGTGGTTTGAGCATTGGAGTACAACTCTGGAGAACACAGTTCAAATCCCTCCTTGGTCATGGAAACTCACTAGGTGATGTTTGTCACACTTTCTCAGCCTCAGAGGAAGGCAAAGGCGAACTCCCTCTGAACAAATCATGCCAAGACAATCCCATGATAATATGTTGAGAGATCTTGTAGCACCTTTGAGACTAACTGAAAAAAGGAAGTTGGCAACATGAGCTTTCGTAGACTTCAGCTTGGCATCTCAGGAAGTAGACTGAATGTTGGATCTCCATGTGTCTGGAACAAAGCTATTATTTTCATAAGTGTAACATACATTGTTTATTCTGTTTGGGGAAAATGAATTCTTTTTGATTTTATGGAAAAATCACAAGCAACTGAAAATTGATAGGGGAATCATGGTATATTCCACATTCATATTTCAGAATTTTATTTTGTAACCCTACATTAAAAAGCAATTTTTTTACATCAGTTGAGTGTAGTTTTTAAATCTTCAGTATCTTGCCTAAATATCACAACTGAAGCAAGCTTTGGAACAAATGATGCCCAAAGGCCTCTGACTCTAATAGAATTAACAGATTTTTATCAGTGTTCTCATAACGTATTTTAAGTAATTCATTTTTCCAGAGAGTGCTCACTGACTATTATAAGCAGTGAAGCTTTGGATCAGGTCATAGAAGATGCCACCATCTGTTGTTGCAGAAACCAATCTCATCATCATTACTCTCTTGCTAATGACACTCAGTCTTTTGCTGGTCATGGATACCTCTCCTCCCTTTTTTTGTTTCTATCTAGATTGGTGCCATCTAATTATTTATCATTGTATTGATATCTTGAAAAGATGACAAGGATATCTAATGCATGCCATAAATTGGGCCTTGGCTATCACACCATCAATTTCCATCATGTATAAGTACCCTTTTATTTATTTATTGCATTCCTTTTCTCTTGAATCTTTTAGCTGGTCTTTCCCTCTTCTCTTCTCTTCTCTTCTCTTCTCTTCTCTTCTCTTCTCTGCTCTTTTGCCATTTTAAAAAGAGAGCTTACAGATGTTGTTATTGTTACTGCCCTCGAGATGATCCCAACTCATGGTGACTCTATGCATAAGACATCTCCAAGATTCCCTATTTTCAACTCACAGTAGGATCAAATTAAAAAGAAACCAAAACACAAATCAAATGTTAAAACAACATTAAATTAAAAGCACAGTTTAAGAAAATGTCATGTTACCAGAGGAGTTAAAATTTCAGATTAAGATTTCACTTTGTACAGCGCCGTGTATAATTACAGCGCTCTAGAAATAAACTTTAATAATAATAATAATAATAATAATAATAATAATAATAATAATAAATACAATAAAGTACAATTGTCAAGAGCTTACATTGGTGCTATATAGTGCAAATCTATGCATGCAAAGTGACACATTAGTTGTGTTATACAACCCTTGTTTGAAAAGGCAATGTTTTACAAGCCAATGCACAAAACAGTGCACATTCATACGTACAATGGTAATGCATACACATAACTCTTTCTGCAATCTTGAACTGAATGCAGACATTTTACGTTGGGCAAAAATGTCCAACCACTTCCATATGTAGTCTTGTGTTTGCATAAGATACCATTAGGCTTTTGTGCAACATTAAAAACACTGCAATATGTGGACACATGCAGCAACACAGCATATGCAGACACACCACTACAAGTGTATGAATCTAGGAAGCAAGATCCTAAAACTGAACTTTTAGTCAAAATCCAACATTTAATAATATTTAAAAGTCTTACAATGTGAGATGTCAATGTGGATGACAGACAGGCTATCTTGGCTAGGACATTAGAAATGCAAGAAGTCATTACCATCAGATGATATCATCTGGATAATGGAAATTGCAGTGAGTGCAGTTTTCAGACTTTATGGAACCTTATTGCTAAGCATTCTGGGACATGCTCTAGCATTCAAATTGCACACAGGCCAATTGAACATTACTGTGGCTTCACTTCAAAATACCCCTAAAAGTATTTTGTGGCTGTAAACTGCAGAGAAAGATCAGCACTGAAGCTGCCGTCTGGAAAATGCTTAATCTGATTGAAAAATCCCTGATAATTTTTAGGAAAAAAATGTTATGAAATTAACTCCTTGTGTGCAGTGATGGACCAGATGAAACATCAAGTCCTGAAAATACTAATAAACTTTACTGCGGTTAAAAGAAAACATATCTACTATATGTCTAGAACAGTAGTTCCCAAAGTTTGATCCTCCAGATGTTTTGGACTTCTGCTCCCAGAATTCCTCACAGTTGGATAAACTGGTTGGGGCTGCTAAGAGTTGATGTCCAAAACACCTGAAACATCAAAGTTTGGGAATCACTGGTCTAGAACATGTACCAGATAAATTCTACTCACAGGAAATTCTCAAGAGGCCTCCTCCAATCTGAAGAACAAATTAACTCTTTTGATTTAGGTTTCAGAGACTCATTGTTTGAGTCTTCCAACAAAAACAAAGACACAAACATACTTACCCATGTACCTTCTCCCTTTCTCTCACTGTCATCTGTCCTCTCTTTCTTTCTATAGAGGTCTATCACATGCCCTTCAACTTCAAGCTAAGTGAAATAAATTATTTTCAGCTAGAGCAAACAGGCAACAGAAGTGAGGAATGAGAAGCTTAAAACCATTAGCTAGTCCTAATTAAAGTAGTACCCTTGAGTTGGGAGATTTATGAAAGTTGTCTTACTCACAGTAGGATCAAGTGATGATTGACCAAGTAATTGATTAAGTGAATCTATTCCAGTTGGAGCTAGCAGTTGGACTTAGGTCCCAATGGCTTTTGGGCAAACTAACTTCAGCTAGTTACTAGCTCAAACAATATTCTCCTTATGCCAGAAAAGTAATGGGGTGGACCCATACTAAGTTAGTTGAACTTAGAGGCAAGCCCCAAAGCGGTGGCTTGACCCCCCTTTCAACACCATATCAAGGCTTCGGCAACCGCATGCCGCAGCCCTGATCTGACACTTTGCCAGCTCTAAAAGTAACAGCAAAATGCCGCTCCTTTTAGAGCCAGCAAAAAGGTGCCCTTGCTGCCATGGCAGCACTTTCTGGAGCTTCTTTCTGCATGAGGTGTATAAACACCGCACCAAAGAAGTACTGTAACACCACCTGCCATGTGGTTGGGCAGGCGACATGACGCCAGTATGGGGGTGGTGTTGGGGCTTTGGTAGTCCAAACACCATGCTCCCATGTTGCCCCCATGCTGGCGCTTCAAGATGGTCTGTACAGCCCCTTAGATCCCATTGAAATCAGTGGTACAACTTAGTTATGAATTAAGTACAATCAGTTTCAGTGGGATCTAAGTTCATTTAACTTTTCTCTGGATCCATCCCACAATAACACAACACAGTATTGAGTCCTTTTCAATATAGTTTCATATATATATATATATATATATATATATATATATATATATATATAATTTCATATATGGACGTAATCTATCCTGGGAGAAAGCAAGGTATAAATCCAATAAATGGATCCAATGAATAATAAATATTGTCATGTTACGAAACCATTTAGCTCTCATGTGTTGCCTTGTTCACTTTGTTCCAGTTCCATGTGGTATTGAATAATCAGCATATCCTTGCCAAATGTGGAACCATGGCATTTAAAGTGTAATCATAATGCTATAATTGTGAAGTATGAAAAGGCCACATTGTCACCTTATACCTGTGGTAAGTTCTTCTGTGGAACCTTTTCTTATCAGACGTGGAACCTCCACATTTGGTTCAAAGTCACCGACATAATGTTGCACATGTGAACATGTATTTCAGTGTACACTTGTTTGCACATTCAGTTGTGAAAAGTTGCCATTCAAAGGCTGTATAACACAATAAACGTGTAACACTGCATGTGGAGATTTATGCAGTGCAACCAGAATGGTACCCATGTATCCAAAAGGACTTGTTATCATGTGATCTTGCATCAAAACAGCCTGTAGTTGGGCAGCAAAACATTTCCAGCTGTATGACCTTGGTCCTTCTCAGCTGTTCCACACATTGGGTACAATGACCCACAACCCAATGACTGTAGAACCATCGTCTATTTCCACAATTGTAGAACAAAGAGGTCTTGTCCCTGGCCAAATCAGGTTTCACTCCTGAACTTACAGTTCTGGAAATTCACCATGGTGTATGTTGTGATCTCAGTTGGAAAACCTAGGCCAAAATGGCCTTTATGCAAAGCTATATAATTTTGTGCATTTTCTGTAAATACACAATGATTTTTCTTCCAAATATGTATCTAGTAATGGCTTTATAGACTCCTAGAAAACACCATAATTAATAGTCTGGCTGAGTGCCGATGGAAGCTGACATATTGAGCAACGCAAATATGGTCTAATGCCTGCCTTTGCGTTTATTTGCAAATGTGTACTGATATGCTTCATGCAAATTAATCTCCCATTGCATTATAGGGAAGGAATTATGTTATGTGGTCAAAAGGGTGGGGTAGAGGTAATCTGATTTAAGCGCAGCATGTAAAAATTAATTGAAAGTTAGAACTCCATAGTGTTTATTATAAAGTAATTTCACACCAGCTCAGGATTAACATAGTAACAGGTGACAATAGGTGATTACTATGTTAATTGAAAGACAGCATGCTCTACTAAAATAAAATGGGAGGGGGGAATATTAAAACTCCTCTATTTTATCTACAGATCCAGTAGCCATTCTGTAAAACTCATTCTTCTTTTTCTTTTTCTTGAAAAGAACAGTTTGGATTTCAGTGATAACTCAGCATTCTCCAGGGGCATATATGTCTGCAATATGGCTTGTATGCAACTTGCCTACTAATTTCCTGTTCAAGGGTTTCTGATTTTTTTATTTTTTAAAAATACCTTGAATCCTGCATTAAAGGAAGGTCAGAGTTTAAAATTATGGTTTGAAGTATATAATCCCTTTTACTCCTTAGTTTGGTATTTAGTAGGTTGGTCACATAGCTTCCAGAATTCCCCCTCTAACAGCAAGAATTTGGGGCATGCTTGCTGGGTGATTCTGGATTTTCTAATCCAAAAAGTAACCTTTCCAGACTCTGGGCTATGTACAGAGAACAGTCCTTTATTTGAAGAGATATTTGGAAGAACAGTTTGGCCTGAGACCCTGAGAACAGTGAGAGGAGAAATCTCTTATCTGTTTCGCATTCACCTTCTGCCTAGAAGCAAGGGAGCTAGATTAAATATCCCAAAGAACATTAGAAGGAATAATCCTCTCATTTCACCTTGAACCAGGAACATCCCTTTAAATTAATATTTCTGTCTTAATTTTCAAACTCTGTGTTTGTGATGGAATGACGAGTTGTGAGCAATTGTGTCTGGTACTTGATGTATCACACTCAATGAGATCACCGGGGCCATCCCATGATCTTAGGGTTTGGCACGGAAACCTCAGGGCAACCCTATTAGCATTAGGTCAAACTGATGATATTGCAGAAGTGAGAAATGTCTAGCAACGCAGGGACTGAAACCTATTTCAAAGATGTTCTCAGGAGCTGCATTCTAGTGGTGGGTGGGTGTCAGGATCATGGTCCAGACATGGATCCTGCCAGGCTTAATTGCCATGCTTGAGCATATGTGTGGTAATATGGGATGATGGGGTATGCTATCCTTTTGGTGATGCTGGGAAAAGAAAAGATTGTGTATCATTCATGTGTGGGGCAGAAGTATAAGATACAAATTACCAAGGTTGTACTTGTGAAAAGGTGTAGCTTGGCACGGGGGAAAGAAGGAGGGGTAAGACCTGGGGAGAGAGTATGTTTTGATTTGTTGGCAAATGGGGTGAAGGCTTTTGTAACAGGGGGATTGTTTGGTCTATAAATACACTGTAACTGGACACACTTTAGTTTTCAGTCCTGACCATAATTAAGTCCTGTGAACTACTCTGCTTGCTGAATAAAGCTTTTCTGAATCTGCTGAAGGTTTGTGTTCTCGCATAGAAGTTAGCCTGTGTATCAGGTATCGATCATCATGCAACCAAGTGTCAAGCAACAACTGCTGTAATTCTCCCTTCTACACAAACGTGAAATATACAGGTGTTCTTTCCAGTTTCCATTCTGGCAATGTTAGCTCCTAGGAAAACCATTGTGTGGGGGGGAGGGAGGATATTGTGGGAAGGGAAACAGATTAAAAATCTTGAAAATCTCCAAGCAAATGTATCATGGAGAATAGAGAGTGACAATTTTGGGAACATCTGAGGGCTGAACTGGGACTCCAGGGGGTCAGATTAGAACCTATGCCTCAAGGTTCCCCAACCCTTACAATGGTGGATAGGAAAATTGAGGCCTTGATCTTACTGTTGTCTTTGAAGATACCAAAGTATTAAATATTTGAGGCACATCTACCCATGCTTTGGGATTAATGTCGTTGCAGTGGTATTTAGCATAAGGCAAACCTAGTTTTGCTTTAATTTTTAATTTAGAGAAGGGAGGTTATAAAATGAAAAGCCTGGCAAAGCAGCAGTTGAAAATTACATGTCACTTTGACACCACACTGACAGTAAAGCTAAAACATCCTTCCATGTCAGCTGCTTCAGTTCTGTAACACTGACTTTGTGGCTATGGGGAATATGTCATCATGTGCTGTTGTTTCTACTTTAAAAGATGACAGGCAAATATGTTTTGAGAGATTCATGGATGCCAGTCCTGAATGTTGCCACAAAGTAAAAGAGAATGTGAGCAAGGAAAGTTCAAAATAGAGATTATTTTGCCCAGATAGATTGCGAGCATGCTTAGAAGCTAGGAGAGTTACATCCCTCAGAATCCCACAGGCAGCAAGGATATAGCTTCTGGGAATTGTATTCTAAAAATAATTTTTCCATACTCTCCAATATTTCATAGATGAAACCTGAGAGATGTGTGGCCAAGGAACATCAAAGTGTGGTCATGATGGCAAAGCTTATTAATAAGTAAGAACAGGAAAGCTGGGAGGAACTGCAGCAGTTTGCTTTTGCCCAAGTCTACAGCGAAGGGCAAGATTCTGCCCCTCTTGCTTTCTCCTCTGCACTGAGTTAAACCGAGTACAAACTACTTTTGCACTTTGAACTCAGCAGCAATTGAAGTACACTGAAAACAAAGGGAAAGTGGGAAGAGGAGACAGATTCTGGGACATTTTAAAAGCAGATGAAAAAGTGGGACAAAAAGGATTAACTGGGACTATCACTTTCACATCAGGACAGTGGGACAATGCTGCACCATTGTGCTGCCTGACTGTTTACCTGTGGCTGCTCTTGAGACATCCTTGGGAGAAAAGAATGCTTCCTTCTGACAAGATGAGCGACCCAGCTCAATATTTTCACTGAAGAACATTCAGCCCTTTTTAACTTCTTCACACCAGCTTCCTGGAGGAAAGGCACATGAGGAAGGCTATCTAGTTATGCTTTTGTGAAAGGTCATCCTTTCAGTCTGACCACACTCAGAGGCATATCTCATAGCAGTGGTCTCAGTAGGGGAGGGGGTGTGGACTACTCTGAGTGACGCACCAGAAGAGAGGTGACATCTGGCCAAGCCCTTCCCACCTCCCTGCCCCACACTGCTTTACTTGTAAGTAAAATGGCACACAGCAGGAAGGTGAGGGTACACCCTTTTGGCCCTTCCCACCCCCACCCCCCCCATGGATGACACCCTGGGTTACGACACCACTGTCTGGTACGGATGTCAGAGAAGCCTTTTCTGGTGTATGCTCTCAGTTTGTGAAACTCCCTGCTGATGGAAGCTAGGCTGCAAGCCTTTTTGATGCCTTTGTTTTGGCAGGCAATAGACCTTTATATCCAGAGAGGTCTTTGGCTTCTGAGTTAGGTTACAGCTGAAAAAGTAGTCAATTTTATTGTTGTGCTTTGTTTTGCTTTTTTTTTTTTTTTTTTTTTTGCTATTTATTTGTTTAATTTTTATCACACCTTTCTCCCAGTATGAGAACCAAGTCAGCCTAAAATCTGAGTGAAACAAAATGCAATTAAAACAATGAACAATGTTAATATTGAAAACATTTAACTATCGTATTGAAACATTAATTTAAAACACATTTTAAAGGCTATTAAAATGATAAAAATACAACACATCCCAACTGAAAGACCTTCTGTATAAAAATCAAAGACTCACATAAACAGAATATCCATTGCCTGCTAGCAGAAAGAAGAAAGAGGGGGCTAACCTTGCCTTCCGTTGCAGGGGATTTCACATTTTGTGAGCAGGTATGGAAAATATTTCACAGATGAAAATGTGTCACTGATTTTGCCAGTGCCTACTGGGAAGGGCAAGATTCTCTCCCTTCCTTCTCTCTCCTCCCTGCTGAATTCATTGAGTGCAAATTATTTTTGCAATTTGAACTCCATTTGAAGCAATTGACAAAAGCTGAAGACAAAAGGGGGAAGTGGGATGAGGAGAGAGACATTGGGTTGTTTGAAAAGCAACTGGAAAAATGGGATGACAGAAGATTCCTCAGAACTGTCCCTGCCAAATCTGGACAGTTGGAAGGGGTATACTCCCATGTTCTCACCAGATGTGCCTGTGATGGTGATGGGACCAAGAGAAATCATTTTGATGTTTGTGATCAGGAATCCTATCTGTTGGCAGAAAGACTCAATACAAACTAAATAAGTGAGATTTGCTTTCACATTTGAATTTGCATTTGCAAAGTGATGGGAACTATTAAGTCAGTTCTTTTTATTGAACAGCTTATTCCACTAGTTTTCACAGCTGATAAAATGTAGAAGCAGAATGCACACATATATGTGAATTTCTTGTAAGGCATAAATAAAAATGGCCTCTGCTAATGGCCCGTTATAATTTAAACAAAGTGTGCATGCTAAAAACAATGAAATGCTGCCACAGCCTAATGAAGCAGGCTGCCTTGCTGAAGGGAAATGGAATTTGAGCACAGCTGGAAATTGAAAATGAGAAACTATGATGTTATTTGTGGAGAGAAAGAAAGAGGGGAATATCCTGCAGCCTGATGGATAAGATGATGGGGAGTATGACCTTTTGACTCACCCTTCCTCTGAAAATCTTGCAACTTAGATGGGTTTATTTGAAATAATCTGTGGAAATATGTTAATTCCATCACTGCATTGCCACAAATGGAGATTATGAGCATGGCACTCTCCTCACCGAGACCAAAGTACTTTCACACATGCATAAGTATTCTTGCAATTGTACACCCATTTACCCAGCACTAAACCCTACACTGAACTCAGTATGACTTAATTCTGAATAAACATGCTTAGGACAGCAAAGTAAGAGTGCTCATGCTTCCAATGAGGGTTGGCTGTAAAAGAAAGGAAGAGGCAATGGAAGAAAACAAAGACAGGATTCTGTTGATGTCTTTGTATAACATGCATAGGCCACATGCATCCCTTCCTGCTCATTTTGTAGCCTCCTATGACCTTGGGGTCCTAATGTTTCATAGCCTAAACTTCCATGGCAAACATTCTTCCCCCTTCCCTTTACCTTCAAGCAGATCTTACCCAGCTTGACCCTGCTAATAGTTCTCCTAGTTCTCTTAAAACCTCTCAGAAGTGCTATTAGCCTTGTAAACAAAGATCTCTCACCATCTCCACTTGCTTCTGACCAAAATAGCTCTTCCAGGAGAACTGTACTCTATTTTCAAGTAAGAAGGCCGAAATAAAAGTTTTGCTATTGCCACAGCTATTTCAGCAGTGATGTATGTGTGGGGAGTACGGCCCTTGGCAGATTTCAAAGGTTGATGTGGTATTTTACTCCAAAGTTCGTAGCCCTGATTTCCAGAAAAGCATGACATCATGTAAAAAACCAGGAAATATTGGTAAAATATTCCTCTTATAGCCAATAGTGCTGCAGAAATAGCCAAAATATTAAAATGGTGCCCAGAACCTCTTTATTGGTGATATCTATAATCCTTTTACTGATGATATGAATAACACATAGACAGTCAGTTGTATGAAGCTGTTCATTTACAAACAGTGGAGGAGAAGAAAATTTCCAGATCTGCATTTTGAGATCCATGCTGCAAATGGATGGTTTTTCAAGTGGAGTAGACCATGAAGAAGATCAGTTTATATCAGCCTACATGTTGCTGTTTTCTCATGTGCATCAGGCCCAAGCATGGTGAAATTAAGAGACAGTGAACATCAAATTGTTCTCATATAGAAGATGAAGGAATGCTGATGACATCCAGAAAGATGCAGAATCTTTTCATTGGTCTCTACAAACTACTTAAGATGCAAAGAACATCACAGTACTGGGGAATGAATTAATGTGAGATCAAGTTTTGTGGAGAACCTGCATCATATTTAAATTAGAAAGTTCATAGTATTTACTCTGTTAGATGACAGTGGTATTGATTTTATCAAATTCACCAATCATACATAACATTAGAAGAATGGAGTAACTTTTACTTTCTGA
Organism: Sceloporus undulatus; assembly: GCF_019175285.1. Lineage (NCBI taxonomy): Eukaryota > Metazoa > Chordata > Lepidosauria > Squamata > Phrynosomatidae > Sceloporus > Sceloporus undulatus. The sequence goes on from NC_056526.1 coordinate 64,276,997, forward strand.
TGGCTCAGTGTACACAAATTTGTTTCATGAACAAAATTATTTTTGAAATAATGGGTGTAAAATATATGTTTAAGGTGTATACAAAACATAAATGAATTTTGTGTTTAGACTTGGCTCCCGTCTCTAAGGTATCTTACTATGTATATGCAAATATTTGGAAATCTAAACAAAATCCAAAATACTACTGGTCCCAAGCATTTTGGATAAGGGATACTCAACCTGTACTGACTATTATCTTAGCACGGGACACATGAATAATACCAATGGCATGAGAATTTCCCACTCTGTAGTCTTAGTCATCTAGTTTATCCTTTGATGTTGTCATCATCAGCCAACGAACATGCATTTGTGACTGTGACTGTATGATTCAAAGTGTTCTTAAGAGAAATCACAAAAGATTAAGCCTATCTGCCATGCTCTCCAATGAAAATACAACACAAGCATCCTGAAGATAGGAAGGCCTTGGTATGCAAGGGAATTTCACATGTAGGATGTGGTGCTTGAGGATCATAAAGGTTATCAGTCAGGCATTTATTAGAGCTGTTTTCCCTGCTTTTTTTCTGTCTGGGAGGATGGGCATGCTATCAGTTTGACATTTCTGTCAGAACTGGTATTTGAACCACTGGATGACTCTGACAAATGCCATTGCTGTCATCTCCTACTCAGTTTTAATTATATCTGACTGACGCTTTCAGTGGTAGCAAGCAGAAAACTTAATTAGCTGCAGTAAAGACTGATATGCTGAGCTGGAGGACTTCAAGCTGCTTTGGAGAATTCACCTAGAGGATCACTGTTTTTAGCCATCTGATCAGGTGTGTAAGAGGAATTAATTGTCCTACACATGGAGTATTTTTTTCTTTCTCTCTAAAGGACTTTAATGGGAATATATGTCAATAAGAAGCATAGGTTCCTTACTACAGTGTGTCAGAGCAGCTGCGAACTTGAGCATTAAGGTACCTCTGCTCACAAGAAACTGCTGTGCTAACATGTTAGTTAGGTCCAAAACTAATGTTAAGGGTGTGATGGAAAAATATTGTACGCTCAAGGGAATGCCTGACAAATGAACATCTGCTACCTAGAAGAGAATATGTGTATCTGCAGCAGCAAATCTGCAAGCCACACAATATTCAAAAAGCTGGAAAAGCAGGTATCTTCTCAGCCCACAATACGCCATTATATAAGCAGCTTAAAATTGGTCCCATTAACAATTTATTCCAGATTTCAAGGTGTTTGCTATCAAAGTGTTAATATCATTATAGGTCTACATTACAATTTGTGGATAGAGGTAAATGAACATTAGCAAGAGGGAGGTAAATAGGGATTTCTGAGTGGCTGGGGCAGGAAATAAAGAAGTGTTCACTCTTCTCCCAGCAGCAAAGAACTTTGCAAGAAGCAGTTGCAACAGGACTCTTTCAGCCTCCCTGGACTCTATGATCACTAAAACAAACATTGCAATACAACAGGACTAGCATTTGTTGAGAGAATCAAAGAGCACATACATGTGCTATGAATGCTGGGTGTCTGGCCTGGGCAGTATCAGGGTCCCAGTGACATTGTGATGCCTTTGGAGAAAGCAAGAGAGTGTCATAGCCAGCCTTGGACTGGAACAAACATGCTTTGCCACCATGGGGGTGCCGCTTCAGTGTCATGGTATATAGGTGTATGTGGGGCAGGGGCAGGGGAGAGAAGCATTTGGCATTTGAGGCATCTGTTCCCTGGCCAGTTATCTGTCTATTTGCCTGCCTTTGTTTATGGGGAACAGTTTGGCATTTGAGGTCTCCATATGCAGTGTGAAGTGCTACAGCCCCATACATGGATTTATTTATTTGATTTTTGTTCATGCTTTCACTGGGCCAAAAATGGGTTCAAGCAGCTAAAAATATCACTAGAATTTTTTTTAGAAAAAAAATACAACAATTGCAATTGTCCAAATAATTATTGTCAAAATTTAAAAGGCCATGTAGAAAAGATGCATTTGCATCTCTTTTGTAGAATGGAAACTGTTACTCTAAGGAGAGTACATTCACAATCTGGGATTGTCTCAACCATCCCACGCTCAGCAGTTACAGCTGCAGTGGCTTGTACTATTTTGTAGTGGTCTGTACTCCTGTTTTGAGTGTATGTCTGCGTGTTTTACTAAAGGAGCCACAACTCTACTGGTCCAGTACAAATAACAGAGAAATGGCCAAAGATATTGCATCACATTTAAAAGACACATTTATAAATATTTTTATACTCCTCTATCTTGAAGATGGGAATATGCTCTCTTTTCTATTCTTATAGAATTGAGAGGACTTCATAAATAAAATATGACAATCATTTACACATCTGAACTATAAGTGGGAGGACACAGCTGAGAGAATAACCCTTGACTGATGTCCCTGTCAGCGTGTTGATGGGCCATGTAAGCTTGTCCTCTGGTTGAAAAGTCTAGTGGCGCTTCAGGTGGAAGATCCCAATCATAGGGAATGTTTTTGTACTAGGAGTGAAAGGCCTTTAGCGGCACGATCAGACACAGTTAGGACATGTCATGAATGACTGGGATGATCAAGGTAGCAGCAGTGTAATAGCCAGGAGAATGTGGAAACTGGTTACCATTGTGAAAATGCAAATGTGTCTTTTCAGCCCTGCCTTTAGCCAAACATATTCCACACACACATAGCTACTAGAGACATAAAATAAGTCTAAAGTTGCTGTCACACTGCAGAATTAATTCAGTTTGATAATGCTTTAACTGTCATGGCTCCATCCTATGGAATCCTGGGATTTTTAGTCCGTTGTGGCACCAAAGTTCTCTGATGGAGAAGTGTAAATATCTCACAAAATTTCACATCTCAGAATTTTATAGCATTGAGCTGTGGCAGTTAAAGCAGTATCAAACTGCATTCATTCTGCAGTGTAGATGCAGCCTCAGTGACCATGCCAGTTAGGAACAGAGAAAGTTGTCTTATATTAAGTCAGACCTATCTAGCTCAAGTCTACCTCATTCAATACTGTCAACACCATTCTTCCCCAACCTAGTGGCTTCCAGATGTCATGACAGGTCCCATAATCTCTGACTAATGCCAATCCTGAATGGAGCCAGTAGAAGTTAAAATCCAAAACATCTGGAGGATACTGTGTTGATGGATGACCTACACTGACTGGTAATAACTCTCCAAAATTCTACATAGGGGGTCTATTCACTGTATCTGGAGATGCTGAGAACTGAACCTGGTACATTTTGTATGCAAGATATGTGTGCTGATCCTTCTTGAAGCTGAGACATGTGGTCAGTGGTTATTTTTACCTACCTTATCCTTAGTACTGTACACTAAAGGACTGTTTATGCATTACTGGCTATCTAGGCAATATAGACAGCATATATATGTGCTATATAGATAGCACATCTATACAGATAACATAAAAGAAAACATTACATTAAAATGTAGCTTTTCAATTGGGTCTAGCCATGTAGTGGTGAATTGCAGGGAACAAATATGACACTGCTTTAACACATTACATCATTCTAGGCAAAACATATTTTTCTAATACCATGTGAACTGGCCATGAGATTATCAGGTACAATGGTTACTTCCCCCTCCCGCCATGTTCCCCTCCTTTTGGTTAGGCCTCTGAAAAGCCTCATTACCGTTTCTGATCTGAATCATTGTAAATTGTATACTGGAACAAGAAACCCAATCAGCTTTCACTTATTTTACCCCGGGGTTGACTAAATTGCTTGTTGTGGTTTTTTGCTTGTAAAAGAACACCCATGTACACCTCCAGTTCAACACACATATTCAACAGCTCCTAAGAAACAAGAATTTTAGAGCATTAGTTTGATGGACCTTCTTTTTTCTTTTTTAAGAAAGTGGACCATTTGATAAGGAACCAATGTTACAGGTATTAAACACCCTCCAGTCCCATTGTCTGAAATGTGCTGTCTTTTCAATTTTGGAGTAGAGAAATTCAGTGCTGAATGCTTGGCATTTTAGAAATTATCACCAGCACCTGAAAAGTTGTTGAAGAAAGGGGAATGAATCCAGGCTCCAGATAAATAGAGCTAAAGACAATGGGGCTTAAGTTAGTCAAAATTTTAGTGGCTCTACCCTATTACAATTTCACCTCTTGAAATCTTACCAGACAAGTAACCCTTTCTTTACATCATTTCCTATGTTTAATTTTAGGAAAAATTCCAGTCAACATATGTTTGTCTGTTTGCTGATTATTAGTGAGAAACAGTGTAAAATAAGTGCCTTTGTCTTATCACTGAGGGAAATAGTGTGGCATTAGCAGTCACACTTAAAACTAGATTGTGTGACATGCTGTGAACCAAGTAAATATACAGCATTTAAAATAAACTGATACAGATGACAGAGAAGTATAAAAAGTAGTTACCAGCATGAATAATTCACTAACTATTGCATGGTATAAGTCACCAGCTAATGTGCATTGCCTGCCATTTAATAGTGGGTATATCTGAAGAAATATGGAAATTGGAATACTTTAATAACTTTCTATATGAAAGATGATGAGACTGCCTAAATGATTAAAAGGGAGATATGTTATAATGAACTAAAGCCACTCGAGTGTAAGGTAATTTTAATTCAAACCTCCATCTGCTTATGTATAATTAAGACTCATTTAACAAGTTAATGCCTAACAGAGAGAACTGATAAGTTTGGTATTAAAGAGCTTAAGAGAAGTAAATTAAACTGTCGAGTTGGAGAAGCTCTCATTTTAATTTCCCACACCTGAACCTCAACACAATCTCCTAGAGGGCATTTCTTTACTCTAGCCAAGCAGCCAAGTGACAAACTGGAGGAGAGTGGAAGTGAACTCAACCAACACTTCTCTTTGAATTCTTGATCCCATGTCTTGTCAGGAGGCTGGCAGCAATTATACCTTCATGAATATTTATTTAGACCAAACGACTCACCATACAGCATCTATATGGTGTTACGAAGATACTTTGCATGCATTCAAAATATTTATATATCACAGATTTTGCCAGTGGGGTTAAACAAACTATGAAAACATCAGGCACATATTTGAAATAAAAAAGGAGAAGTAGGATTTGAATTTCACATTATATTCCCATTTCATAGTTGTTGATTTTATTCCATCCATATACATCTTCTCAAATAAGTCAAATGGGGGCTGGATCTATGTTAGGCCCACTGAAATGAATAGGACTTAGGGAAGTTTAAATACAACTGAATCTGGATCCATCGCAGTGGATTTAACATGTTCATCATTATTCTACAGCATTAATTTACCTTCTGTTCTCTTTTTTGATCTACAAGTTGAATCTCTCTTATCTGGACAGTTTGGTACCAGAAATGTTTTAGATTTTGGAATAATCACATATACATAATGAGATACTTTGAAGAAGGGACCCAAGTCTAAACACACAATTTAATTTTGTTTTGTATACACCTTATACACATATTTTATACCCAATATTTTAAAAATTATTTTGTTCATGAAACAAAGTTTGTGTACAGAAAGCAAAGGTGCCACTATCTCAGCCACCCATATGGACATATTGAATTTTGGAGGATTTGCAGATTTGCTGATAAGGGATACTCAACTCGTGCTTCTGAAAAGAGTCCCAGCTAAGTATGTCTTAGATCTACCTCACCTCTCAAAATTCTTTCTCTACCCATAGGATTGTTAGCAGAGTCAGGCTTTCACTTGTTTTGCATATAAGAATGTAACATGTAAAGTATATGTAAAAGAGATATGAATTCTTTGCCTCCAGTGTTCACTGTCAGGTGAATTAAGATAAACAACCCAGGACTGAGGCTCATATTTCTCTCAGTCTGACAACTGAGAGGCAGCACAATATATACAGCAAAATCTTACCTAGCTAAATAATATTTGGAGATTTCTAGATTTTGGTTTCTTCTAAGGCAGAGAAATCCCTCTGAAAATGAAGAGTGTTAAAACTAGCCTCCTAATCGAAAAACCATGGTGGTGTAATGGAGAGAACACAGTTCAGTAATAACACAGAGTATGTTCTGGGCACAGAATACCCCAGGTGCAATCTCTGGCATCGCTTGTTTAAAAATGGATCAGAGAAGCAGGTGTTGTGGAAGATCTCTGGAGAGCTGCTGATGGTCAGAGGAGAATGTTTTTTCCTGCAGAGTAGAGAGGAAAAGAAATTGCACCCCTGCTAGTCATTCCAGAAGCCAAGAAGGAAGCTTACAACTGTGGCTCTCCAGCTGTTGCCAGACACTGTTTGCAATCCAACATCCTCTCAGAACAGTGTAAAGGTTCACATGTGAAGATATACTATGTAAGCCCCGCACAACCCCATGCAAAATAGAAACATTATACAACCCATTCAATAACTAGTTGCCATTGTGCAATGCCCAATGCATGATACACAACTGCAATGCAAAGTAGGGGATTCACAATCACAATACAAAGTATAGGATGCACAACCACAATGAGCAACCACAATACACAGTGTTGTGCACAGTGTGCAACTTGCAAAGACAAGGCACAGATAAATGCACTGTCTGAACAACTCTGCTTCTGTCTCTGTCAGCAGAACATGTCTGTTGTGTGGTGGTGACTTTTTGGCCTAAATGCATAGTGTGATTTATATACACACATATCCCTAGAAGAATTCCAGTCACTGAGTGTCCTCATCCCTAACTAGTATAACTAAGGATGCTGAGGGATGCTGGGAACTGGAGCCTAGCAACAACTGGGAGGCCATAGGTGCACATCCTAATCTAGGAGAGGCTCTCTGGTTCAGATGGGATGTCTCCAAGGCCTACAGCTATGCACCAAAATATAGGCACGTTACAGACCGCCGAAAAGCGGCGGCCTGCACCCACCCCTTTCCCCGCCGGATTGGGGCCTCAGTGGCCAGAGTGGCAGCCGCTGAGGCCCCGATCCGCCGCTTTCCAGGCTGCAGAGAAGCGGCAAAAGGCCCCTTCCCTGAGACCTGGAAAGGGGTGTCCTTGGGGCTTCAAACCCCAAGGACATCCCGCGGCGGTGGGGAGGAGGAGAAAGGGGCCACTTGGCCCCTTTCTCCTCTGCGTCGCTGGGCACAGCCATCTAAAGGCTGCGCCAGTGACGCAAGACCAGGAAGGAGCTCCGTTTCAGAGCTCCTTCCTGCTCTGACGAAAGGGTGCACTAAGTGCCCTTGTGCAATGCGACGGCGTCACGTCCGTGCCACCTCATTTGGAGGCGGCGCATTCGTGACACCATCATGGCAGCCCCCATGTAGATGGGGTGCCGCCATCTTGTACGTCCTCAGGACGTATTAGGTTTGGGGGCATCAAGAAGTGACGCCCCTTTTTAAACCTAGGACGTCCTGAGGACGTCCCTTATGGCAGTTTGTAATGCGCAATAGTCACATTAGCTTTAGCATAGGTCTGCACACATATTTAGAAATAATACTACGAGAGGAATATCATGATTCAATATCATGACATGGAAAGACGATACCATGGGCTAAACCTGAAGCATACAGGTTTAATCCTTTCCTTAGGGAGGCTAGTAAAACAAGGTACATGTACAAATATTTGCTCTCTGGCAAGCGTTTTACAGGCCTCTTGCTTGACAAGGCTAAAAACACTCTAACAACCCTTGATTACAAAAATCTGATATAACCTTAAATGTGAAATAGTAACCTGTTTTCCACTAACTATATGAAAGAAAGAGCTTTTAATACAGTCAATTAGCAATTCCTTGTTTTCATCTAACAGGTATTAATGAGACTAGTTCCCAACATGCTGAGCTTAAGGCAACTGCCTTTTGGTGCCTGTAGCTAAATAAACTCTCTCTCTCTTTTAGCATATTTGAAATAATTCTCCCTGAATATACTTATTTTATTCCTCCCTTCTAGTTAAGGTTTAGTGCTTAAGACAGTTAACCAATGTCTTCTTTCAGAAATGACATAATGAAACTGTTAAAACCATTATAAGTAAGAAGCATCAAAGTGCATTTTCACATCCCTCCTAAAAGCACCTTATATCAAGAATGTTTAATAATCTATGAAAAATATCACTTCAGACACACAAAGAATCCAGTATGAAAAATGTCCCTTGGCTATACAAAGTAGTTGTTTCTTCTAGAAGCATGTTTTAAAAGGCAAATCTCAACATTTCTGTTATTCTTAGGTTTTGATGCAGAAGGCTCATGTACTACATGGGAGAGGATAAGGGTGAAATTCTAAACTTAATTTGAATGAAGTTCTATTTCAGTAGGTCTTCAGTATATGATTAGTCATATGTTTATCATATAATCCGCCCCACACACTCACGTCGGCAGGGAAAAATTTGCTGGAGGCCCCAAATGCACGTTATGCGAGGACCTCACAACGGGCCTTCTCCATCTTGGCCCCAAGAATATGGAACAATCTCCCTGACGAGCTCTGCTCCACCACTTCTTTGGATCTTTTTAAGAAGAATCTTAAGACCTTCTTCTTTTCCCAAGCTTTCCCCCCATGACTGTTGATCATATGGTTTTCGCCCTCCACCTGGCACGGCTCTTGTAATGTTTTTGGATTCCCCCACTCAGCTGGCTGAGTATTGTTCTTTTTAATCCTGTGTTATTGGTTTTATAGATTGTAATGTATTTTATTGATATTCTGTATGCCGCTTTAATCACATTGGAAAAGCGGGGTATAAATAAACTTTTATTATTATTATTATTTTATTATTTTCACAGGGCTGAGATAAAGTACATTCTCCAAATATTGATTGCAACCCCTATCAGATCATCACAGGTAGTGGTGAGTGATGATGGAAGTTGTAATCCGCCAGCATTTGGAGGACCACTGGTCCCCTATCCTTAATTTTCACAACTGCAACAATGTGATTGAAAATGCTGTTTTCAGCTGTTGAATATTCCCCAATCAGACAGTTACAAAGGCATAGCAACCTCTCTTGTATCAGAAGCTGGCAACCATAGTATTGAAAATTTCACTGAATTGAAAGACATTTTAGAATTTACAGTAGTTTTAATACTACAGAAGTTTCCCAATATTCCATTTGAATATATTTAGTATTATCTCAATCAGAATAACACGCTCAGTAAATCTTTCAAGGTTACCAATTCTTATAAATAAGGGCCAATATGCTACATCACAGATGCAATTAAGAATATTTAACTACTGTACATATAATCTCTTGATACAACTCACCAAACCTACCTTAACAGCCAGCAGCTGCACTGAGCGATGGAGGTTTGTTCTGCCAGTCATGGCGGCAGAAGAGGAGTTATACCTGGAGTCATTTCTGATTGTTGGCAGGAAAGGGCTGGAAGAACAGATCTTTATGGCTCGGTGCAGCTCCTCATAGTAGAGGTAGTTTGGAGGGAGGGCTTTTGTGATTTAGCAGTAGTGGGCATTCATTTATGGAAGGATGGTGAAGCTTTCCTCCCTTATCAATGTAAGTTTTCATTTTTTAAAATTATCATGAAACACAATCTTAAGAGTCTTGATGGCAGAAGACCCTAATGAATTGTTACTAAAATAATGGAAAGTACAGAACAGAAAAAACCCACCCAAAATGGTCTATATCAGTAGAGTTGATTTTAAATATTTACTACTAACCCTACTTTTTATGTGTAAATTAAAAGGGTAGCTATGATGGGTCAAATTCTAATCCAGCCTTAGGTTTCCCTTGATGGCCATTGAGGTGCCTCTGGGAAACAGTGTCACAAGCATGACTAAATAGAAATCATGAATATGTAACAGTTATGGATATGTATGTATTCATGACTGCTACATAGGCACAGTTGTGACACTATTACCACAATCGTAACCCCATACCCCATGAACATTAGTTGCATAGGGAAAAGCAAATCCATTCAGCCACTGACTGGTGTGTGAGTGATGTTTCCTTCAGGTTTGGGACAGGTTGCACCAAGAGGGGTTTACTTAGTGAGGCACACTTAAATGGCAGATATAGAATACTGGTCAGGGTTTTTATAGTTTATAGTTTTATTTGGTAAAGAGCTCTGAAAATGGTTTATACACACACACACACACACACACCCCAAATAAATGAAAAGTAAATGATGCTCAGGTGTCTTAAGGCTCTGGAGTTGCCAGGGGTTGTAAGCTATATTTCAGATTAAAGAACTGGTAAAACTATCTCTAAGTATTCTTTGCCTAAGACAACTCTATGAAAATTCATGGGAGTCACCATAAGTTGACAGGTGACTTGAACATACATACAGTACACACACACAAATGCACGTGTGAGTCTGGTTGAACACATCTAGAATTGCCTTCAAGTAAATTCACAAAAAATAAATTTCTGTCAGGTCAGAAGTTAATTCCATGAGGTCAATGGCACTAATTTCCAGGTATTCATGTAATGCAGAAGTGCAGAACTTAACTTCTGCCACATATTGCACTAGATTTCCATCTCTCTTAAGTAATTCAAAGCCAGTGACAGGATGGAGGAAATTTGTAGAAACAGTTACTGGGCCAGACTGAAGACTTCTGGGGGGTATTCAAGAGAATGGTTATGGGGTTCCCAGTTTCAGCTAAACACAATTAGAATAAAAACTACATATCAAGTGAGGAGATATCAAGTAAGTAATGCCTGTGAGCAAAGGCATCACCAAACATGGTGACAACCAGTGTGAGGGGGCTGTTGAGAGGGTAGTGGAGGCAGCAGCTTGCCCTGTCCTGTCTCCCACTGTTCTCTCCTCATGGCTTCATTACTAGCCCGGCTCGTTGCCCAGGAAGGGATCTGGACCAGTGGCAAAGCCATGAGGGAGTGCTCCCCCCTCCAGTACATTGCTGTTGCCTCGGCTCCTTTGACAGAGGGGGAGGGCTATGGCAAAACCATGAGGGATGCACTCATCCCTCCGCCACACCTCACCTATGTAATTTCACCTGATGCAGTCTGAACCCCCTGCACCCGCTCAGTGATGTCACTGTCTGTAAGTTTATCAAGATGGAGCATGACAGTGGAATTGGCAATTGGTTGAATGGGAAATGGAACTTTACTTCCTCAGTGATCCTCCCACAGCAAACATAACAGACATACAAGATTAATGTTATCTAATATCCTTTAAAGAAAAGGACACACATATAAATTTCTGTCTCTCGTTTTACAACAAAGCTTGCTACATATTTATTTCTTTAACATTACCCATACCTTTTTGTTCTAGATATGCCCAGCTACTATAGTCAGGGAAAGGAGTAATAAAAATAAAAAGGGCTTAGGTTATATAGTGCAAGCAAGTTTTTATTAAAGTGCTTTGTAAGGATAAGAATTATTGATAACAGTTCCACAAACTCCACCCCAGCACCCAAGATCACTACAATGTAGCGGTGAAGTGATGAAAAATAATAGGGATGCTTTCACACATGCTTACATATTGTGGGGTCATTTGCAGTAGAATGATTCTGGAATGGTAGTTAATGGGGAAAATTTGATGAAATTTGTTATTAGGAATCTCACATATGGTATCATTGCAGTAGGATAATTACAGACTGTGATACTGTGGTGGTAGCCCTGGGATAATTGTAGTTATCCATCATGGATCCACTGTGGCACTTGATTTAGAGTAGATATGCATAGAAATAGTTTGCACAGCTTCAGATAAAGACACACATTTTATTTGCACATTTTTCATTTAGAAATGCATCAATGTAGATGACTTGACAGAACGTCTCAGAACCACAAAGTAGGATTAGAAGTTAAAAAAATGCTGGCTCAATGTGTCCTCCCCCTCCTTAGTCTTGATCACAAACATTAGTAATTCTCTAACAGAACAGCAAAATTGACATGTCTTATGCAGTTTGTTTCAAGGCAATTTTCCCCCAAGCAACTAGTGTCAATTTTTAATGCTGAACATAGCACTTTTAGCATGAAAACCTGGTAAAAGAGAAAAAGATATGACACATTTCATGTTGCCATTGATCTTACAGAGAAAAATAAAAGTGTTTTCTGCAACTGAAAACCAATTTTCTCTAGATAGGGATAGAAAGAAGAAAAATGTTATTCATCTGGGAAGCATATCATGTTATTTTCTAAAACATTTCTCAATTACATATTGATGACTGTGTGTTATTCACTAAAATTAGAAAATAAAATTACATCTGCCAATCATGACAGCAAAACTAAAGTATTTTATAGTGTATAATTATGCATCTTCTCCACATTTTTCTTTATTACTAAACTGAAGGTTTGCAGTCCTAAAAAACTATGTGGGATGTCTCACTTATCACAACAACAGTCACAGATTTGCACACTGAACTTCAAGCAATCTAGTGTTTTCAGTCATCAACTGATCACATTTTCATGTTATATATTTAGCAGCACACACATCTGAAAAATATATGAGGTATATATAACTATTGCCTGACATCACATGAAAAAAATCTAACAGAGGATTTAAACAATATCTGCATTAAATTAACATTATTATTTTTTGCAGGGGGCGAGGAAATAGTGCTGGTTAAAGATTCAGTGCCCAACAGGGCAAGGGTGGGAATCATTCAACCTTAAAAATGTCTCCCCAATAATCTATCTCCTGCTTTAAAATGGTATGTATTAATGACAGTAGAATTACAGGAATCCACTGAAAGCTTAGAAAAGGGAGCACATAAAAATCCACATGAATTTTCATTTATCTGACATTTTAGTGTGGCTTTCAAATATCATGTCTGCAAGAGATAGTGAATTAAAATTAAAGCAGCCCTTGATTTTTTTCCCTTAAAGATAAGAAATAATTTATTTCTCTTTGATCTTCACAATTATCACATATTACTTAGCTACACAATGAATGCCATTATACATCACGGGAGAATTCTTCACCAACACTTTACTTGGACAAAGACAATCATAATTTTAAAAAGGAGATGTACTGTACAATGTGCTGTTGAACAAAAATGTCACTCAGAAGTTTCATGAGGAGATGTGGCTTATGAATTATGAAAAGATGGAACATACACGTTTAGAAAATTTAAGCTGCCAAAAAGCAAGGATAAGGTATAAAGCATTTTGTTTTGGCATTGTAGAATTAGTAAAGTATTAAAAAAGGAAACTAGAGGAAAAGATCCAGTTATTACGTTTCAGTACATAAAATTCAGTATGAAAGTAATTGGCTACTCCTTTTTTCAAAGTTTTGAATATTATGAATATATTGCAGAGTAAAGAAAAATTGCAAAATTACCAGTTAAAGAAAATACTATTGTATGAAAAGGAAATGTAAAATTACCAAGTAATTTCCTTACAAAAAAGGCCAAACTATAAAAAGGTCACAAAATATATTTTAAAAATGCCACTTTGAACGAGGCAATCGTACACTACCAAAAGTGGTAGTAGACTTTTTCAGAATAGATATATTCATACAGTAGTAACTGATAAAAAAGCATTGTGCACTCGTGTGTCATCTGGGGATTTAGCACCATGTGTCATAAGTTCCTGGATAGTCATCCAGTTGTCCAAGATCTTCTTGTTCCTCTTTTTCATCATCTTTTTGTGGCTGAGTTCAATGATGTTAATTTCCTTTTTGCCCTCGCTGCTGCTTTGTGGGCTTTCCTTAAGACACTCTAACCTGCTACGCATCATGAATTCCCGGCGCCTTCTCTGCTCCTTGGCTCGTACCAGGTGCTGCTTCCGCTCCTCTTTGCTCCAGTAACGACCCATCTTCATTTCACTCATTGTATCATCATCTGTTGTCATCCCACTGCGCTCCTCTTTAATCTTTAAGGCACGTTCCTTGAGGATTCTGTCTCTTACTGGTCTTTTGGTGATATACCTTGTTCCATCGCTCCTTATTTTAACTTTCCATTCCATCTTGGGCTCTGTACATTTCTGTGAATCTTTGCACATGTTCACCAGACTGATCTGGCTTTGAGCATACTCCACTGCAGATTTTTGTTGTATCAGCTGCATATAGCTTTGATAATGCTTAGCATGTGCAGGTATATTTCCAAACCTGTAGGATGAACTATGATAGGGGGACAGATAAGGAATATGCTCAGGGCTTTGTTTGTCTTGCTCCGTTGATTTACTACTTTCTGAAACAGATTCTTTTTCTTCAAAAGAACTGTTTTGTTCAGTAGCTTTAGTTTTGTTAGGGGCTGTCTCCTTGCTACTCTGCCTTGAAGACAGCTGATTAGCCACAATGGTGCTCCTGAGGTTTTTCCTGTTGGTGATGCTAATCATGCGCTGGAGAGAGCTATCAGGAGATCGCTCTACATTCAGTGGGGTGCTTCTGCAGCTCTCTGCTGTATTGTAAGCACTGGAACTGTCTTTGTCTGATTTCTCTGGGTGCTCTATTATATCATCCAGTGTCCCTCCCTGAAGGTCTATTGTGGTGCTATAGTTTCTGAAAGTACTACCATGTAGTGCCCAAATGTCTCCATACTGATCTTTTACTTTTTGGAGCCGGTGAGCCTGCATAATATTCTGACATTCAAGCTCAATGTTCCTCAGTTCTTCATTGAGCAGTTGAAGTTCATGTTCAACACCATCTTTCTTCCTCCTATTACATTCGATTGTGCTACTGGAATAATACAAGTCATATTCTCCATGATTTCGGATCTTACATTTGAGTTCCAGCAGTTGGCGAAACCTTTCACAGTCCTCTTCCTGGTTATCAACAAAATCAGATTCAATGTATTCCTTAGACACTAAACTTTTGTTGCACTGAAGTTCAATGCTTCCCAGATTTTCCTGGCTGTGTCCAATGTCTTGAGGGCTTTGCATGGTTGTGTTGTTCTGCTCTTCTGGTGGATTCTCTTGCTCTGAGCTCTCATCATTACGCTGGCTCTCATCTGTGGGACCCACTCCACTATCTTTATTGGATGAAGAGGTAGCAGTATCTGTAGTGCCATCTTCCTCTTCATGTTTCTTTGGCTGTAAAACCAAAGGGTTCATAATTAGTCCAGACTACAGATTATATGAGAGCCACAGTAGCATAATGGTTTGAGTATTCGACTATGATTTTGGAGGCCAGGGTTTAATTCCCAGCTCAGCCATGAAACCCCCTGGGTGACTGTGGTCAGGTCACATGCTCTCAGCCTCAGGGAAAGGCAATGGCAAACCACTTCTGAACAAATCTTGCCAAGAAAACCCTATGATAGGGTCACCATAAATTGAAAATGACTTGAAGCACACAACATAATAGATTATATTAAACTGAGATTTAATTTCTCTTAATTTATAATGTTATTGTGACCAGTCTCATTCCTATGATAATCTGCACACTAACTGTGTAGTAGGAGAAAGAAATTTTAATCTGTACTAGGGCAAGCTAGAATCCAGTTCCAGATCAATTATGTTCTTATCACGTCTTCTCATTTTTGCCACATGCCTGCATCTGCTATTTAAGGAAGCTGTTTGCTTTGCCTTTGTAAAGCCATTTTACCTAGTATTTAATTAATTAATAGTAGTAGTATAGAGTATGCTTACTCGCCTTTAAAAAAAAAGAAAAAAGAATCTGCTTTGGCATAGGTGGTTATCTTGTTTTCAGTACAAACGTACGTACATTACAGCAGTGGACTACTACATGTGATAAACTGTGCTGATTTAAACAAAAATCCACATTCAAATTGGCATCACGCCTGGTCATATCGCTGACAGGAAAACAGCATTGGCAGACATCTGCACTTGGATGTGCATTCTGATGCACATTCATGCTCTATATTCTGCCCTTGCTCCCCTGGTACCTTGTACAAGAGTTGTGTTGTGACAGAATCAAACATAAAGAAGGTTTGGGGTAACTGTTTTACTAATGAACCTGCAACATCCATAAGAGAAATGGAGCGTGGTGTGTTATCACTATAGTATTCCTCTCTCTGAATTTCAAATTGTGGAATGAATGTCATTCCCAGCAAACTGTAATGGTAATGGGAATACGGTTTGAGCCTTGGGGGCTTTTACAGCAGATATTTGTGCTCACACTGGCACTGTACCAGAAGGAATTGGCAGAGGGGTTAGTTTTGCTAAAAAGCAAGCCTGATCCAAATAGCAGCTATAATTGCAGCTCTCAGTTGGCAGTAATTTTGTATAGATAACTTGGGTCTCATAGGCTAGAGGACCAGCAGGGTGGCTTGTGTACCAAATTTTCAGAAGACATATTTGTCTATGCTCTTTGTCAGTATAGATAATGTGCTGTGCACACACATTTTCTTTGGCTCTGATCTCTTGCCTTCCTAATGATTTTGTAGGAAATTGCTTATAGATGTTCTCTTTTCTGAAGGCATTAGCAAAGGTATTTTACATATGGATGTCACCATATGTTCCTTTTGAAAACATCAAGTTAAACTTTAGTCTCCAGTATAACTGAAACAAAATGGTCTGTCTGCTTTGGGCATTATGTCAAGCACTTTTGTGGATGGCTCTTAACTCGCACTCCATTAACTGAACCTATTTATTGCACCTCTAATGCAAACAGCATTAGTTTTTCAGCAGAGTGAAGAGGGCCTCTTTCTTTCTTCTTTCTCCCATCCCCCAAATTAAATAGCAGAGTTGGCAATTTTGTCCTATTTCCTTTACACATCCAAAGTGCACATAGTGTATTTACAATAAATCTAAGAGCCCAGAACACCCGGCAAATGTGTTTTCTCCTGTAAAGAGGTATAATTATGCAATTAAGCATAATGGCTAGTACTAATAAAATGGGATGGGGGAATGCTGTGCCCCAATAAAAGGGGAAAGCATTTTGTGAGCTTGCTCTATTAATAATTGCTATTTTCCTTTCTACCTAGAATCTGGATTCGCGTGAAACAATGATGGACATTGAGTGGGTGGGGGAATTAGTGGCTTCCATACAAAGCCTCATTATTACCTCGAAGAGCACAAGCCCACTAGGTACTATTTTATGCATTGTTATTAGAAGAAATTGATGCCAATAGGTCACAACAGTTAGAATAAATGCAATTAAAGTCAGTTAGAGTGTAAACTAAATTAAACATGAAATCAAAAAGTTAGCAGAAATGTCTACTTGACCACTTTTTGCCACTGCACGGAGTCAGCAGTGCTTTAGCACTTCTGCAAGCACCAGGGCTGGACAGGTACCCATACACTTGTCAATATCTCCCTGTACTGCTGAGCAGTTGTTTTGTGGTGCCAGGGATTCTATTGTGTTGTTGCATTTTAAGAAAGCAAAAGGGTTATTTCTCAATTTTTTGTGTTTTGAAACTGTGAAGTGGAACATCTGGAACCTTCTTTAAGTCATGGCCTCTACCTTAGAAATGCTTCGGAATATGAGACATATGTTCTTCATGTGCTCAGTGAAACTTTTGCTGTTGCTATCATGTGTCTTCAATTTCTGACATTACGGTGACTCTATTGACGTTTTCTTGGTAAAATTTGTTCCGAGGGGGTTTGCCTTTGCCTTCCTCTGAGGTGAGAGATTGTGACTTGCTCAAGGTCATCCAATGGATTTCCATGACCAAGCGGGGATTCAAACCCTGGTCTCCAGAGTCATAGTCCAATGCTCAAACCACGACATCATGCTGGCTGTCCAAATTTCTTTCTTATGCATTGCTTTTTAACTTCCAGGACTTCACCCTTGACATTAAACAGCCTTGTGTGATCCCTGACTCAAATTATAATAAATAATAATAATAAAACTTTATTTATATCCCGCCTCTCTGTCCATGACAATCATGGCATCTTACAGTTAAAAGTTATGCAATGATTGCCATATATCACATGTAGGGGCTCTCTCTACACACCTTGATTCAAACCTCCTGTTAATATATTCTGACTTCTGCAGTCAAAATTTAATGGAAGAATAATGAAATCCACTATAGGAGTTCTAGAGAGACCAGTGGTCTGAGCATTGGACTAGGACTCTGGAGACCAGGGTTCTAATCCTCGTTTGGCCACCTTGAGCAAGTCACACTCTCTCAGCCTCAGAGGATGGCAATGGCAACCCCCCTCTGATGAAACCTGCCAAGAAAGCCTTTTAGGTTTGTCATAAGTTGGAAACAAATGGAAGGCACACAAAAACAACAACAACCACAAGTGCATAAATCAACCACTACAGCTTGATACTTGGTACATCAGTAACTTGATACATCTAAGATAAATGATTTGTTCAACACTAGTCTTTCTTTTGGATTAAAGTACATATGATTCATATTAAACTAACCAACAGTGCCAAGACAAGCACCAGAAGTCATACAAACATATGTAGAACAACTTTTTTTCTGAGTAGATACTCCCATGCTTGGAAAACACCACAGTCTAGAAAATATGGCTAATCTTTTTTCTCATGCTGTAGAACTGTTTCTACAAACATAGGTTATATGATCACCAATATGGCAGATTGAAGTCACTCTTTCAATAAAGCATTAGCTAGCATTAATACAACAGCAGAATACAGATAACAAGGCTGCACTGAAAACACATGATCAGGGGAATTCCAAAGTAATGCTCTTTAACTTACCTGTAATAAATTTAATTGGCATGCATTTGGGTGATTGTGACACAGTTACATTGCACAGTACAAGCCACATCTGACAATGTTACCACTTGTGTCTAATTTCAGTTCAAACTGAACAAATTTCATGGTGAATATGTCAAATTAATTGTTAATTATGAGTGCAAATTACAACATTTCATGCCACTAATTAACCCATATTATGAATGTTAGGGGAGTGCACAGAACTGAAGCTCATGATAAATGCTTCATACAGTATATGTTCCACCAGTGTAGTAGTGCAATCCAGATAGAGAAAAGCCATTGCCTTGTTGGAGCACAAAGAATTTCAAGGAAACAGAGTTACATATTTCTAATGGTTGTAGAACAGTGGTTCCCAAACTGTGGTCCTCCAGATATTTTGGACTTCAGCTCCCATATGCCCCTGACAGCTTGACCAACAGTCAGGAATTCTGGGAGCTGAGGTCCAAAACATCTGGAGGACCAGCGTTTGGAAACCACTGTCCCAAGATGGACAGCTCCTAGCATGTGCAACCAAAAGGCACAGTGAACCAAATCTGTCTTCCAGAAAAAATAAAAGAAGCACTGTGACTTTGTGAGGGATTATAATTCAGAAGACTGGACCACTTGAAAATTTCCTTCTTTGAGGCAAGGTGCCTGCACTATAAAAGACCCATCTGGAAGTACGATTAGGTCCACAATTGCATTTAAGATCTTTCGAAATGACTGTAAGATATTTTGAAATTTACACAGTATTTTTTTTACTCTGTACTATGTTCGGACTAGTCACTTTATTTGTTTATTTCAAAGTATTTATATGCAGTTTCTCAAAGGGGCATTTAAAAGATTCTCAAAAAATATTATTCAAGTAATAAGGAATCATGAACAAAATATGGTGTCTATATGGTGCATTCAGTTATTGGCCATGTCCCTGTGCTCTTACCCATTATCTTTTATTTGGTCACCACCAAAATAAAATGATGTTCTAGCCACAGATACATGTCTATACAAGTGTGGAAAGTAGATTTGTTTTGAATTACTGTATGTACAGAGAAAAATCAGGGAAGATGTGTGCTTAAGGACTGAAGAAATAGCATGTGCAAATACTGAATAAAGGAACATTTTATATGACATTCTTCAGAGGAGAGGGGAAGTGGAAATCAAATTAATATGGTGGGAAGACAAAATAATAAGAATGCAAACAATGCATGCAAAGTCTGACCTTCTTCTTGTCACATTTCACTGTTAAATTCAAAATATCCTCCTCTCATTTGTTACCAGTTGTGGCATCTTAGTGGCAATGCTCTGGTGAAGCCTAGAAATTTAATTTCTAAATTTATAATGTGATTCTCTGTTTATGAAAAACATGCACCCAATTACATCTCAAGCTCCACATTTTACGTCAAGCCTACCTGCTCCACTTCATTGCCTGTGTACTGCTGTGCTTCATTATGCTGTTCTTCCAATATTTCCAAGTTTAATTCCTCTAAGAATTCATTCCTTTCATCATCCAGCCATCCTTCTTCCAGCTGTAAAGAATACATTAGTACATTTCTTTAGGTTGGTGGGGAATGCACGCTAAAATAAGGTAAACCCAAATGGCGATGTCTGACTAGTTCTTTTTATAATAATGACTCTCTTTGGAATATTGTGGTCTTGGAGTTCGCCTCTAAAAAAAGAGGGGTAGCGGGGGAGATCATTAAAAAAATTGGACTCTTAGGCCTTTTATCCCTTTTTGAAACAGTATCACTTATTTTCTCTCATAATGAGTGGAAATACATGCACAGGACATTATTTCCTTACAGAAAATGTACACAAGAATACTGCATAATACTGAAGCTGTCATGTTATTTACATCTAAGAGCAGCAGTTTGTAAAGAAGCCAAAGATACTAATATATGGCCATGACACAATTGGTTTCTTTCTCTTTAACAGCCTCCAACTTAGTTTGTGCCTCACTGCCTGAACTTCAATGGCATCCTCATCATTTATTTCAATCACATTTGTCTTATTGATTCCTCAGGTAAACTTACAGCTGCAATAGCTACAACAACAACAAAAGAATAATTGATTGACAAGGTGCCTTTAAGGTAAGTTTTGTTTTTCAGCTGTTCCTTGGGAGATTTTTTTTTAAAATCAGCTACTACTTTAAAATTTGGCCAGTTCCCCTCAGGGTACTTTTAGACATATAAATAGTATGTGTCTCTGAATAAAGTCTTTTCTATAGCAAGCTGAGTAAAATAAATATTTTGTAATAGTTGGGAATGATACAACAGGAAACAAATATCAGTGTCAACATTCTATATAACAGCAGTCTGAAAGAATAGAGTTATTTGCAAATATTATGGAGAAAAACAATGAGCTGACACATTTTAGTATAACTATCACCACAAATGTTCCTACCAACTCTGACACCATCCTGTGGCATTGTAACTTGCCCAATACTGATTAAATACTGAAGAATTTAGAGTTGGAAAGGGCCTCTAAGGGCCATCAAGTTCAATGCCCCCCAGCTCAATTTAGGATATCTAACAAGAGCATCCACCTTGCCTCTTCCCCAGAGCCTTGAAAATTCCTCTGTTGGGAGCACACCTTGCCTTCAAAGGTAGGTTTTTGGACACCTCTAATCATTGCAATGGTGCAATGACCAGGAAAGTAAATTAATATAATTATAACATCAATCATAACATCATAGCATCATAATTACTGAAAAGGATGCCAGCAGCTATTTGGATTAACAACAACAACAAAGCCTTTACAGACTCCTCTAATAGTAATCAACATGTGGTTTGGGGACAAACAGAACATTACAGCTCTGTTTAAGATGATGACTGCCCATGAAACACTATGAGTGGGATCCAGACTAAAGAGCTTATCACACCGCCTCCAGTGCCCGACTTAACTCTTCCGAATTTGGCTCAAATTCAGAAGTTAGGCTGATTTTATTGTACTGACTTTTCTCTTGTTGACTCCAACTTGGACCCTGTAAGTTGCTTCTGCGTCATTTTTTTCCAAATCAGAAGCTTTTGATTTTGAAAAAATGGTCACCAAAGCAACTTACAGGGCCTGAATTCAGCACTGGAGGCAATGGGAAGCCATTTGGAGAGAAAGTCAGTGTGATAAAATCAGTCTAACTTCTGAATTTGAGCCAAATTTGGAAGAGGTAAGTCGGGCACCAGAGGTGGTGCGAGAAGCTTCTAAGTTGGCCATACTACTATTTCATAGAAAAAGATAAAGACATATTAGCAATGCCTAATTTTACTTCAGTTAATTTCAGTGGGTTCAAAGTACATCTAATCTTCTATGTGGATGTGCCATCACTTTGATAATTTCAGGTCTTAGCAAGGAAATAATACTGTGTCCAGATATGTGTTGCAAATTACAACCAAAATCTTTCTCCCACACCTTTTGATTACTGTGGTCAGACAAGAGAAGGAATAAAACCTAGCAATGGTAAGCCCCATGTACTAATTGTTGTACAAAGAATTCAGAAAGTCAAATACTGTACAAAATTCCTTAAAAGCCTATAAGCAGAATGTTTCAGCAATCCCTTTGAAGCTCTGGAAGGTTATCTAAGCCTGCAAAAGCTACATCCAAGCAATATAAACCTAAAGTGAATTGCTTTCTTCAGCCCTACTATACAGCTTCTTTTAGCAAGGTCATTTAGAATGTGCAAGACTATAAAGGAAATATATGCTTCAAACTGTAATCTTGTATAACTACTATAGCCAAGGAAGGATTTCAGGTGACAGTGAATTACATTTACTCAATGTAATTTATAGAGATTGTGCAGTTACCAGCTCTGCAAAATATCAGATCAATAACGTAAGAGACATATGGCAATATAACCAACTTTGCCTGAACCAGTGACAGATGGATACAACAATGTCAACAGAATGTCCCTTTTCCTTTGCAGTGGGATATAAAGGGAATAGAAAAGGAAGAACTACTGCTACTTCTACTATTTTTTCCTATACTTCTCCCTTTTTTAGTATATGGTCTAGTGTCTCTGCCAAAAATCTGAAATATCTTCAGAGTGATAATGTTTGTTTAATAAATAAAAGGACAGTTTTTTTTCTATACATCTTCAAATATATCTTTCACACTACATGTGTGACTAGGATTTTGTGAGTCTATATATAAGACTAGATTTGCTATGTAGTGCACAAATGTGCTTGCACCGTAAACCTTACTGAAATTCCATACAGTACTTATAAGCCACAGTCCTCAGACAGCCCAGGCCTAGAATTCAAGACCTTAAATCAGTGTGATACTACCTCAGTGATGAAGGTGCAGATGAAGAAATCAACAGGATTTAAAAAAAATATATGAGCAATTTCTGTAAATTATTAGTAGTACTAAACAATTACATACATACTTACAGTACTATAAAGTTTAAAGTCTAATTCAGCTACTGCAATGGCAATCAAACTCCCATTTGCTTTGATTACATCTAGAAGAACAAAAGGATAAAAGCTATCTATTCTCATTTTCTCCACTTTGACAAGAACCTCCACACTGTTGTTTTTTCAGCAGTTCATTATCTATGCATGACAGTGAATGTATGTTCCCTACAAACCATCCTGTATCTTAATGCATCTTTTCTCTCTAACCTGCATCTCTGGTCTTGCTACCAACAATACAATTTTCTTGCATTCGTCACTGGAGAGCAATGCCACTGCTTCTTCCCGGTTCTGGACATCTTGGCCATTTATCTAGAAAACAAATGAAAGTGGCACATTAGTTTCCATTTCCACAATGTGAGACACAATATAGAGCAAATATAAGCTCATTTGTGGTAAATGTATGGACAATGAAGCTCACACAATGGGCTCATCTTCAGCCCCCTCAGTGGTAAGTGCCTTCACTCAATTATGCGCTTACTGTAAGAGTCATATCGATCGTTGAAGGATGGCGGACATCAGAGGAAGCAGTTATGTTCATAAATGTCCAACCTGCGCCCTGGCAACATACATCTAGCAACACAATTAACCAGCTCTTGACAGGTGACGTTCATCTTTCTCCGTTCAGAGTAATGGAAGTGTCACTCTGAGATAATAGTGCTGGTGGAAGCAAGACTGGTAATACTACAGCTGAAATCAGTCATACTGGAAGCTCAGAGAGAGCCAATTAGAGGTCTATACTATTATCTCTCACCAGGCAATACTCACAGGCAACTGCTGATTGCTGCTGTTTCATTTAATCATTTGATATGTGTGTGTGTGCGTAGTGTATGCGTACACACACAGAGACACACACATGCACCATACACAGTTGCCAAAAACCCCAAAAGTCTGTAATTAATGGAGAGTGGAATACCATCAGATTCAGTAGAAGTTTTGATTAGATACACAGGATGGTGCTACAAATGCATGCCATTAAAGTTAAAGGGCATAGCTATTGTAAAAAAATAAATAAAATCCCAGCATAAATAATGCTTCATTTCAGCATCTGAGCACAGCTGAGGCAATACACAGGCTGCAATTCTGCTGATGCACTACACTAGCAATTGCACCTTTCCAGGATTGTGCAGTGGTGCCAAGGAAATGTGTGTGTGTGTGCGTGTGCGTGTGTGGGGGAATCTGCTGGCTCAAAGTAGACAGTGAGTTGAAACTTGGTTAGTTCCAACTAGAGTAGGCCCACTGAATCCATACATTCAAGAGTGTACTCTAATTGGGGCTAACAATAGGATTCAGGCCTATTCCTCCAGTGACTTACTTCCTTAACATCTGGGTCTTTAGCCTTCCTTCTACTTCTACACTCCTTACAGCAGTGTAACTGTACTGACATTGTAATCCAGCATGATTCCAGTCTCAATACTACTTATCACCAGAATCCTCTTGGTGAATAATAATGGCATAAATCAAATTTATACAATCACAACTCATTTTTTGTCATTGTGGTTTGCTGTTGATGTGTGCCTTCAAGCTGTTTCCAACTTATGGCAACCCCATTACACCACGCTGGTTCTCACTGTGGTTTTCCAACCACAAAATGATCAAAATTTCCACCTATATATCGTTCAAATAATGCACCTAGAAAATCATGGCTATTTCCATATTGATGGAGAGCAGAGGGACAAACACATACAGATATTTCCTGTAGCTGGCTGGGTTTCAAAGACATCATCTTCAGGGACCTCCCAAGCACTTCCTTGGGTCCCTGCAGATGCCTGTTGCAATGCATCAGCTACAGGAAAACATCTGGATCTATCTCTGCTGAGCCTCCCTTCCAATGACACACAAATGGCAAGTGTCACTAGAAGTGTGGGTTTGGGTGAGGGAGAGACATAGGATACATAGCTATGGATGCTTTGCAACATGCTGTGCATGTGATTCAGGATTCCAGTCGATGTCTTAATGGATACAGACAGGTAATACAGGGAACAATGAACATCATACAGAATTGCTGCCAAAGCTGAAATACAAATCACTGTTCTTTGGCATGTAATAGCAACAGAAGATTGCAATAACTCTGTTATGCTTCAGAGCCAAATGTTCAATATCCAATTTTATCCATCCATCTTCTTTTGTCCAGATTTATACTCACAATTGGAAACACAAAAAAGAAAGAAAGCTATGGATGCAATTTAAAAGAGATCTGAACATGAAACCTGTAAGGACCATGTGACTTGTTGCAGCCAAAATATTTTAGGCAGTTCCTATCAATTCTCAAAGTATCTGAGTATGAATGATGGGTGAAGTTATTGGCTGTGCTTGTGCTGTAGTATTTCATAATCTGCCCAGGATTGCATGGTCATCTCCCCAACCCTTTTTCTTCTGGCACAGTTATGAAAAAGAGTTTAAAAGTTTGGTACCTAAATAGGATGGGATATTCAGATAGGATGTATTTTGGAACAATGAGATGTGAATTGCAGCTTTAAAATTACTATTGGGAAATGTAAAGACTACACATTTCACCACAGTGAACAGTTGTATCATGAACATTAATAGTGACTTATATGGAAAAATATGAAAAATTTTTATACATGTGGGAAGGACATGGAAAGAAACTATGTATTCTGAAAACAGAGCTTCACTTGACATAGATAATCCTACTTTTCCAGAAATAGAAATTTGTGTATAATAAAACTGTCAGCTCCCATTCCTCTGAGTTATCTCATCCACTAGAATGGGTATTGAGTCAGCACATTGTCCAATATGATGGGTACTTCTCATCCTACAGTACTTGTTCTGTATTAAACTTAATGATAAGATTCTACAACTCATATATCATATTGCCATATGGGTAAAACTATTAGTCTAAAACTCTAGATTTTTCTATCATTTTTTTCTATTTCTGGGCTTACAATTCTCAAATTAAAACAGAGGCAATGTTGCCATCAAATCAAATTTGAAAACACAATCAATTTGTACTATATTTAGTTTTTAGTACATCTAATAATTTACTTAGAAACACCTCACAAAAAGAGCCTAATCTCACACAGTTGCAGTCCAGTGTTCATGGTTGCCTGTATTCTATTATTGTGGACAAACACACACACACACACAAAAGAACTTAATCTGAGTATTGCTTTAAAGAAAAGATTCTAGGCCTGTGATTCCAAAATAGCATATTGTATGAACACATTAGAAATCCAGCATGATATAATGGTTGGACTGTTGGACTATGACTCTGGACACCAGGGTTCACTTGGCCATGGAAACCCATGAGGTGACCTTGGGCAAATCACACTCTCTGAATCGCAGAGGAAGGCAAAGGCAACCCTCCTCTGCACACATCATGCCAAGAAAAAAACATGATAACGCCTTAGGATTGTCATAAGTTGGAAGTGACATGGAGGCACACAACAACAACATGGACATACCAGTCACATTCCAAACAGGAAGTTGATTTATAAAGATGTCAGTTTGGGTCCAGCAATGGATTTTGGGGACTTGTAAAGCCCCCTCCCCCAAAGTGATATAGCTTCATGGAGCTCTGAGATCTCTCACAGAGTTCTGAGATCCCACAGAGAGCTCTGAGATCCTTAGCTTTCCTATTTGCTTGACTCTTCTACTCCCTCAAGACTTCTCTGCTATGTTCAACAGTGTCAGGAAGAGAGGAAGAAGTAAAACAAATTTCTTTCTGTTCACCTTCTTTCTCCTATGCCATTTACAGTAAAAGTAACTATATGCATATTTCAAGAATACACAGGTCCTGTAATGCACATGATCAGCTAGGATCACTGAGGGATCATCTATTACCAGTGCTTTCCAGTTATTAAATCCTAAACTTTGGGGTGGGATTTGCAGTCTTTGATGGTTTTTTGGATGCAAGGAGCTGACTCTCATTGCCTAGCTCAACTTGCATCCCTTAGGCCTGCCTTTTTGGCACAGGTCCAATCAGCTGGGCTCCCAAAACAAGAAGACAAAAGACCACATGGCGTCAGAGGCCTTTTAAAGACCTCTGATGGAAGGTTCTTGAAAAAGCCGGTCCTCCTCTACTGATTGGCCAGTTGGGCATGATGTAAGTTCTCATTAGCATATGATGTAAGCTCTCATTAGCATGTACCTCCCCCCAGCTTAACCCTCTGTGGTTTGAGAGGAGTCCTCAAATGACTGGAGGCCCAGTCATTACACGGGCAAACGTGCAATGGGATGGCATCTAGGTGGACATGGGAGGTACTTGGAGGTCACAGGAAGTGTGTTTGTGCCATGGTGTGCATGTATGGTGGGGAGGCAACAAAAAAATTACTCAGTGACACAGCTTATTGCTGTGCCATGTGGTCAGGTCACCTTGGGATAGGGTCTTGTGGGCAGCGGGATTTTCATCCACTTTTGGAAGGTGCAGGATTGGGATGCTTTTTCCTGCCCATCTGTTCTGGCTCTTTGACCAACAGAAGCAAAACTATTTTTTACCACATATGCAATTACACTTGGCCCTCCATATCCACAGATTCTTTATTCATGGTTTCAACTATCTGGGGATTGACAATATTCTCAAAAACATGAACATATTAAAAAGCAAATCTTGATTTTGCTATTTTATATAAGGGACACCATTTTACTATGCCACTGTGTTTACTGGGACTTGAGCATCCACAGATTTTGGTATTCATAGGGGTCCAGGAACCAAAAAGGATAACAAGGGCCTATGGTAAATGCTGATAAATTTAATCAGAATAATGTATTGAAGCTGGCACAGAATATCTGTTACATGACACAGGCTTTTTTTTTAATCATGGAGTATATATAGCTCAAAGAATTGTGTAATATCTGATATGCTGTCTTTGATATTTATACAAACTGGATTATTGTATAAATACTTTTGGGCCCATACTTTTTATATCCTTGGCTAAATTCATATCACCCTAACCTCCTGTGCTGTGATATATTTTCCCCCAACACGATTTGTCCATTGGAAAAAGAAATATTTCATATTCTCTACTGCACCAAGAAATAAAATAACATATCTTAGTGTAGGCCTTGATACCGAACCATAAGTTATTATATTCTTTCAAAGTAAGGGCCATTTTAGCCAGGCAGCTTGTAGATCCTATTGTGTCATAGAGATTTGTTTGATTCTCTGAGTTGATAGCAGAGTAAGAAATAAAGCTCTGTTTTCCAGCAAAGATGTTTCCTGAGGAAATGAAAGGACTGGTGGGATAGAATCAGATTGATCTTGTAACATTCAGAAGGCTCTTGAGGAAGTAGAATTAATGCCTGGCAGTTACAGGGTTGTTTGTACAGATACAACTTGCTGTTATCAGCAAGTACCACTATACAAGTAAATGGAAAATGAAGAAATTGCATAAATAGAAGAAGTGTGTGTGTGAGAGAGAGAGAGAGAGAGTGGGGGGCACTAAATGCATTTTTGTATGAAGCAGTGATGAAGGACAGGAATGGAAAGTAATAATTATTATACAGGGATGGCATATTTCGTATTCTGAACAATGAATATTTTGATGAACAGCAGATGAATACACTATTCTCTCCTTGTCCATGTGTTCTCAAGCTCTCATGTACTGTTTGAGAAGTGTAATATTGTATATATTTTCCTCGGTTTGAACTGGATCTTAAAAATGTGGCAAGGATACTACAACAGTTTTAAGTTTCTGTGGTGATACAGCAGGAGATCTATTACGTCTTTCCCTGGGTCTCAGAAAGCAGCATCACTGCTAGGAAAAGTGAGTTTTGGAATGGCTACACTGAGGGTGAATCTGGAGCTCCTTGGTTTTTTAAAAAAGGAAAGCACATGTATGCAATACTGAACCTGAATACTTTACAAATCACTAGGAATACATTGTTTGAATGCATAACCAAGCATAGGAAAAAAGTCCAGAGAAAATTCGGTAGTGTGTCATAGGGTGTTGATGTCAACAACTTTCCCTTCCTGTGTGTGATGCAAGGAACTAATGCACAACCAGACTCTCTGGCTGCAAAATAGTATTTTTGGTACTGTAGTGTGCTGAGTGTAGACATGTAAGCACCTCAAAAACAGGTGCATGGATGCACAGTAGTAATTATAATTGTTGCCATATACTTTGTATTTCACAACCAATAGAGAGAATATCTAGCTTGCAGAATTCCTAATTAATACATTACTTTTTACTCAGAAGGTTCTGACCACATGAGCTTCTACTGCTTTCTACTCCTATAGCTTCCCCCGTCCCTTGATTGCCCCTTCTTGGCCATTTGCTAGGCCCCACTCTGCTGGCACAGCCCCATCCTAATGCTGTGGGGCTTCCTTTTCTCCTCCAGTCTCATTTCATGTCCATCCATTTCCGTACTGCTACTGTCACTTCCAGAAGTTGGGAATCACAGCTGAGCTTCTTGGTTCCACATACAAGGCAGGGTATAAGGATAATTATATTGCAAACACAAGAACTTTGCATCACCACACAATGAAACCAAAAAAATTGTATTTTTTTTAAAAGAAGATACGACTCACTAGAAAAGATAATGCTTGGAAAGATAAAGGGCAGTAGAAAGAGAGGAAGACCACACATCAGATGGATATACAGTCTGCCCTCCCCATATGCGAGGAATCCATTCCAGATCCCCCGTGTATGGGGAAAAGAGCGTATGCTCAAGCCCCATAGGAAATAGTGGGGTTTGTGCTCGCAGAGGTGCACAGGGTGCGTGGCACAAGTACGTGCTCCATTATTTCTGACTAGGCTTGCCTTCCATGTGAGCTCAAAGCCGCGGAAGGCAAGCCTGCATATAAGGAGGGCTGACTGTACTCAATCAAAGAGGACACAACCCTAAGTCTGCAGGACCAAACAGGGTTGTTGAGAATTGGGTGTCTTGGGCCTGAAACAGACGGACCAAATAGAGTGGTTTGGAGGAGACAACATGCTTCCCTGATGTGGCCAGAAGCCACTCCAAGGCCACCTAAGGTGTAATGAAGCCACCAGCAAAAGGAGTGGCAAAAGGGCGCTCCTGCCAGTGGCTCATTTGGGATCATGGCAGCGTCCTGGCCTGTTTGCTTTGCCACTTCGAGATGCTTCATTCACAGGGGCACTGGAGGTTGAATTCAACTTGACAGCACTTAACATCAAAGTGAGAAAGGAGGCATATCATGACTTACTTGTAAAATCCGGTCTCCTTCCCGAATCCGTCCATCTCGGGCAGCAATACTATTTGGATCAACCTAAATGGGGGAAACAGCCAAAAGTAATTTAAAATATTTCAGCAGATGTGTTTAAGGTTTGAATCACTGACTTTTTCTCACTCAGAGAACTCACGGCCTCATTTTTATATATTTTGTTAGTTAGTGGAATATGTATCAACAAATTTACTGGATGAATTAATGAAGATGAGGTTGCATAATTTTTTCAAGTAACACTTTCTTGATCAGCTTAATATTGTTTATGTGGGGTCAGCTCCACATGAAAGGAGTACAAATGAAAGGATTCACGGATAGTGGTGGCAGGTGATGACTATCATGTCAATGGAGTGGAAAATCCATCCCAGGTCATCTGAACTTTAAAGGAACAATCTAAGGGTACAGAAGCTATTTTGAGGTTAAGGTTCAACACTTGAAACAGACAACACTTTAAAAGTTCAGAATAAAAACTAACAAGGTTTCACCACCTCACTGACATAGAAGTTAGGAGATGCCACCAAATGCTTATGTATCTGGGAAGGGTCCATAAATCCACCCACCAGCTCCCCAGAGGACACCAGACACCACATAGATCACCAACATGTCCACTGGAACTTTTAAGCCGGTAAGAAATTGAGGTGACTTTTGAGCAGTTTCTTATATTCGACACCCTGCTCAAAGAAGTGAAGAAGACTTGTGGCAAATACAAATAATGCCTGACCACTAAGTCAAAGCAAAATTTGTGGGTTACTGGGTGCGAAAAAAATAAGGACAGAGTTTTAATCATGAACGAGTTGTGTGTGTGTGTGTGTTTAAATAAGTGTTCTCTCTGTAAAGATTACTTACAAAAACAATTATTTTACATATGAAACAATATATCTATTTAAAGGGAATGCTAAATTATGAATAGATCAATAGACTTAATGTTAGTTTAAATTGGTTAATTACTACAGCATAAACAGATATTAAAAGTTTACCAGGGTCACAAAACCTGTTTCTTGAAAAATGACCAACTGTCATTACTCTGGAACTAGGTAACACTATCTATCACCCTTTTCTAGATTTCTATCGTAAGCCATTCATTTTGTCTTACAATGACAAGACCTATTTCTCAAAACAGCATTTGGTGTACAAGTTTTATCTTGTACAGATATTAGATATAATTTCCATATTGTGTGGTGTTGGAAAGAACATTATTTTGAAGTGTCTAATCTGAGTATGAAAAAGAGCAATTACATATACTTAAAGGAAGGGAGATTCAAACTAGAGCTCAAAACTAAACGACTTTTCAAAAATAGACATAGAGAACATCAGATGATCCTTGTATAATACCAACAAGTTACTTTTAAAAGTTAATGTCTACTGACTAATGCATTGGAAAGATAGCTCCTAGAATGTGCAGCAGAGAAAGAAGTAGGGGAAAAATGCTGCCAACGGTTGTTTTATTATTACTTTTTATTTGCCTCACTCTTCCTCTAGGAATCTCAGGCAGCCTAATCTATGGTCATGACTAGTAAGATTATATAAATTCATTTCTTAACTGGTTTCTGACAAGCATAACAACAACAACAACAACAATATTTATTTATAAAGCCCTTTCCACAGTTCTGAGTAAATCTAGATTGCTTTTCATACTTCAGGATTAAGTTGGGGCAAATTTCACAGAAAACATTTATTTTGTGCACAATGTACATATTCTTATGCAAAGATATTGGACTTGTCTTGTTCAGTATCTTGTTTTAGGGTAATCTACTTAATTTTTGCAAAATCTGTAGAAAACTTTTCTGTTTTTCATGGACACATGGATTCGTGCACAAAAACCCACATGTACTTTTCCTGCATGTGTTTTCTGCACAAAAACCAATATTTTGCAGCTGTTCTCCTTTTTCACAGTGGAGGATGTCTTGAGTTTAGATACAACCTTTTCTCCCCAAATTGCAAATAGTAATGAACATTCTTCATATTCCTATCCCAGCCTTATGCACTCAGACAGCAGCTTTAGAGTCTTTGCTTCAGGAAGGATGCAGAATGGCATCAGAACAGAAAATGGTCCAAGACAACATGAATATGAAGACTGGAGACAAAGGAGGAACATAATGGGTGAGGCCCCTCCAAGGAGAGGGTCACCAAAGATAGACAGCAGAGTATTAGGGACACCAATCACTTACTCAAACAGAAAGAGGGAGTAGGCTTAGAAAGTGACTACATATCTTTTTTCTCACTCTTGAGATTTATCACCTGGACAGATGGTTGCATAAATGACAGCTTAATATTTATTAACTTTGGAATATCCCTCATTAGTAAAAGGACTATTTTTATGTGACAAGAATATTCACACATTTTCTAATCATCAATGAAAAAAAGGTGTCTGAAGAGGCAGAGGAACTGTAGTGAAAAACTGCCAACAGCTATGAAGCTTTTTTGCCCTGTGTAAGAATGAAATCACAGGGGATTTTTTGAACTTTTTTTTTTTTTGTTGCAAAAAAAGTTTTGCAGAGTGCTTTCGACTTGCAAAATAATTCTATTTGCAAAATAGTATGGTTTGGCACAAAAATGTGTATGTGTGCTAAAATCCTTTTCATGTTTAAAGTACACACATTTGTAAATATAACTGAAACATGAAAAAACATGATTTGAGGGTTTCTGTGTAAACTGCCCACACAAGTGTGTGATCATGACCAACTGGATTTTTTCATTTGCACAGATGAAAACAAAGGCGGTTTACAGACCGCCCTTTTGGGGCGGCCTGTACCCGCCTCTTTCCCCGCTGGATCAGGGCCTCAGCTGTCACAGTGGCAGCCTCTGAGGCCCCAATCTGCCACTTTCCAGGCCGTGGGGAAGCGGCAAAAGACCGCTTCCCCGTGGCCTGGAAAGGGGTGTCCTTGGGGCTTCATGTCCCAAGGACACCCAACAGTGGTGGGGACGAAGAGAAAGGGGACGCTTGGCCCCTTTCTCATTTGTGTCACTGGCGCAGCCGCATAAAGGCTGTGCACTGTGACACAAACCTGGAAGGAGCTCCGTTTCGGAGCTCCTTCTGGCGCCACGGAAAGGGCGCCCCAGGCACCCTCGCACGGCGCCAGGACATCACTTCCGCTCCGCTCCGTTTGGAGGTGGCGCGGTCGTGACGTCCCAATGGCAGCACCCATGTAGAATGGGTACCACCATTTTGTACGTACTAGGTACGTACTAGGGTTAGGGCGTCCGGAAAGGACACCCTTTCCTAACCCTAGTACGTACCTAGTACGTACTTTTTGTGCGTCTGTAACACGCCAAAATATGTGAACATTTAAATTCTTAGACAAGAATACACTTTCTTAAAATGATGTTAAATATATGTATCTATTTCAATTTGATTTTGGAATGGGCCTTCACTGAAATGAATTTTGAAAATCTACAACTTGGATAACTCTTTAAACAAACAAGACATTCCAACATTTTTCAAAGACATTTCTAGTTTTCTCCCTCTTCTGAAATTGCCAATTTAATTGCATTGCAACAGAAGCAAATAGATATAAAAAGCCTTCCTAATGTTTCACATCCTTTTGGAAATTAATAGCAATTTCAAGCAATGCTCAAACCTTTCCGGCACTCTTCTTAATATTAATGTTGCATTTGAAACAAGCACATTGATCACACTTGCAATACAGTTATACAGCATTGGCAACAGTTATACAGCATGGGAAACATAATTTTAGCCAGACTGCTAATTGAAAAGGACCAACCTTGGGAAATAAATAGTTGGGCTACATAGTATTTCTTCTTCCCTCTCCCAATGTGTACAACTGTCACACATCTTTACCTCACTGATATAGATTCCCGTGTCTTCTTCATCATCGGTACGATAACAGACTGTCAATCCAAGCTTTTCCTGACTGCTAATGCGACAAAGCTCAACTTCCTGAAAAAAATGAATTACAGTAAGATGCTTATTCTGACAATAAAATATGCCACAAACACTAGCTATATACTTGTACATAAATTACAAGACAGAATTTTACAAACATATAATCTCTATTATTGGCTTCAAAGCTCAGACATTTTTTGGTTATAGTGACAATGATTGTTATTTAATATTGCTGCACTTCCAATTTTCTTAGTAAAAGCCCTCTTAGAAAAATAGACTCCCAAATATACTAAAGTTGGAAGCCATTAAGCAAAATTTGTCATGTACTCACTGGTGCCAAAAACAGAATGGAGGACTGACAATATATTATAGAGTCATTTTACTTCTATCAAGCCAACTATTGATTTATAGGACATGGGAAAGACAGAGTATTCATCAATCAATCAATCAATCTCTTGTGAGTGCCAGTCTTCCAGCAGCCACTTACACCATAAACAAAAATTAGAGTTACCTGCCAAATCACATAAAGGACATAGTACATTGTTAGGTGTAATATAAATAATAAACAATAATTAGAAAATGTAATTCATTTCACAGGCTATGGTTTTGTCTTAACTTTTGTCTTTTAAAGTTCTACGATCTTAAATGATCATTTTCATCAAGATATGATGCAAACACAGGGTTGCGTTGGATATTGTGTAATATATGCATGAAGTGAGACAATGACTTGCACATTCTAGTTTTAATAAAATTTGTGGGCTTGAAGCCCACCAAAAGGAAAGTTGTTGAGGTGCAATGGGCAGGATCCTAGACCTGGGGAAAGTTCATTTACAGACAAGTCACCAATCAGCCACAAGGTGCACTAAAATGGGCCCACAGTGTTCTCACAATTGTAATATCACAGGGGGTGGTGGAAACAAGCACTACCTTAGAGAAAGCTGTAAAAAGAAATAATGCATCTCAGTCTTCCTCTTACCATGAACTGGGCCAGATAGTTTCCTTTGGCATACTGAGCATTGACCACTGATCCAGAAAACTTGGGTTACTATATTATTCCATATAGAGAATGCAGAATGTAACTCTCTTGGCAAATATTTACATTGTACTGAAGCATTGTAATATTTTGCTTGCTCTCACTTGTTAGAGTTGATAAATTATCTATGCTGAATCTCTGTGTGTGTATGTTTAAAACTTTTAAATTCAAACATGGCTATATTTCAGAGGAAGGAAGTGGAAAAATCACTTCTGAGTATTCTGTACCTAAGAAAACCCTACGAAATTCATGAGATCACTATAAGTCAACAGTAGCTTGAAGACACATACATACACACAAACCAATTGTTAGCTGCCACCACTCTGTACATGTTCTTCTCACACACTGCTAATATGACATCAAATTGCATGAGGGAAGGGAATGAAGCTCTCTTCCAGGCCTGTCATACATCTCTAGCATCATTCACCTGAGAGGTGATGTTCTTAAAATTTCTGTTCCTGTTTCATGTATGAGAAAGGCTTTCTTCAAAGAATAAAATGGGGCTAGCCTTTCAGTGGCTAGTATGAAGAGCAGTGGAGAGGATAATGTGATAGTTTGATTGAAATTTGGATTCTTTTTAAATTTATGTAGGTACATCAGTTCTTAACCTGAAATATTAATAAAATAAAATGCACATAGTGAAGAGCTGCCTTAATGTATTAATTTTATTAAAAGTGCATATCCCAGCTAGTCTGTCTTATGGTTAGGGATTATAGATGTTGCATTTTGCAACATCTGTAGTTTCCCCAGGATGGGGAATGCTAAAGGGGGAGTATGGTGTTTTGTTTTGTCCCCCCCCCCCCCATTGTAAATCTGCATGGAATAGAGGAGAAATGTACAAGGTAAATTTTTCAGCTACGGAAAGTTTGAGATGTACTTTTCTTGAGGGAAAATTGCTGATAATGATTTTTTTTCTCCCATTATGAAATAATGAATTTGTTCAGTTAAAAAAAACTCGACAAGCCCCCTACTTTCAAGGCTTAGCAGAGATCTGATTTTATTCTGTATTGGCCAAATTCAGTTTGACACCTGATCCCCTGTACCACACTTGCCACTTACATAACATCGATTCCTCCTTTTCTATAGACAAGTTCAGTTGTAGGATTTTCTGTATTCCTACACACATTACAGTGAACATAGAATTCTCAGTATTTTGCCACAAAAATGACCTTTTGAAACAATTAATTAAATGACAATGACTCATACTGTGAAGGATGGGAAACTAGGTAAAGGTCATCTTTTCCTTCTGAGCTGAAAAGGCACGTTCAGCAGAAGAGGTTATTCTCTAAGGATAGGAGAAGAGGTTAAATTGCTCAGCCTCCAGGGTTATAGAACAGTGGGTTGAGGACTGTAACCTTCCATTACTAGGTTAAAAGTCGTTATTCCCTCCAGCAACTAGGTTAATACTGCAATTTCTTCAGGTGATAGAAGTGTAGGTTGTAAATGTCATCTACTGTGTTAAAACTTTCTTTGACTTACTTCTTGAAAGAAAAAGACTCACCTGAAATAGTTTGGGGGCATTGTGAGAGTTTGCTATATAGAGCCACTAGAGAAGTATGCAACTATACTGTGTATATACATATATGCTTTTATGTAGTAACGTTCAATCAGCAAATAGTTAGTTTTGCTGTATTGCCTACATCTTTACTTTGTAGGAAAAAATACATCAAAGCTTACATACATTAAAGAAATATCTCTTTTATACCTATCCGTCACAGGGACAGACACTTTTAGTCCTAATGAAGATGAGGAAAATGGCAATCAACATGAAATGAATATGACAGAATGCTCCACAGGGAAGCAATGCAAGCTATATTCATATTTGGATACATCTTTATTATTATCTTTATTATCTAAGTTTCTGTTGAGGACCTCATCTGGGAACAAAATTCTGCATTAATTCAGCAATCTTCTTTTGCTCTGAGATTCAAGAGTTTAAGAATGAAAATAAACAGGGGAATAATTAATGTGACTTGATCTATATACTTCTTCAGTATCTTGAAATAAATAGGTAATAAATAAATATCAAACCATGCCTAATAGTGTATTGGAAGGATGTTTTTCCCAAACCAATTATGAACTTTGTTTGTGTAACTATGGAGTGGTATAGGACATCTACATTATTTACAACTTTATCCCTATCATATGAAATCACAGGTAAATCTTCCAAACTCATTTTGTTAGAAATATTTTTATGATCCTCTTCCTCAAAATTGTTCACTGGGTACTGCATAAAGTTCATAGAATTATTCAGGCAGTAGTATATTTCATAGTACTCTGAAAATTACTGCCACACAAATAAGGGCTTGTTAAAACATCTGGCCTAGTTAGTAGTGCAAAAATGTTAGTAAAATGGCAGTTACACACTGTTTAAACTTTTATAATAGGTAGCCAGTACATAACAAATAGATCAATGCAAAAGCCCCAACTCTTGTCCACTTGAAATCTTGCTTCCTTCCCTCCAGATTTTATACATTCCAGATCCTTTTTTTTTTGCAATCACAAAGCACAGAAGCTTGTTTTAGAAAAGAAAAGAAATGTTGCTTTGTCAAAGGCTGAATTCTGCACCCAATACAATTTTGTGCTCTTCTTTTCACTTCTACTGATCAAGGACTACAAATGTTGTCTTCAATCAAGGAGTGATACTGCCCCAAATCAATTAAGAACTATATTTAGACATGGAAAAAAAGTCTAGTCCTTTCTCTTCTCATCAGCATTTGGAATATACCTGCCTTTAATCTGTGGATTCAAAATGTGCTAAATCGAACTCCACTGTATTTGCAATAAAACTGAAATATTTATTTCCGTCAGTTAGCAGAAACAGGATGTATCTTGTTTCATAAATGTTATTCTCTATGACAAATTGAAAGCCCACTTTTTTTCAATCTCATAATATATAATACATGGAGGCTGAGACTGCAAGACGCCCAAGTAGGTGTTGTGACAACAAACCAGCCTATCCTTTTAGAACTTGTTTCTCTTCAAAAGCATTAATGATTTTAAAAAGCAGTAAAGAGAAGCCAATTTCCTTTATGTATTAATGGCAAGGAAACAGAAACAAAACAGATACGTAGGAAATAAATTCTTTCCCTCCACATGAACTAATTTCCTTGTACCAAAAGTGTACTATTATCCTGCACCACCTCCACAATGGCATGACCATTTAACAATGTACAAATGACTTTCCACTGCAACTGTATGGATAAATGAAAAAATCGATGCTACACCTACACTGCAGATTTAATCCAATTTCACACTGCTTTAACTGCCATAGCTCCATATTATGGAATTCTGGGATATATAGTTTGGTGGGCTGTTTAGCCTTCTCTGTCAGAAGGCTCTGGTGCACTAACAAACTGCAACTCTCAGGATTTCATAGGATGGGGCCATGGCAGTTAAAAACATGTCAAAGGCTGAATCTGTGGTGCAGAAATAATGCAGTGTGACAACGCTTTAACTGCCATGGCTGAATGCTATTAAATTCTGGGATTTGTAGTTTGTTGTGGCACCAGAGCTCTCTGACATAGAAGGCCACATATCTCACAAAACTATGAATCCCAGAATTCCACAGCATTGAGCCATGGCAGTTAAAGCAGTGTCAAACCACATTCATTCTGCAGAGTAGATGCAGCCAAACTGCATCAATTCTGCAGTGTGGTAGCAGATGATTGTCCCTTGCCCATAGTAGGTAGTGGGGAGAGAAGATTTTTAGATCGGTGTACACCTTGGCACCTCATTGTGGTGGAGGGTTGGTCTCTGGAAATGCCTCCATGGGGTAAGTGACTGGGGTGTGTGGGAAGGAGACTGTCCTTGGGGCTTGTCTGGGGTTTACTCACCCTTACAAAGTTTAGTGACTTGGGAGGGAGATCTCCAAGTTTTGGCCTTCCAAAGATGACTGGCCAAGGTATCAACCAATGGCCTTTCAGATTGCCCTCGGGGTCTGATGTTATGCCCAAGGGATAGCTGGGAGGTTTCGTACATTGATATCTGGGCCTCAGTTGGACTTGGACCAGGTTGCTCCCCTCTTGTTTATCTTTTTGCTTATTCCCAGGCCTCAAACATTAAAATAGGTTTTTAGATCAATAAATTGACCCTTGTTTGATCCACTTATTTGTGTCTGGTCTTTTTATTTCATAGTTGGTCAACAAAGGCATGTTTAGTCAAGAACTGGCCCTCCGCACTTGTGCTATAGACTTTTTCAGATCTGATTATTCATGGATTTGATTAATATGTTCACTCTAGGAATTGCTGGATTGATGCAAATCTTTCAGGAAAACTCAAGGAAAAAATGGGTATTGATATCCCAGGTTAAGTAAGTTTTTTGGTAGCCCAAAAAAGTGCATCGAGTGCATTCTGGGCAAGTGTAAACACAAAAGAAATAACCTGAATTAATCCTGAATTATTTCTGTACTGTAAATGGGGTTTTAGGATGGGGAGGGGGCTAAAAAGGAAATGTTTAAACCTGCTCTTCCTGCGCAGTGACCCCATTTCTAAAGTAAGGGCCCCACAGTTACTTTAGAGGGGTGAATGTAGGTGACAAGCTGCATATGATTCCAGATCACATTGCCTCCCAGTTGCTCCCCTGGCTTTAGAATGAAGAAAAATAAGAAAAGAAACTGCACACTATGTAATTATTGTAACATACAGCTGAACATTTTGTAACTATAGTCAGAGATGTTTAGTTTACTGCAACATATGCATGAAGATTTTTTAGCACACATATACAAGGTCAAGAAAGTCAATGTTGAACTCTAAACTGTGCTATCTCTTGATGCTATGTCTTTCCTTAATTGTGTTATAGATTATATTGCCATATTTCTTATAGCTTTAGTCGTTTTTGAGAACAGTGACCCTTGCCCTCTTAATGTTGAGCTGAATTTCTATCCTTTAGATATTCTGACTATAGGAGGAAATATGTATCTTAGCATTTTTACAGCATTTTGCCTCGTTACTCCTGGAGCTTTTCTGCTTATAAGAATTTACAGTTTATCCTGCCAAAATGTCTATAGAGACTTGGCAAAGCTCAAGATTTTTTTTAAGCCTACTGAAATGCTTCACTTGTGAAAACAACTTAATGAAATCGTCCTCCCTTTCCTCTCTAATGCTCCCAGTGTGTTATGTTATGCAGATTTTAGTGAGACAACCCTATCTACAAGTATTTGTGGTTATTTCAATGGAAATAGAAAAGTTATGGAGCAAGACAGCTGAGATGTAAACAAGCTGGAACTGCTGGCAGCTGTGCAGTTAACAAAATAAAATTGCATTTCCTGCTGTCTTTTCACTTATCAATTTTGACAGAAGACCATTCTGCCTTCTTATATGCAGTGCTGAAAAGAAAAATCACATTGGTTGCCAATTTTACCAGAACTGAACTAGCTGCTGTTTCACATGATATCCCCAAAATTAGATTCAGAAGTTTAAAAGTGGTTCATATCAATTAGACATAAAATACAGATATACCTCACTTAATTAAGTAGATATGTTCCTGGGCACTACTTCTTTCAACAGACCATTTGGTACCAGAGACAGAAAGAACATTGAAAGAATAGTCCTAAGTTCCTATACCACAAAAGAAAAGTAGTTCAACATGTTTCAACAAACTTTTTATTCACCCTAACAAAATACACATATGAAATGAAAATCCAGGCCAGATAAGCCTTGAATAAGTTAACATAAGCAGTTGAACTTTCTAGAGGTCACTTGCAGGGTTCTTCCAAAATGTATCAAGTTATGACTGTTTCTTTTTCCAGCCGACTCTTTTCTTAAGATTTCTACTTTGGTGACAAATGTATAAATCTATGTTTTGTTAACATAATAAGGTTAGCTGCAGAAGCAGGCTTATCTGTCCCTTCCCCACCATCTCTTTCCATTTAGCTGCCCATGCATGCTTACTAAGGGATTCTGAAAGCAGCTGGGGTTTACTTTGCCCAATGCAGGCAGGCACAGATTAGCTAGAGTAGATCCCATACTTTTCCAGCTTAAGTTGTAGTGCATTGTTTATTGCAGACATGCTGCTGCAGCATAGCACCAAAGGTCTGAGGGCTCATTCCCACTACAAAATAACCTGGTGTGGAAACCAGGCTATTTGGTGATTGAGTCTCTGCAGGGCTGGTTACTCCACGTTTACTCCCCTTTGTCATTCACACTTGAGGGGGGAGAGGAAGAACGGCTGTCATGGAGAGAGGAAGAGGAGGAAGAAGAAAGAAAAGGCAAACTCCTTCTGAACAAACCTTGCCAAGAAAACTGCACAACAGACTTGAAGGCACACAACAACAGCAACAATAGAGGAGGGGTGGTGGCATGGCGGGAAGACATGAGCCCCAGCAGCTCCTCCTCTGCCTCCTCCATATAGGCTACCATCCAGTGCGCCCCTCACCTTGCCACTGATTGATGGAACCTTCTGGGGGACCCTCTCTGTCTATGGCAACAGCTCCGTATCCTCTCCCTTGCCCCAACCCACTTTCGGCTGCCTCAGCCAGGGAGCCTGGCCAGAGCACTCCTGGGCCCTCCTCTGTTTCCTCCTCATCTTTGGCCCCTCCAGAGGTGACTCTGAGTCTGTCGGAGCATGAGCAGAAGTGACCAGGGAGCGTTGTGGGAGAGGAGCCACCTAAGATGGTGCTCTGCAGCTGCACTCTTGAGAACAGCAGCAGAGCACGAGGGCTGGCTGAGAAAAGCCGACAAGAGCTGGCGCAACCCACTGATATGAATAAGACCCGTTGTTTCCACTTATTGAACATGGTTCAGGTTTGGGTCTTTTCAAAAAAATTGCCCAAAAACTAGTGTGAGGAAAGAGGTTCTTTTGCATTTGCCTCACTTCATCGTGACTGAAACCAAGCACAGAAGGATTAGAACCATTTTCAAGTGGAAACGATGGACATATAACCTGATCAGCAATTCACTTTAAATCATAGTGGCAGCTTCCCAATGGCAATGTTTCTAAAAAAAAAAAAGCTGGAGAAAGAAGTAAGGGAGAGGGCTGGGAGTGGCTGTAAAAAGACTTCACTTTGCTAGCAGAGGTATGCCTGTATACAGAATACACAAATATACAATAAACATATGAACAGACACTAGTTATGTGGCATGTGAAATAGATGCCAGGTTGGATCAGGTAGAGAAGGCTTGTATAAATGATAAGCTCCGAAAACTAAACATATTGTAATTGAGAGGAATTGAGTTGATCCAGATGCACAATTCCACATACATGGAGCACCACGTTAAACACTTTGATCTCAACAAGTGAATAAAGTCCTTATGAGGCTGAGAAAATACCATGAGGGCCTCTCTAGATAATCTCAAAGACTGGATATATCTTTAAGAGAAGGTGTCTCCCGGACCTCAAAATTTCACGCTGTTTAGGGCTTTCTAAACTGACTGTATCATTTTAAATCTAGCGTGGTAGCAAAATAGGCAACCAATGCAATTCTTTCATGAGAGGTCTTGTCTGTTGCTAGGTTGTATTATTCAGAAGCCTAACTGAGGCATTCCATAACAGCTGTAGTTTCCTGAGCAACACGAAGGGCAACCTCACACAGAACACACTCTACCAAGTTACCAGTGTCTGGACTACTGGAGTCAAGATAACCCCGTCCAAGAACAGCCTTAACTGGTGTGTGTGTGTGTGTGTGTGCGTGTGTGTCTGTATGTCACATATTATGGTCAATAAATATGAATATTAGACTTGGATGCATAAGACAGGAAATCTATCTGTTGCCAACACCTGAAGAATTCATAATGGACAAGCTAGAGGTGATAGTGGCCTAAACACTTTGTTCATCTTGGAAAAACCAAGCATTATTCTAAAGGCAAACTGGAAATTTCCAAACTCCCACTCTCCTGCTGACTAGGAAATGGTTTCTTGCTTGAGAGCAACCAGTGCTTAACTGGCTTGTTTTCTTCCATGGAATGGAGACTCTGCCAAACTGGCTTAGACTGGTACACCCCCCATTATGAGGGAAATGTCCATATCTGATTGACTTTTTGTCTAGTGTATGAAACGTATTGTCTCTACTGCTCAGACCACTTAAGGGCCATTATCAAAACCTGAAGGACACTTTACCTGTGCCCTTTTGCAAGTACCATGCAGAAGTGTTCTTTCTTAGGAGACTGACAACCCCCCCCCCCCTGTTAGGAAAAGGATAAAAGATAGACACACAGAAAGAAATTCTCTCTCTCTCTCTCTGACATTCCCTTCTCTTAGACCTGCCTCCTTGACCCAGTCTCCAGTAATTTTCTTCGCAGCAGAGGGTGAAAAAATCCGTGTGTGTTGTGCCTGTAGTATGTAGTACCTCCAGTTTAACTACACCCCTCTTAGATTGGTCAGGAGTAGAGTTTTAGATTCCATGCTGTCCTCCCCCTTTAAGAAACAGATTGCATTGAATATAGTTGTTTTTTGCTGCTTTTTCTGTCTTTTTAGTAAACAAAGCCAGCTGCAAAACCAGCTTTTCTTTCTACCTCATTTTCACTTGAAGTCACTCTGTCAGGTCCTGCAGAGAGATAGTGCCTGGAAGAGCTTTTCCCCCCAACCAGTAAAATCAATGCACTGCTTTTAACATGTATGTGCCTTCAAGTTTGCTTGTTAACCTATGATGTCCCCATGAATTTCTTAGGGTTTTCTCAGGCATTATACTTGCCTAAGTAAAATTGGATGGAGTGGGCTTTGAAAAGTGTTTGGCAAGTGATGTCCAAAGCTGGCCAGAAAACTGGATTGAGTTTAATAATTCACTATTTATTTATGAGAAGTATTTTCAAACTACCCCTGAATCTAGCAAGATTCAGGACAGCATGAAAGAGATGGGGAAGTGGGAAAGACACTAACACATGGCAATAAAACAACAGATGATAAAAATAATTGACAACCCCAACATCTGTATAACTAAGTACAGTGGTCCCTTGGCTTACTCAGGGGATCTGTTCTGCCCCCCGCCCCCCCCATGTAACCCAAAAAATGTATAAGTTCAAGTCCCATTCAATTGCATGGGGCTCGTTCTCGTGGCACGGGAGAGTGTGTGTGCTGTGGGCGCACATGCCATTCATTCTCCTGTCATGTGGCTTCTGCATAAGCAGGAAACTGCGTATGGGGTGCCTGCCTATGGTGCGGGCGCATTGTATAAAGCAACTTTAAAATGTTAAAAGCCTAGGCAAATACACACTACCTAATACAGTGCACCCGCGTCATACGTGGGCACCTTTTACGCGGCTTTCAGCTTACGCGGAAAGCCGCACTACAGAAACAAAATGGTGTGTGCAACCATGGCACCTGCGCCGCACCACATGCCCAAGCCCCTTTATTGTCAATCGGGCTCGAGCATATGTGCTATTTGCTTTACCCGGGGGGACGGGGATGGATTTCCTGCATAAAGCAAGGGCGCACTGTACTAAAATGACATAACAACGGTACCATTTCCTATGAAAAGGGTCCTACCAAGATGGTGGGTTG
The DNA here is from genome assembly GCF_019175285.1 of Sceloporus undulatus. Classification (NCBI taxonomy): domain Eukaryota; kingdom Metazoa; phylum Chordata; class Lepidosauria; order Squamata; family Phrynosomatidae; genus Sceloporus; species Sceloporus undulatus. Next base: position 64,321,229 of record NC_056526.1, read on the forward strand.
GGGTAGTCAAACTGGCTTGGGTTCAGGGTGAAGGAAACAGGAAGATGATAAGTGGACTTAGGAAGCAAGAAGCCAAGAAATACAAAAGAGCAGACATATATTGGCTCAGCAAAAAGAAAAAAAGAAATGCAAGCATGAAAGCAAGCAATTGTTTTTGTTGGTCAGATGTATTTATTCTTTTATGCATCTTGCTTGCTCCTAAAAGTCTCTTATAAAGTCAGGGTAATGGGGTGTGAGCATGCAAGCTATTATTGCCTGTGGAACATCAATGGATTGAACTGGTTTGCTGACATTTCCTTTTTAAGCACACTTAAGTCTCCGCTTATAAGCTCCTGGTAGGATGTATGTAGCATCAGGAAGTCAAGGAGGAGTAAAAATTATTTAAGGATTACAGCGTTCCTGGCTACAGAAATCTCAAGAACTACTTGATCTTCAGAATGTTTATATATTTATTTATTGGCTTTGTATTACCTAATCCTTCCGGAAAGATGAAACCTCAGTAATGTCACCCATTTAAGTGCTGTATTTTCCTAATATTAATGAATGTTAGCTTATTAATACGCACACACACACATTCTGAGAAACAGTGTATCTCCTTATTTTGTAATAAAATAGAGCCAATTCTCCAACCCTCAAAACTCAAAAATACCAACTCTCCTACTTTAGTCTTTCTTCCATTTTCAGAACTTACAGTTCCTAAAACATTTCTAATTTTCTTACATCTTTTAAGTTGCAATCCTGTGCCCAATAAACTTTAACATAAACCAAATTTAATTCAGCACAGCTTAATCTGTGACATTATTTCGACTGTTATTTCATTTCATTTTCTATTGATTGTACAGTGGACCTTTCCCATCTACATGGTTTCACTGCTGCCTCCACCCCCACCCCCAGCCACATTGATGGGAAAAACATGGTGTGTGTCCCATATTATTCAATGTGCGCATGTCCACATCAGCACTTCTGTGTTGTGACCATTGAACAATATGAAGTATGGAAATATGGAGGTGGCCTCCCATGGGTCAAAAATTAACATAAAGGAATAAAAGTGGAATAAAATATAGAGATTCTCATGCCTCAATATCAGCATACACACACAAAAAAAGCAACCTTCATGTGGTCCACTGATGGTATTCATATCCATTAAAGCTACATGAAATCAATAAGAATATATTTGAAAAATGCTAGAGAGGGTGGAAGGAACACTTGATCATATGTGCCTATATTGTCATAAAGTTGTCCAATTTTAGAAATAAATTATTGAACCATTAAACCAAATGTCAAAACAAATGGACTCTTATTGAATCTGTCAGTTTTTGAGGGTATGAATGAAAATTTAATAAATAAAGACCTGTTCTTGATACTGCTCACTACAGCATAAATTGAAGTTCTAAGACCTTGGAAAAACTTGCAAGACATTTATTTCATAGACTATTTGACAGGGTGTCAAAAACACGCAGTCATACCCAGCAGACTTTGAGACAGGGCACCTGATAGGGAGGTGGAATCCTGATAGAACACTACAGCTCTCCCTCACTGTGCCCCAGGCTTTGCCTGCTGCTGTACAAAGAACCTAAGAGATTGACACACAAACCCCACACACCCAACTTCATCCAACCAGGTCAGCATGATCATCCCAGGATCAAGTCCTGGATGGAGATATTTTTCCATTTACCAACCTGGCATTGAGCAGCAGCATTTTCAGCCCAGGGGCCTGTTGCCAATTCTTTGAAATAAGGGACAACTTGGGAATAACCACCACCCTGTCGCTTCCCATTCTACCATCATAATAAGGCTGACTCTCCAAGCCACATTTGCCTCTTCCCATTGTAATGGTTCTTCTCCGGGCTGCTCCCCCTCCCATGCCCTCCTTTACTTGCATTCATAGCAAATATGATTGTCAAAAGAGAGCCTTTCACAGGTTTAACATTCACGGATCTGATTATTCGCAGGTATATCAATGGCATGACTGGAAAGGGTGCACACACAATCCTCCTCCTCCTTTGGATTTCCCCCTTGGGGGAAAAAGCCCAGGAGGGTGGGAGCAGCCAGGGAGGGTGTGAACATGCCCCTTCCACCTCCCCCCATGCTTTGGCCAGCTTGCCTCATCCAGCCAAAGTGGGAGTGGGGAAGATGAATGTGTGTGCATGCCCTCCTGCCTTCCCCCACATATTTGTAGTTTTTCCACTTTTTGCAGTGGTCTTGCACCCCTAACACCCACTAATGTGGAGGGCAGATTGTAATTCAAAACCTTGTTATTTTCAAGCTTCATTCCAAAATTTATAGTTCACTTTAAAATATAGCTCTTGTTGCAGAAATATTTTGTAGGTTATGGTGATCTTTAGTTATACAGTGGACCCTTGTTATACGCTGGGGTTTGGTTCCAGGATCCCCGATGTATAACAAAATCCGTGTATGCTGAAGTCCCATTAAATATAATGACATAGCAAAATGGTGTCCCTTATAAAAAATGGCAAACCAAGGTTTGATATTTGAAATTTATAGTTCTTTGAACATTTTCAAACTGTGTATGCTTGAATCCGTGTATATAAAATCTGTGTATAAGAAGTGCTGACTGTACAGAACATTTATGTAGTTGTTGTATCTTCATTTCATTTGAATAAACTGAACACCAACTCGACATAATTAGCATTTCCTGTATAAAAAATGGAAGTCATAATTTATATAGTGGCCATCATATTACTGCCTTGTAGGTTGCTAAGCAAGTAGTATCATTGTTGCTTCTTTGAACAAAAGGAAAGAAACTTTTCATCATAATTCAAGCACCTAGCTGCCCAATCAAAATGCAGGCAATCTGGCAGATGTGGTAGCATATGTTCTGATCAACACTTTTCTCTCTATGATGAATATACAATAGTGGTTTAAAAATGGCTAAAACTGCTGCAGTTCCACATATCTGAACATTTTTCATGCTACAACTCTGTGAAAACTACTTCAGCATGTTAATTAAAGTCAAGTTGCAGAGCAGAACGCTTGAATGCTAGACAGCTGTTAGAAATCTGCTTCATTTGTCTGAATTGCAGTTTAGGGCACTTGTGTATGCCAAATGCTGAGGAAGTGCCAGACTAATGACCATTTACTCTTTACAGCTCCCTCATAGAGGTCACTGAAAACTGTATTTCTGTGGTGAGAGTTTGCATATCAGAGCAACATATTAGAACATTTGTCAAGCCAACTCACAGCTCAGGGCCAGTTGCTATCTCTGTGAGACAAGTGGACAGACATAAAGTTTTTTAGTGTAGGTTTTTTTAAGAGCATGCCTAGATGGGATTTGAGAGTACTGAAACAAAGGTAACATAGTTCTAGGCCAGGATTTAACCCAGTGCTAATTGTGAAGTACGCATCGGAGCTCAGTTTATTCCCTTATGTCTGGAGTGTACTTCCCACATACAATCCAATTACTATTTGACCCTGTAAAGTACAGTAACATACATAATCCACAAAACAGCAATACCTTTATGGGACGAACCAAAATGCACAAAATATATCATGCCAGCTTTCAAAGCTTCACTGGCTTCTTCATTAGGCAAAGTTGTTAAAAATCATACAGGAGAAAGAAGAATATGACAATGTTATAGTCACAGGGCTACATTTTGTCAAGTTGTTGTTGTTGATGTTAGTTAAGATAATATGGATGTTATTGTACTCTGTTGTGTGGCCAACATGGCTCCTCATCAATATATTTGACTCTCTCTCTCTCTCTCTCTGCATGTATGTGTATATGCCTTCAAGATGTCTGTTGACTTATGGTGATCCCATAATTTTCATAGGGTTTTCTTAGGCAAGCAATACTCAAGAGGTGGTTTTGTCTATTCCTTCCTCTGAAATATAACCTACAGCACCTGATATTCATTGACAGTCTCCCATCCAAGTACTAACCAATGCTGTTCCTGCTTAGCTTCCCAAGTCAAATGACATCTGGTGCCAACCCTATCTTTACGAAATTCATATGCCACAAAATTTTCTTCTTTTTGAGTTGATTCAGCAAAGCCTTTGCAATCCATGGACTAAATGTGTGACTTTGAAATAGTGGTGCACATCTAAAAAGTGGGTTTGGATAGGTTTTGTTATAGAGAATGCATGACGATGTGAAACACTGGCATCTACAGAAGCCTACCGAAGTGGATGATTTGTATCAGTTCTAACAGAAAAAAGAAAAAAAAAATATTGTAGGCACCTTCCTTATGGAAAAACAGTTTTAAAAAACCAGTACTGCCACACAACAAGCTGCTGCAAAATTAAGCTCACTTTTCTTCATTTCCTTGGGGGGGAAACACTATCTACAGCAACACTGATGTGGGAGTTTTATTTATCTTTCAAGTGAAAAGAGGAGTAGCCTTGTACTTGTTACATGCAACCATGGGGGAGGGGGAGTATTACCAGTTTGATGTATTCCCCACTTTGCTGTTAACACCAACATAATGGTTAGAGATAACAATGACAGATTTATCCTCATGAGTTTTGTATCCTTTTTGCCTCTACCCTAGTGATATTCTTGATTTGGGGAACACAATTCAAGCCCATAAATTGGCATATTCATTAACAGTGACAGCTACCAAGGATAGCAATCTCATCCGCTTTGAATGTCAGGCTTTTCTCTTCTAATTGATGAGCACTTCTAAATAGATGCAATGATTAAAAACAAGCAAGTATGACATCAGTTGAGTTGATATTCTGTTTCACCTCACTGAATCTACTTATATCCAGATTAGATTTAAAAGAGAGGGGTGGGGGACAGACAGTACATGTACATGATTTAGTATATAGAAGAAAGAGAAAAAATGAGAAATGACAAATGAGAAGAAGAACCATAAAAAGATGAACCCCAATTTCTGGAAAGTGAAGTAAAAGCAATACTCCAAGCAACTGGAAGAATAAATCACTAGGAACAGTTCTGTTGGTATGATGATATGCCAACAGAACTACTACAATGTACAGAGACAGAATTGACTTTAGTTTTAAAATCTGCCAACAAATATGGAAAACAAAAAAATGGCCCACAGATACATTCCCATTAATAAAAAATGAGACACAAAATCATTCAGCAACTACAGAACTACTGTGCTAATCTCCCATGCAAGAAAAATTGTGCTTAAAATTTTGTAGTATATTTTATCACATATGATGTGAGAAATCCCAGAGGTGCAATCTGGGTTCAGAAAAGGAAGAGGCACTCAGGATCACATTGCTAACATACAAAGGATAATGGAGAGCACCAGGGAACTCCAGAAGAAAATCAGCATGTGCTTTATAGGCTACAGCAAAGCCTTTGACTGTATAGATCATGAAAAACTATGGAGTCATCTGTACGAAATGAATGTACCATTACACTTGATTGTACTGATGCATAATCTGTACTTAGGACAGGAGGCTACCATCAGAACAGAACACAGAGAAAAAGAATGGTTCCCAACTGGAATGGGGGTCAGACAAGGCTGCATTTTATCACCCTATCTATTCAACTTCTAAGCAGAAAATGTAATACACACAGCAGGTTGACACATGGAAGAAAGAGGAGTGTAGATTGTAGAATAGAATATCAACAATCTAAGATATGCAGACAACACCATAATACTAGCAGAAAACATCAAAGACTTGAAACAATTATTAAAGAAAGAGAGAAAAGTGTCAAGGCAGATTTGCTGTTGAACTTTAAGAAAACAAAAGTAATCATCACTGAGGAGGTAAAGGAATTCAATTTAGAAGAAAAGGAAACTGAAATAGGCCCGTTACAAACGGGCGTAAAGTACGCGCCGAGCCTTAGGAAGGGGCGTCCCTTACGTTCTACATGGGCGCCACCATGTTGACGTAGCGGATGCTTAGCATCCATACATCGTGTGGTGCTAATGATGTAATGAGTGCGCCATTGGTGCCTTGGAGCATCATTAGCACGCCGCAAGAAGAAGTGACATTTGGGGGCTTTTTTGTGGCGCCGAGGAGCCTCGCAGTTTGGCCACTGGGGCTCCTCACTGCCGCAAATGATGGTGCTGGCAGACTGCCTGTTTTGGGTGGTCTGTAACACGCCATAGTTAAAGATTTCCCATATCTGGATCAGTCATTGATCAGAATAGGGATTGTAGTCCAAAAAATCAGAAGACTGGGATTGGGAAGGGCAGCTATGAAAGCTGTATAAGATCCTAAAGTGTAGATATATCTGTTATTATTATTATTATTAAACTTTATTTCTAGAGCGCTGTAATTATACACAGTGCTGTACAAAGTCGGTAAAATTAAGTATATAAAAGCCTGCCCAAGGCGTACACTCTAAGATAATAACAATTAAATAGAGGAATAGATAAAATCTTTGAACACTAGAGTTAGAATTTTTCAAGCTATCGTATTTTCCAACACCATGAAGTTTATCGCACTGCATTCCTTCCGTGCGTTCTGAGAACGGAACGGAAGGAGCAGGGCCGAGTGCGGAACGAGTGGGGGACTGATTTTACCGCACGCACCCGTCCCTCATTCGTTCCGTTCCCCCTCTCTTCCGTTCTTAATCCGTTCCAGAGGGGGAAATTTTTGAGAACTGTTCTGAACAGTTCTCATAAAGCATCCCCTCTGGAACGGAAAGGGCAGGGAAGAGAGGGGGAACAGAACGAGTGAGGGACGGGTGTGTGCGGTAAAATCCGTCCCCCACTCGTTTCCGTTTCCTGTCGGGCCGGGCCGAGAACCCGGTGCGATAAACTTCCATGTATAGATGCGAGAGCTGGACAGTGAAGAAAGCTGATAGAAAGAAAATCAACTCATTTGAGATGTGATGCTGGAGAAGAGTTCTACAGATACCACACAAATAACTGTACTTGAACAGATCAAGCCTGAACTCACCCTGGAGCCAAGATGACTAAATTGAGGCTGTCATACTTTGGCCACACCATGAGAAGGCAGGTCTCATTAGAAAATGCAATAATGCCGGGAAAGTTGGAGGGTACTAGAAAGAGTGGAAGACCACATACCAGATGGATACACTCAATCAAGGAGGTCATGGCCACAAGGCTGTAGGATCTAAGCAGGGCAGTTGATGACAAATGTGTCATTGATTTATTATTGTATTTATTTCAAGGATTTATATCCTGCCTTTGTCCCACAATGGGATTCATTTACAGGATTGCCATGTGTCAAGGCTGACTTGAGGGCAGTTAACAACAACAAGCTAAAATAAAGGAAACTATAGAATTGACTGTTGAATTAACATCTGTTACCAACTCTTAAGGTAATAAGAAATATTTTTTCAATAAGCAACAACAATGCAAAAGTGTACAGCAAAATGTCACTGCCTTCCCTCAATAGTGTAGATAGAAGACTAGATAGAACATTATTATGGTGCAGTACTAACATTGGGGGAGCCAGTGGGGCATGCAGTAGTGTTGGACTATGACTCTGGAGACGAGGGTATGATTCCCCACGCAGCAATGAAACCCACAAGTCACATGCTGTCAGCCTCAGGGAAAGGCAATGGCAGACCTCATCTGAATCAATTTTGCCAAGAAAAACCATGACAGGTTCACCATAGGGTCACCATAAATTACAACTGACTTGAAAGCACACAACAAGAACAACAACATCATCAACAACCTAACAATGGGCAATAGAGACACTTCTAGACTTATAAACTTGATCCTGGGAGTTACCACCTTGAAATATCAGGCTAAAGGGCCTCAGCACTTGTGTGCTGTCTTCCATTGTAACAGCCAGATTGTTGGTGCAGTGATACCACTGCCACTTTTGTGTTGGTGTTTCTTCTCAACTCCAGTGGGAGTATCTCTTTATTCCATTACAAAACTAGTGTATTAACTAGAAAACCCTATCCCAGATATATATATTTTTGCACATTCCCTTCATTTGTCATATTGACCTTTTTGTCCTCTGTACTAGTTTTCTTTCTCTTCAAGTGTTCCAGTGTTGCAATGGAAAATTATAACCCTGTTCATGGCTTTCACTGTTCTAGGCTATAACAGATATATCTTTTATTAGGGCTGTGGTTAAAGAGGACAATATTTCTCCAAGGCCTTTATATTAAATTATTTCTGGTGGCTGCTAGATTTGGTATCTGACTTTCACTTGCTCAGGGCACTTTCAAGGAGCTCTGAGCAAGTAAAAAGCTCTTTTTGATTCATAATACTTTTTAGGGGGGAAATGACCTCAGTAGATATAAAGAAAAATACTGCAGTTTTAATGGCTACAGGTTTTTTACTGTTACATTCTGTGCACTTTTAATGCTCAGGACTTCAGCCAAAGACAGCACTTCTACAGTTTCTATGTATAATAAAGATGAGAAATTTGCTAAATAACAAATTCAGAAATATGGAAATTCAAAGTCCAAATTCAGAAATATGGATATGGATTTCATTAGCAGACGTAAGTAATCAAGGTGTTTGGCCAAGGTACAAATCCATAGAATATACAGGCAAACTGAACATATCAGCCTGCTTGAAGCAAATCTATCTTGAAATATATGATCTTTAGTGATATAATTGGATGATTATGTATTTGGGAAGTTAATTTGCATGTGTATAATCACAAAGGACAATGGTGTAGTGTGCCAGGCCTTTGCTGAAGAATGAAAGTATCATAGATCTCTGACTTAACAGCTACAAGTAAAATGATCTTATTGTGAAATTTTTATGAATATTTTGTGAACATACTCTGTTCATAAAAGAGTCAAAAATGTTTACAATAGTATCTGAGAGTTTACTTACAGAAGTTAAGGTAGAGATCTTTGATTCTTTCATTTTTCAGATTTGACACACTGTAATTGTCAGGCCCTGGCCAACTGTACTACTGGCACTCTTTATAAGTAAAGAGGGTAGTAATAGGTACACCCTTCTTATATAGTGTAAAAGCAGATAAAGAAAATCAAAGTGCTTCTGGGATCTGCAGTTTGGGGGGGGGGGCAGTATTCAGAATTGTCAGCCAGATAGCTCTAACTTTATCAGTCAACAAATCTCAGGATTCCATAGGATGCAGCCTTGGCAGTTAAAGTGAAATAGTAGAGCTATAATTGCATGGTGTGAAAGAGTCCCAGATGTGACTCATCTCTAATTCCAACAATCATGCGAACAATATAAGAAGGCTGGTAACAGGAAAGCTTACTCCAGCTGTTCTCAGCCTTGATCTGCCATGCTAAAATGAAACTAACAGACTCTACCAAATGAACCATTTCTATGCCACTGGGAAGCTGTTTATACTTAATGCTAATTATGGGCATGTCTACATGTGCTAATGAAATGTATTTTCCCTTGCCCTCGCTGCGACCTTTTTACATGATGCAGGGCTAAATCACAGATTCCAGTGTGAACTGTCTTCATGATGTGAGGCCAGTTTTGCACTAAATATGTCCTATTCCCCCTCCCATTAAACTGGTGTAAAAACCCTCACCTTTTGATCTGGATTTGGTAGCAAAATCAAGAGCATTCCCTAACAATGCTGAATGGATGTCTACATACACATCCTTCTGTGCTGACTGGCACTACTGCTGCCACTGGCACAAGTCGCTTTCTCTGCAGTTCCAACGAAGCACTCAGGCATGTTACTGATGCTGTGTCTCTCGTTTCTGACCTCTGAGGGAGCTGCTTTTTGGAGGATCACTTTTAGATGATCTGCTCTTTTATGTTAAATAATTATCATTTAATGTGTGGCACACTCTTCCAACAAATATAAGAAATAAAGAAATGTACAATACTGTATAAAGAAATGTACAATACTGTATTACAAGCACACAACAACAGAACTACAGAACCTGAATGAAAAGGAGGTGCTTTGCAATAGCAATAACAATAGCAATAGCAATAGCAACAGCAATAGCAACAGCAAGTAAATTTCTATATCACCTATCAGTGAACTAGCACTCTCTAAGCAGTTTACAATCTGTAAGCCAATTGCCCCCAACAAGCTGGGTACTCATCTTACCAACCTATGAAAGGCTGGAAGGCTGAGTGGACATTAGAAGCCTGCCTGGGATTGAATTCACAACTTTGTGGCTGCCGTACTGGCATTTAACCACTGCATCTCCAGGGATCCCTGATGTTTGCATGATGTCTTTGTGACTGTGCACTGCTTGTGTTTCAACTCAGCTCCATCTTTTTGTTCACTGTGGGGAAAACAGATGGGACAGAAGGGGTGGCTTTAAGCCACCCCTTCCAAAGATGGATTGGGGCCATGGCAAACACACGGCGTGGCCCCAATCTGCCTTGAACCTGTCTGAAAAATGAGTGGATAAGATCTGCTGTGACCCCATGGCAGCTCCATGATGCTCCAGCGGCACGTGGTGTGTAAACGCCATGCCTCTAGAGCATCATGAAGCTGCCTGCATCTGGGCAGCTGCCCAACTTCTAGGAGGCTTCATGATGATTGGTTTCTACACACCATGCTCCGAAATTCACTGGACGACAGCTTAAATGGGCCCTCTGTTTGGGCCTTCTGTGCACTTTATACTGTAGAAGTCATTTGTGGTGTTTCATGTGCTTATAATGCAGCACTGTACAGGTAGTCATACCTATATTTGTGATTATACAGTAATACAATATACAATAATATGTGTTCTGTATTTCAATTATTTTTGCTTTTTGACAGTGCCTAATCTGTCAAATAAGGGGGCAACTACTGTACACATTTAGATTAAATTTATATTGTTACTCCCAAAAGGTGGAGGGGACTTGAGGTCCCTACCAACTGTATTAGCATCTCCTTTAAATGCTGGGGGAATTGCTTAGCTGAAGGAGCATTACAAGAGGCTTGGTAATTTGAAGATCATTTGTACCTGTTTATACCAGTACTAACTAAGAGTGAATACAAACATTTTATAGCAATTAAGACAAAAGCTAACCAAAACAGAAAGCTAATACAAAGCTAACCAAAACAGAAGTATAGAAATTGAACAGTGGAGGCTTAGGGTTGTAGAAAAGGTAATATTTCCTGTCATGAAGACTATGCAAAGTGGAATATAGCTCAGACAGCATCTGAGGGCAACACAGTGTGTGGAAGACTGTCTGTGCACACAGTGCATGAAGAGTCTATGTCTGAGGCTGATAATTATATCTAATTTCATAGCTTTCAGGGGTATGTTATCTTGCACTGCAACAAAGACTTGATGGTCTTCCCAGGAAATTGACAATGAGATTCTGGAATGACTAATGGCCTTAACTTCAGAGTAACAAAAACACTGATTGGAATTAAAACAACCCCACGAATGGTGAAGAGGGAAGTTGGCTGGGAACATGGCAGGTGGATAGGCAGTTAGTGCTGGCTAATGCCCTTTTGTCTTTGTCTCTAGCATGAGAGAATATGCAAAAAGCCAATGGCAAAAAATGAAGATGGTTGGATTATAAAATATTTTAATCAAATAAATAAAATAATGAGAGGAAAATATGTGAAATGGCACCATCATTTATAACCAGATTATAATGTGAGGTATATAAAGAAAAAAACAATGATCTTTAAAAATTCCTATTGCAAGAGTTACATAGATTTTGGATTTTAACAAAGATGCACAGCCTAAAAAAAAAGATCAGAAACATTATTTGTAGATGTGACCACTTATTTAAAGCGCCATATGCTTGGTTAATGATTTTCCAAGTTATGGAGATATTCCATTATGAGAATACCATAAGAAAATGAGAGAAAGTATATCATTCTTAAGAAATAGCATGCTTTTTAATATAATTAGCTCTTAGGGCAGGAAATATCTCTTGCCAAATTAATAAAAAATGTTATTCAAACATAACTTTGAGGACATATAAAGAATCACATATCAAATTGAGGGCAAGACTTAAGAGAACACATAATTTTTGATGTCTAGTAGGCGGCAAAATTTTTCATTATACACATGTGAATGGGGGAAATGCTTCAAAGTAATGACCAGATGGTACATGACATCAGAAAAACTTTATATGATGTATGGAAATTCAGATAACAAGGTAGAAATGATGTTCAAATATTGGCCATTCTTTTCTTAAATTGTGGTTGTGCTGCTATGGCAAAGTACTAATGGAATTTTTTTTTTTTACTGATTTCTGCTGTAACTGAAGTGAGAAATACAATGAGTTTCTGATATCTTCAAGATCTGCAGCAGGAAGGGAAGATGAACAGAGTCCCATACAGTTGGCACTGGATTCCAAAATATAAATGGATCTTGGCTAGATTTTATTACAATTTTCCATTATTAAATTGTGTGACTGTAATATAGCATAGCAATAGCAGCCACATTTCTGTACCACTTCATACTAAACTAAGCAAGTTTCTAAGCAGTTTACAATATGTAAGCTAACTGCTCCCAACAAGCTGGGTACTCATTTTAGCGACCCCAGGAGAACACCAGTCTAAGTTGACCCTGAAGCCCTGGAATGAATGAATGGAACGAATGGAAAAATACTGTTTAAATTTCAAATACATATCTAGTATGGCATCTCTTGACAATATTCTATATGATACCAAAACCAACCTTTTTTCTATTCATGAACAAATCTATTATGGTCCAAAACATGTTGCAGAAATAATCCAGTTTGAGACCTCTTTAACTGCCTTGGCTCAATGCTAGGGGATTCTGGGAAGTGCAATTTTGTGAGACAACAAGCCTTCTCTGTCAGAGAGTTCTGGAGCCAGAATAAACTACCATTCCCTGGATGTGAATCAGTTGTGCAGAAGAGTATTCTGCATTTGCTCAGAGAGTCTCAAAAACTTCAGATTAAGGATTCTTTACTCATGATTCACTGACCTATCTTTGTAGCTATCCACTTATTCCTGTATTTGTGGTGGATCAGCATCCTCTTACTGAAAGAACAACATCTTATTAACCTTTAACAAAGAAAGCATTTGAAGAGTGAGTGATGTATACATGGGGATAGTAGAAAGAAAAGAGAGATGCAGATGAACTGAACTGAAGAGAACCCACAGTTTGACACAGATCTTCGCAAATGGCAGTTTCCAGCATTGGAACACCACAATTCCCAGGCAACCATACGATTTATGGGCTTTGTAAACCATGTGAAGGAAAGCCAGTGTCCTGTAGTGATTTGAATGCTGAACAAGGACTATGGGAGATCAGGTTTGGATCCCCGCTTGGTTGTGGAAACCCACTGGTGACCTGAAGCAAGTCTCTCAGCCTCAGAGGAAGACAATAGCAAACCCCTTCTGAACAAATTTTGCCAATAAATCCCAAGGCAGGTTCACCTTAGGTTCAACTTGAAGGCAAATGACAGCTTCCATAAGGAAGAATTCTAGGGAGGAGGAAAGTAACTTTAAAAGGATAAAATGAGCCCTTTTAAAGCTAGCAATAAAAAAAGGCTCCCTCAAAGAGATGAACAGAGTATAACAATCTCCATGCCATACTCTGTAAATCTCATGGCCTGGCCCCCAATACTAATGCTTAATCAATTAGTCAATTAAAGATAACTCAACAAATTAAATGTTTTCATTTATTGTTTGTGGAAGTGAAATAAATTCCAGTTGCTTACATTTAACAGTATCAAAATAATTTTCAAACCCAGTGTTCCAAGTTTTGGAAACAGCCTCTATTCAGGGATGTTTAAGATGGAAAGGAGGACCGGGAAAATATGGATCAGTTTATGCTGGGAGTGCACACAGCAAGAGCCCCTTTCCTCATCTCTGTGTACCGATGTCTCCTGCTATCACTCATTTAAATTAATTTCTGCATATTCTTGTAGGGGGCAACAAAAGTGTTGGACTCCCACCAATCCAATAGTACTATTATGGGATTTGCAGTCTATGTAGGGAAAAATTCTAGGTGAAGGGAGGCAACCGCCACCACCAACAACAGCAAGAACAACAACAACAAAAAAACCCCTTTGAACAGGTGAGTAACAAAATCTGCTTTCCAAGGTCAAAGGTGACAATTTCAATGCTCCTCTCTGTATATTTCACTGTCTAGCCCAATACTAATGTTTTAATCAATGGCTTAACTGACAGAGGCCAACTAATTTCAACTATTTCAGGTAATGGTAGTGAATTAATTTTCCAATTTCAACTACTTAACATTATCAAATAAATATTATTCAAACATAATGATCCAAGCTCTGGGTCAAAAAGATTAAGATTAATCCAGTGAAAGAAGTTCAACACAGAAGCAGGTAATCTTGGGGGAAATAGTTATTTATAGATGTCTAAACTTTTTGTTTAAAAACCTTCCTGATGAATCCAGTTCACATTTCATGTGGTCTATTGTCTTTAAAGAATTGAAAGAGTGGGTTTCAGAACTTCTGGAATATTTCAGTTAAATAAGTTACTGTGTGATCCTTCAGATGTCTACTCAAAGGTAAACTTCACTAATGGAACACATACGTTTCTTTTGCAGCTTTAATTTGTATGGTACTTTGTGGCTGGGTTGAATGACAGCTCCGATCGTGTAATGAAGGTTTGGTTATTGGGCATGTTGGGTGGTTTGACAGGCACTGTGGAACAATATATATTGAGGATGGAAAGTACAGAAACTCTTTAGGTTTTTAGGCATGCATGAAGCATAGTCATGATTGCAAAACTGAAGCTAATGTTTAGAAAAGGTTGGTTAGAGGCTATCAGAGCACTGAAGGGAGCTGTTACAGGCTATCAGTTTAGTAAACCCTTGTGTTTAAAAAGTCCTTAAATATGCCTTTACAAGATAGACAAATCTGACTTGGTCTGGTGGGCAAATCAGCCATGTGTTGAAAAGATTCTAAATATGCATTCCCAAGATAGACAGATCTGTTACAGTCTATTGGATCCATCATAAGCTTTTGCGAAAGGCTCTAAATGGGTTGTATGGAACAGACTCTATATCCACCAACAAAAGTAAGAAGGACAGTGTTTTGAATCATTTAGAAATAGCTAATTTTTCGGTTAGCATCACTGTCATGAATATACTGAAGTGGTATAATGTGCTTGCTCCATTAGTGTCACTGTCATGAATAACTTGTTAGAATGGGATGATTTGCTTGTTCTACAAGTTACATTTACAGTTAGATCTCAACTGCTTTGAGAGACTGACTACAGCAGCATGTTGCCTCCCCACCCCAATTCTGTATGAGATATACAGAATGATGACCCTACTCCTTCCATTCCATAGTTTGGCAAATGAATCTTATTTTCATCCTGATGAAGGAACAGCATCATCTACTGCAGTTGAGGGTGGCAGGCAAACTTAGGCGGGGTACATACCTCCGCTTTGCGGCGCTCTGCCGCCGCCGCCAGTAGGTCCGCGGGGGAGCCGGAGCCTTCACACGGCCCGACTCCCACGCGGACCGAAAAAGAAGCTCCAAAATGGAGCTTCTTTTTCCGTCGCGTTTGCAACGTAGCGAGGCGCCAGGGGCGCACTCGCTACATCACAAGCGACGTGACGCGTACGGACGCTCAGCGTCCGATACGCAAAGATGGCGCCAGCCATGTAGAAGGTCCAGCGCCATCTTGTACGGACGGAGTCCGTACTAGGCCCAGGGGCGTCTATAAGAGACGGCCCTTTTTTAAAATGGGACGTCCTCCGGACGTCCCAAATGGCGGTGCAGAAAGCACCTTAGGCTTTGAAGAATAAGCCAGCAGGCTAGGTATTTCTTCCTACTCTCTCGTATCAGATGCCTGATGCAGCTGCCTTACTCTGAGTAATGTTAGGAAAAGAACACTTAAAGTAACTCTTTCTTCACCCCCAAAGCTTTTATACATCTTCTGAATCACAGCTTGAAAATTACCTTTAAAAAAGAATGATGATATTCCTTCATTTCTATTTTCCTTGAAGATGAGAGTTTCATCCAGTGTTTACTGTGATGTCAACAGATCTTTGAGCAATTATGTCTACATATTCTAAACCTAGCGACATGCAAACTGTGCAGATGTTTTAAACTACAACCCCCATAAAGGTCAATCTATGCCCAATAGCATGTCCACTGATCTTTGCTCACAAGAACTGGAAATCCAGACTGAAGATGTAGACAGAATTCCTGGAGAGATGAAAGCTACCACATGTGTGTTAGATCCTTGTTCTTTTTGGCTTATTAAAAAGGAAAGGGGGATGAGGTAATGCGACTGGCCAATGGCTTGCTAAAAACAAGACAGAGGTCTATTATGCCCAAAGGATGACGTTATAAGACCATTGTTGGAAAAGCCATCCCTGATTTCCAATCTACTGGGTAGTTTCCAACACTCCAGAAGAACTGCAATGTGTGATGACCTCTCAAGTCCAATGGTATCTGGATGAGATGGATTATCTAGATACATTTCAAACTGGTTTAAAAACTATATAAGGGTAAGAGACTACTTTGGTTGCACAGCACAACTGTGTAATGAACTGGACATGATGTGTGACCATGTTGATCATGGAACTTTCAGTGACTTTCAGGACCTTTTCAGGATCAACCTTTTGAGCCACTTTGTTCAACATGGTTCCATTCTTTCCTGGTCAACCCCTTGAATGTTGGTCTATGGTGTCCCTCAAGGCTCAGTTCTGTCCTCCATACTATGTAACAAATAAATGACACAGTTGGGAGAAGTTGTCTGGCATTTTGGGGAGCAGTGCCATTAATATGGTGATAACACCCAACTCTATTTCTCCTGTCCACCTCAGTCCAAGGAAGCTGTTTTAGTTCTAAACTGGTGCTTGTCATCAATAATGGACTGGATGACAGTGACCAAACCAAAGCTTAACTTAGACAAAACAGAGATGTGCCTGGTGAGTTGAAAGCAGATCAGAAAATAGGGATTCAGCCTGTGCTTGGTGATGTTGCACTCTCCCTGATCATAGAATCATAGAATCGTAGAGTTGGAAGAGACCACAAGGGCCATCCAGTCCATGCAGGAAATCTCAATCAAAGCATCCCCGACAAATGGCCATCCAGCCTCTGCTTAAAGACCTCCTAAGAAGGAGACTCCACCACACTTTCAGCCGGTGTGTTTAGGGCCTAAGTCTATAAAAGCCTGAGGGCACAAAAAAGTTTTGATTTGCCAATGAAAGGAAAGCAATGGCCAGGTCATTCTGGCATCTCTAGAGAGGGAGTTCGAAAAGTTGGGAGCAGCCACTGAGAAGGAGCCCTCTCCTGTTCCCACCAAATGAGCCTGAGAAGACGGAGGACAGAGAAAAGGACCTCTCCATTAAATCTTAGCATTCTAATGGGCTCATAAAGGGAGATAAGGACCTTCAAATAACCTGGAGCCACTGGAGCCAAAACATCCTACCTTTGAAGGGCATTTGAAGACTTCAACTGGTTTAAAAAGCTTCAGCTGGGGCTAATTATAAGGAGCATACAGTTTCCTTGATACAACAGTTCCACTAGCTACAAATCTGTTTCACAATGCTGGTTAGACCTATACAACCTTACATGGTTCAGGTCCACATTATCTGAATGACCATATTATCCTGTACAGTGGTACCCCGGGATACGAAATCACCGCGTTACGAAATTTCCGGGATACGAAAAAATTAGATAGGAAAAAACTGTTCCGGGTTACGGTTTTTTTTTCGGCTTACGAAAAAAATTTTTGGTGCTTTTCGGCGCTTTTTCGCACGAAATCGCGGCTTCCAGCGCTAGCGGCTATGGCTTTTTCGGGTTGCGAAATCTTTCGGGTTACGAACGGCGCCGCGGAACGAATTAAATTCGTAACCCGGGGTACCACTGTATACCCTACCTGTGTCAAGACCTTCAGGGGAGGCCAATTTCTTCATTCCATCACCTTCACAGTCATATATGGATATAGTGGGAAAACTGGAAGAAGGCCTCCTTGGTGACTCCTGCCAATTTCTGGAACTCAAAAGGCTAGATAGTTTTTTGTGGGTTTTTCAGGCTATGTGGCCATGTTCTAGCAGAGTTTCTTTCTGACGTTTCGCCAGCATCTGTGGCTGGCATCTTCAGAGAAGATTGGTTCCCTCCTTAGTATTCTTCCAAAGGCAGGCAAAACTTTTTGTTTGTTTGCTTCAACAGTTCTTTGAGAACTATGGGGCTCTACAGAAGGGCAGGAAGGGGTGTGAGTCGCCACCCCCTTATGCCCTGGATTGGTGCTGTGGCAACTGCATGCCGTGGCACCAATCCGGTCTCCATAGAGCACAAAAAGGAGCCAGAAAAAATGGCTCCTTTTTGTGCTCCTTAAGGCACCACAACTGCCTCTATATGGCTTGATGACACCTCTTTGGCGCAGTGCTGTTTGGGAACGTCTGAACAGGCACGCACCAAGATGGTGCCCAGGCAGCGCAGTGAGGGCTTTGAGTGTGGGGACGCTCAGCCCTCACCCTGCCCACAGGCTTTTTGCCAGTCTGGAAAGGGCCTAACTGATAATGGAGAAAGCCTTTTAATAAGGTGATGTATTGTTGGTATTTGGGAAACATCTGCGCTGAAGAAATAATGCAGTTTGACATCACTTTAACTGCTGTAGCTTCATTCTATGGGATACTGGGATTTGTAGTTCTACAAGGTCTTTGGCCTTCTCTGCCAAAGGGTGCCTCACAAAACTACAAATCCCAGGATTCTATATGATGGTGCTGTGGCAGTTAAAGTGGTGTCAAACTACACTATTTTTGCAATGTAGATGTACCCTTTGTTGAACAATGTAGATGTACCCTCATTTTACTGGGTATGTCCCTTAAATTGATATAAATTCTATTTATAGTTTACATACATTATACGTTTTTTATATCTGAATGAATGGAATTTTATCTGTGCTTGTTTTAATTTTGTAAGTCACGTTGTGAGAGCCAGTGTGGCATAATGGTTTGAATGTTGGACTGCGATTCTGGAGATCAGGGTTTGATTCTCCATTTGGCTTGAAATCCACTAGATGACCTTGGGCAAGTCACATGCT
>NC_056526.1:64340024-64427533 GCF_019175285.1 Sceloporus undulatus
CTCAGCCTCAGGAGAAGGCAATGGCAAATCTTCCCTGAACAAATATTGCCAAGAAAACCCCATGATAGGTTTTCCTTAGGGTAGCCATAAGTTAAATAAGACTTGAAGGCACAATACAACAGCAAAGACACTTTGAGTCCTAGGGTTAAACTCTGGGTTCCAATGGCAGGATATCATCCTCATCCTCATCCTCATCATCATAATCAAAACCAACAGATTTGTGTAGGGTAGTATGTCTATTTTTTATATGTAAAGTGATGTGCTTCTGAAAAGCTATCCCTCTTTCTTTTCTCCTTTCCTTCTCCTCCTCCTTTATTTTTTGCCTTCCCTGTCCTGATTTGCCAAACAAGAGAGACTATTCACTTCTATGAAAAAAAAAACCCTTCTTATTTTCCTCCTGCAAATCAGACAGCTTTTTTCCTATTTAAATTTAATGTAAAACATGCTTCATTTTAATCACTTACTGTATTTGCTTTGGGCTATTAAATCATAGCTGACGGCAAATTAATTACTAGGATAGAGTGATTAGTCGAGATTACAGGGTCCTGAAAGCCTACCTGATCATTTACCATTGTCACAATACTTAGGATGGCCATTATTATGGAATAATAACAATCATAAAAAGGACACAATTCCCACTATAATAATCTCTCTCTGTGTTTATACAGTCTGATTGGTCTGACTGTATTTTTAATGTATCATTGATACTCTCATTAAAAGGAAAAAAAACCAACTTGTTCATTTTGTTTTGTTTTGTTTTACATCAGAGTTTGGGCTTCTATGAGCATTAGTCTAAAGGTTTTGGTCACATGAGTGATTTTATAGGCATATGCTCTCTCATAGCTATTTACTTAGTAAACAGGTAACATAATATTAAACAAGAATTTGGAAGCATTATTTTGGTTCTTGCAAAACCAGATTTTCAAATATCTTTGCAGTCTTTTAACCATTTATTCAAAGAAGAAATAATATTTTATGCTGAATAAGCTTTGGTAAACCAACATTATCCCTTTTCCTTTGTTTTAGAGAAGAACTGTGGGCTTACCGAGTCTTCTCTAAAGAACTGTATGTGAGAAAAGTATTCACAGTACACTGAAAGAGACCCATTTCCTATTTATCAAAGTCATAGCCAGTCTGCATGGTTTAGAAATATCAAGAAAGGCTTTATTACATATTTTGAAGAGATAAGGGAGGGAGAGGGAGAGGGATTTTGAATTTCCCACTAATTCCAAGTGAATGGAGGCTGTTTAATGATATATATATTTTAAAAATCCTGTTTGTACTTTAAATCCATACAAAGCATGGCTAGATTCTATTCATAAAAGAGCATACTTGCTCTTTTGGCACTGTGCTAAAAGAAAGATTTTTTTTTAAATCTAATGACTTTCAAATATAGAGGATCTTTCAGTTCTGAAATGAAAATCTAACAAAGAGAAAACATTAGTAAAAGTGTACTATTATTTGAAGAAATGATACATCACAGTTTTCCAATAGTTCCAAGAGACACTTTCAACAGATAAAATAAATACACAATAGAGAGATATTTATGGTGCTGCATACAATTTGTTCCCATTGCACTATATTCAGGAAAATATAATAGAAAAGAATGAGACAAAGAAACTCACATTTTCAAGTTTGATCCTTGATCTAGGAGGAATTAAATCCGTTTTTACAAGATCAAGCTACAAATGAGAGCGAAACCAGGAGAATATTTCTGCCTCCCAGACCTTTGAAAATGAGCAACACAACCTCTGTAACCTTATAACAACTTATCTGAGAATAACACTCACTACATGTAATGAAGGAAGAATATGTATAGGATTGTTCTGTTGAAAACTCACACAATTTGGTACCAGGAATTCAGAATCAAAGTGTGCTTTAAACTGTCTCATGAGCTCTCTCTCTCTCTCTCTCTCTCTCTCTCTCTCTCTCTCTCACACACACACACACACACACACACATCATATTCTTGCTCTCATGTATATGCTTCCAGACCCTTTGAAGTTTGAGAAGCTGGACAAGTGTTACTTTTAATAAGTATTGCTATTATTTTCCCCCCATTACATTTTCAAAGGCATCTGAAAAGAAAGTAGACAAATATCACAAGTGTGTTTTAGGGTTGCGGTGGGTCCAACTGTCTTACCTCATACTCGAAGTCCTCAGTTCTATCTGCATCACCAGGCAGACTGGAAAGATACTCATTGCCTTCATAAAATTCATGCTCAACTGGGTGAAGAGAGTGGCAGCTATGGAGAGTTAAATAAGACAATAAAAATATATTAGGCACTTGTTACCATATTTTCCAAACCTGTTCACTATTTTTTAATGTATAAATGCTACTTAAAATGCCTTGAGAGAAACATCTTTAAGTGCTAAAATTCAGAAGAAGAGGTTGGACAAAAATGTGACACTGAACTTCAATAATACTTCAAAAGACAAGGAAGGCCAACTGATTTTTCTGTACCTATGTGTGAATGAATTTGAAACAGTTTTCCTTGCCTATTGCTGATATTTATAAAACTGGGAGTTCAGGATGGTATCTCTGGCTTGAGATGGCACTGTTGCTTGGAACACGAAGAGACAACAAACTAGAATAGAAATGCCAGAAGTAACTTATCCAATAAGACACCAGAACACAGACACCTAGCACCTGTATTGTTATAAACATTTTCTTTTACGCAAGAGGGGAACAGACCTTGAACATGTTACTTTCTGGATGATAACTTTGTGAAAGCAGTAGGCCAGAAAAGTTACTGCCCTGGGCAGTGCTGGCTGCAGATCCTGAGAATCTGTTTACAACATAGGTTTGCTAAGAACACAAGAAGAGCTGTGATGGATCAGACCAAAGGTTTTATTTTTATTTATTTATTATTTTATGTTATTATCCTGCCTTTCTCCTAGTGTGAGACCCAAGACAACTCACAATACAATGTACAAGATACTGTACCCAGACTCCAAATCCTGACACTGTGGGCAGCTTAAGGCTACTCCTCACATCCCTAGAATTTACCAAAGTGCACCTATGTGCTTACATCACCTCATCAAGAAAATGAATACTTCATCCAGTTTCCATTTAACCATTCTGTTACTTTGCAGAAACATTACAGGAAAAGAGATTCCCCCTCAACATTAGGAAGAACGTCCTGACAAAAAGAGCTGTTTGACAGTAGAACACAATCCCTTGGAGGCCAGTGGCGTTTTCTTCTTTGGAGGTTTTTAAGCAGAGGTTGGATAGCATTCTGTCAGGAGTGCTTTGATGGTGTAATCCTGCATGGCAGGAGGTTGGACTAGATCACCCTTGTGGTCTCTTCCAAATCTATGGTTCTATTATGCATTTCTTGAAAGAACAAAACAAAACGAACCAGCTCTTATTAACATACAGAGGTTCATCTAGTCCAGCAACCTGTTCCTCGCAGTGGCTAATCAAATGCCTCAGTGCTGTAGGAATATTTTATAGCGATATTATGCAGAGTGCAGCAGGCCTAATGCAGTAAAAGTGTATGGTAGAAACAGTAGTAATTACTCAGAATGCTCTTGTAAAGTACAAATAAAAAAACATATATTGTCTCAAGAAATTCACCTTGGGATAAGAAAGAAGACAGACAAAATAATTTGACGTATAGATCTCCTAGATTTCTGGATATTGGTAGATTTGTTTTCTTTTAATACTTTTTACTACTTTATTTTTTTTTAATACTGAAAAATGATTTGCTAGTTCTGTAGCAGAATATATCATACCTGTCAGAAAGCAAGAAAGGACAGATGTCAGGTACTGGTGGTGTGGTTGGCCTTAGTTTGGCCAGTGCCATAATGTGCTCAAATGTAATATCTGTCTGAGTGCTAGCATCTATGAGCCGAACATCTTGTGTGCTTCCATATGTTTTAATAAGAGGTGCTCTTCGTAGAACCTGAACTACAATGGGCTCTTTTGCATTACGAAATGCTTCTACTGCCTCTTCATGGGTGGCTTTGGAGAGATCTTTCCCATTGACCTAAGACCAAAAAAAAAGTTACCTAGTGTTAAAAGAAAATACAGAAAGTTGTACATATTATGATTAACATGATAACATTTATTGGATCACTTTACATAACACTCCTATGCAACCAAAGCAAGAAGAAATGGAAACATTTGATAAAATAAAAACAAAACACTGCAATAACCAGTGCAATAACTAAAATACATAGTGTGACTCCCAAAAGATTATCCTGCTGTAATTAGAAAGAAATGGAAGAATAATAATTAGAAGTTCATATTTGTCATAAATCTGATGGATACGAATGGGTATTAAAGATCTGCAGACACAAACTGACAACAACTTTTAATATTTGTACATCTAAAAAGTAAAAGGTTTAATGCCTTGTAAATTAATAATGCAATATAATAGATTATATCAATAGCAAATTCCTTTTAAAATAGTAAAACCAGGTATCAAGGAAACAAAAGAAAAACAAACAATATCTTGAGTTACACCTTTTCATCAACAGAACACAGAATAGGATACGAAATTGAAAATACTAGTAGAAATCTTTACCCCAATCATTTTCTTTTAGTGCCAGAGGCTAGTTTTACATCTGATGCAGGGTAGTACAAAACTTTATTAACTTACAGTTGTAAACCGCTTAGACACTGTTAGTTCAGTATAAAGGAGTATATAAATGAAGTTGTTTTTTATGCTTCTGTAGGCATGCATACAACATATGGGCTGTGGGAGGCTTAATTATTATAATTATAATTTGAACGGAAGTACATAATAAGACAAGTCCTATTCTGATCTTGGAAAATTTATGTTTGGACTACTGCCCTCTAGAATAGCCCAGTGAGGAGTCATTCTGGCTGAGATATTCTGAGCGTTGCAGTCCAAACATGGCTTTTCCCAGCTCTGGTTCCATTCAGTTTCTAAGTGAGAATTATACCTGGTTGCTGAACAATTACTGAAAGTCATGAGATAATCACATTCAAAATACAAGATCAAGTACAGGCACTTGATGGCTTCAGTCATTTCAATACTCTTCAGCATCATTTCCCCACAAATGAGCTGGAATTAATCTGGGTACTTCAAAAGCCTTGGATTTTACAGGCAAACACTTTTTCTTGAATCTTTGGGATATCCAAAGCCTTATATGTCTCATAATGTCCTCATGTAAGTGAGAAGAAAGTAATTTTCTTTATAAAATTAAATTAAATCCCAGCTTCAATCCCACTCTTTCCACCTGCTTCATGCTGAGCTGTTGGATCTGGGCTGGGTTTTCATCTTCTTTGATGGTTAATCCAGCTATTTTAAACACTTGGCATTTTGACCACAGTTTAACATTGCATTATTTTATAGTTTTGAATTTGATTAATTAATCTTTTATTCTTTGGGTCATTTTATCTCTCTGAACTTGAACCATTACTTAAAATTAGGCAATGAATGTCTGTGTGTTGGACAACAAGGTTAGTCCAGTATGGAGACCAAGGTTCAAATTCCCATTTGGCCACTGGTTGACCTGTCCTTGGACAAATCACATTCAGTCTCACAGGAAGGCAAAGGCAAACTGGCTCTGAATAATTTTTGCCAAGAAAACTTTGTGATATGATAGGAAGTTGGAAATGACCTGAAAGGACACAACAATGAAGTGCAATGCACAAAGAGATTGGTGGTGAAGGATATGCCAATCTGGGAGTATTCTGGGAATATCCAGATCTGATGATGCAGTATCTCTGACAATAATATATCTCACTCCTTGCTTTATAAAACATTGCTTTCACATTTCCCCCAAAAAGAATGCAATAGAAACATGAAAGCATTTTATGATAAAGTGCTAAGTCAGTGCCTAGACAGAAATTCTACATATACCAAAGTTGAGTTCCATGGGCATAAATGTGGGATATAAAAGTAATTGGCTTCTGCTGTTAGTCACTTTGATCTCACAGAAGATGTTGGAAAATATTTGTTGGACCAGATGGGCTAATTAATCCATAAGCAACTTGTGCATGTTAAGTAAAGAACTATCTCTTCACATAGAAACCATATCACTGCCTTGTTTAATAATGCTTCTGTTTAATGAACACTCTTTGCCTTTTGGATAAACTGTGAAATCTGGGCCACTTGTCAAAAACTTCCCCAGAGTGACTGGTGGCTGTGAGCTGGAAGAGAGCCATCCCCCTTTGATTATCTCTCTAAACCCAGCCACGTGCATACATTTATCAATATCAGAAAACAAGGAAACAGGAGTGTGTTTTTTTTGTCTTTGATGCAAACACATACACATGCTAGCTCAAATAACTGACTGACATTGGCAGACTGCCATTTTCCAAAGGCAGTCATTGACTATCCCACATCTTTGCCAAGAATACATGCAAATTTGTGAAATGAAGCACAGGGAAAAAGGAGGGGGGTTATAGAGATTAGATAAACAATGGCAAATAAAATGGTTATCCAGTGACATCCCAGCAGTTAAGAGTTAGAATGTCAAACTCAGGATAGCCTTAGCAGATCTTTCTTTTCTTTTCTCTCTCCTTCTTTCCCTTTCTTTATTTTTTCTTTCTTTCTGCTATTACTGGCCTTGCCTATTGCTAAGAAAGGAAATTTCCTTTTTACAAAGGACATTCTTCGTTTATTTTCATTATTTATTACAGGTGTTGCTACTCTATTCTATCAATAGGGTACAAAGACCCTCCCCCAATTTAAAAATAGAACATAAAAGGAATGAATGTGTATCAATAGGATCAATATAAGCAAATACGAGAGGGAGGGAGGGAGAGGGAGGGAGAGAGAGAGAGAGAGATTAGAAAGATCTAAACAATGTCCTTGAAAGGTCTAGGGAAATGAAAAACCGGTGACAAGAAGACCCCACAGTGAGGATCAGAAGAATCTCAATAAAGAGAATATTTCACAGCTTGAGCACTACAACAGAATAGCCATCTTCTGTGATAACTAGCAGCCTATATTGTCAAGGAAATTAGGCGGTGGTATTGTAACTTGCCAAAGAGGCACACAAAGCATGAACAAATTCATGCAATACAAGGTAGTCCTATGATATGTTCCGCATGCCTTCCAGTGTGAGATTCCAGCCACTCATAGCTAAGAAGGTGATTATCTTTAAAAATAAAATTAGCATCACCAGACCTTCCAGATTGACAATTTGTAGCATTACTGATCAAGAGACTCTGTGTAGCTCTTCCATCTTTTCCTCCTTAACAGGTTTTTGTTTAATAGAAATTTAAAAAAAGCTGGGCAAGAAAAACTACAATTGTAGATACTGGCTGAAACTACACTACAGAATTAATGCAGTATGATACTATTTAAACCGCCATAACACAATACTATGGATTTCTGGGATTTGTAGTTTTGTGATATATTTAGCCTTCTCTACCAGAAAGCTCTGGTGATACAACAAACTACAAATCCCAGGATTCCATAGGATGGAGCCATGAGAATTAAAGGACACTGCATTAGTTCTACAGTGTGACAGCAGCCCCAGTCATCTGGCTTCCCACTTGCATGAAAAATCCCTAAATGAAACAGGTTGGTTTGCACAGTAATAGCTTTTTTGGGGAAGTACCCACTTTGGTGGTTTGAATGTTAGACAGCAAATCTGGAGACCAGGGTTTGATCTCCTTGACCATGAAACTCACAGGCAAGGATGTTGTGTTTGAGTTTCCTAAGGGGAAGGCAATGGCAGAACACATCTTGCCAAGAAAACCTATGATAGCACAAGGCACAACAAGTCAGAAATTACTTGAAGGCACACAACAACCCTTCCATAGTTTCATGAAAATGTTAAGCAGAACATAATGATTACCTGACAAAGGTAATCACTAATATTATCAGTGCTAATAATAAGAATATGAACAAGCACCATCATATTTATTAATAGCTACTTTGTTACATGAGGGGAGGCTTTTTATGATTAAAAGCATTCATACGAATTCTGCATGAAGTAATCAGCCAACTGGATAATATGGAAACACTACATGAAGGAATGATGTTTTATTTCTGACACTGAATTCTCTCATGTGTTTTACTTGACTATAATCGAATTGTCTCTCATCATTACTAGTGCTATTCTCAATAGAACTAGGTACCAATGGATTAGTAAAATATGGGATTAGCAAAAAACAGATCAGCTAGTTATCAGTGAGGAGAAAAAAAAATCTGAAAACATGAAGAATGGAATAGAAGATTATGCCCAGAAATATATGGCAGAAAACAGCAGAGTATGGTGCTATCTATGCAAAATGGATAAAACTGATTCCCTGGCTTTAAACTCCTTGTATTTTTGCATATTTGTTTGCAAACTTTCCTCATGTAAATATCCTAATTCTATAGTTCATCTAGTTCTCTAGTTCAATATCCTAATTCACTAGTTCACATTTGCTATTAAAAATGTGTACTGCCTCTTTAAGAGGCACACCTAGAGGTTTCAGAACTAGCAGAATATGCTTGCTATCACTTTTGGAGGCAAAGGGCAGTGGTAAACTCCTAAATCCTCCTGACTTTTTACTTCTTATCTCACCTTACCTGGGAAAAATATACTTGTTAGAAATACCCACCTACCTGAGAATAAAGCTCGCTGAATGTAAGGGGATGTTCTGGATAAAAATGTGGAAAGCATAGATGTAGCTTGCTGAATCTTTGGTATACAAACTAACAGTTCCAAACTGGTCAAACCACTCAAAGCATGTGATGACTGAAGCAAGGAACATTAGTGACCTGTGGCTCTCATATCAGTGAGATATTATCAGTAAAACCATTCCAGTTTTGGAGTAATAATAATAATAATAATAAAATCTTTATTTATACCCCGCCCTTCCAAAAGATCAGGGCGGCTTACAAATGCACCGAAGTGCGAGTAGCTTTAAAGGAGCTATCCTGGGTTCTGAATCTATTCAGGGGGCTCTGTGCACGGAACAAAAAGCTCATGTTCTCTTGGCAGACTGGATATGGATCTGGTAAATCTGGGTTGATCGTGGGTTAAACAGCCCTTAATACAGGTCATTTTGACCCCTTGTTTGCCATGGAGTTGTCTGGAAAATCTGTGGCTATTTAAATGGCTCCCATGCGCTCCTTACCTTTCTGTACTGTCACTCCTACTAGAAAGCCCTCTGTCACCACATCTGACAAGAAAATGGGGTGTCTGGCCACAGGGGTGCAGCCAAGTGCCCTGTTTCTGTTTCAGGCACAGCAACGGCTTTTAGTAGGAATGACAGCACAGAAAGAATGGAGCATGTGCTGGTAGCAAGTCTCCGGGCCAGCAAGGGCACAAGCATGTAAACACCTACCCATCCTCACGTCAGCCTGGTAACCAACCTGGGTGAGTACCAGTCCATGCTCTCCTGGACTATCTGTTCAGGGTCTAGGAATATAGTTCACCACCATAGGAAAAAAAACCTTAAAGGATGGATTAAAAGCTGGAGTGCATTCACAACCCACTGATATGGGAGCCAACAGCTGCCACTGGCAAGGAGTGAGTGAAAACACAATGGGGTAAGGACTGGCAGAAGGAAGATGTTAAGGGTGGGAGAAAAGACAAACCTTTCACTTTACTGATCTAAGTGCCAAGTACTATGTGAATAATACAGTCAGATGAAAGGTCTTTGCTCTATCCAAATTGACACTATCTACTAGACTTAATCTCCTCCCACAATGTCATTCCATTTTCCTTATGTGTCTTGTCTTATTTAGATTGTAAGGCTGAGGGCAGGGAACTGTCAAATTAACAATCTGTAAACTGCTTGGGGAGCCTTTGTGGCTGAAGAGTGGGGTATAATAATAATAATAATAATAATAACAACAACAACAACAACAACAACAATAATATATTAACTTAAAAGAATACAAAGGGATTTTTTGCAACTCATCCAAAGAAATAACAGGATAAAATCAGTAAAAATGAGGGGAGGACTGAAAGGGTAATGCATACACCCTCATCACCTAAGACTCCAACAATCTCCATACAGACCAATAGGTAAGACAGAAACTAGCCAGATTTCAAGGGCCTGAACTTTTGTTAGGGCCATGGCAGCATAAATACTTCCTGCTGATCAAACAAATCACCCCCTAAACATTCCATTCCAGGCAAGCCCTCATAAGTTTCTTGTTTATAAAACCCACAGCGTGATAGAGAGATTGAAAACTCTAGTGGGCAAATATAAAGCTATGTGATGCATTACCTCCATTCTTAACTGCTATTCTCCTGAGGCTTTCCTATCCTGCTGAATCTGGCAAAGAGCGTACTATATTTCTGCCGTTGCTCTGTGACTTCAGTTAGTTTCTGACTTATGGAGACCCTAAGGTGAACCTATCATAGGGTTTTCTGAGGCTGACTCTGTCTTGCCCAAGGTCACTCTGTCAGTTTCCATGGTTGAGCAGGGAATTGAACCTGATCTCCAGAGTCATAGTCCAGCACTCAAACCACTACATTGCATGAGTTCCCTGTGCTACATTACTTTCTAACAAATTCTAAAACCTCAAAATAATTAATTTGTTAGGGCCTCTATAGACTGGCAAGAAATACCAGCACTGAGGTGGAGTAAGGACTTGGTAACCACATGCCAGCTGCCCCCACTCCACCCTGATGGTGGCGTCATGCCACCCACCCACCTAGATGGCAGGCAGCATCACACCATTTCTGCTGCGCAGCATTTATACACACTGCACTGAAGAAATGGCAAAAAGCCACCGCAGCAGCAGCAAAAGCAGTTTCTTTTCCAATTTTAAAAAGGAGCGGCATTTTGCTGGCTCTTTTTGGGTCAGCAAATTACCAAATCTTGGCCATGGCGTGCGGTTGCTGCAGCCCCAATTTGGTGCTGAAAGGGGTGGCAGAATGCCGTTCCTTTGGGACTGTCTGTACAGCCCCTTAGTGTAGTTCAATGTCATTCAGGAAACCTATGGAATTCAGCCACATTGGGGGTCTATGAACTAAAAGGTGATTGAATTAATTAATGATTTTTCCCAATCTCTTCTATTAGCTATGAAGATATCTATGAAGACATATGTGCTGTTTACCACATAGAATGAAACAACGACAACACATCCATTATTCAGAGAAGGTTGTTGTATCTGACTATATAGCAGAACCATCATGCTGTCACCAAACAAAATGGGAAACTGGAATACATGCAGAGTCTGCATATATCACATAATAATCCAAATTCGAGGCTTTCCCAGATGATGGGTTAATGAGCCTGGAGTGTATTTAATATGCAAACTGCATGTTATATTGACCAACTGATTTTTAATTATTGTAATTCTGCCTTATGGTGGTATGGATTCAGCTAGCTGTAATACACATAAAATATATGAAGTTATTATTTAACATACAGTAATTAGAATTTCTTGTTCAATTATTATGAAGCTAAAATGCTTTATTTTGCTTGGTAATATTCTGTATAGCTACTGGGAAATCTGTGACATACAGCAATATTTTTAAGATAAAGGGGGGGGGAATGAGAAAATTTGAGTGATTGTTATCTTGTAAACTTTCCATTCCTTTTGTTCTATGTTCAACACAGCATTTTAAGATAAGCCACAGAGTTCTTATTGCAGAACCGCACTGTTGACTGCTCTTAAAGCGACATTAGACTTAATTAGACATTTTTCAATGTCTCTACAATAAATGATTCAGTTCACTGCTTGCACGTTATTTATAGGCTCCAACACTTCATCAAAAGCATCTCTGCAAAGAAAGAAAAGAATAATCCTACAAGCCACAGAGCAACAACTAGCATAGCCATAGGAAGGGGCCACTTATCACTGTCATAACAATTCATCCTCTACTGATGCTTCAAATTTGAGGTCTTCCCTGAACTGAGCATTTTAAAAAGATAGATAGTTGCCTTCTAGCTAATTGTGGGAGTTCTTTCATTACAATAAAAAGTCTTTTTATATCTCAAGTGAATGTATAAGCAGTGAATAATGAGACTTAGAGTCTTTCCAAAAAGAGTTCACTGATCAAATGCCAGGGTAACTTATGGCTATAGTGACCTTTTTACTTGCTGAGTTACTTCAAACTGCTGCTGTTGGCACATTATTAAAATTATCAATTTATGAAGTACAGTTAAGGTATGAGGAAGCTGTTTTCCCCCCTTTTCAGTCTTTTTCTTTAGTACTTTAGAGATACATCCATTTCAAGAATTAGAGAATTAAAAAGAAATCAGACAATCCATCTGAATGCTGAAATGAAATGACCTGGAAAAGAGGCAGACATTGCCAAGAGCTGGGCAAGACCACTTGGCACCAAGATCAGGATACCTGCCAGCTTTGGCACTCTGCTTCTAAAAGGCAATGCTTTACTAGCCATGGGCATATTCACGCCTAGTGATCCTTTGCTATGTTCAGCAAGTCTCCTGGAGCACAGGCTACATCTGTCAGTGCTGTCACTGTTCCCTCTGGCCATGTCTGAATCAGAAAAGTGCCAACAAAATGAATTCTTGCACACAAAGCAGCCTAAAAATGTCTAAAAGGCTATCTAAGGCAACTCCATTATCAGCTACTAGTTAAGGGCCTGGGCACTGGGCCAGAAAGTACCTATTTGAAATTTCAGTTCAGGCAAGAGTTCTCTGAATGTTTTTTATTTCCAGGGATAGTTGATCCCGTAGTATTCCAAGGATAACAATTTTATTTTGGAATAAATGTTCATTGACCAGCAAATTTCAGTCCATTATTTGTAACATGGATTTAAAAGTACATACTAAATTTACATAGTTGTCATAAGCAAAACTGATAGCAGTTTATCACACAGAGGTCTTTCCATGTGGTAAATGTCATGCAAGTGCCACCTAAATGTCACGCAAGCGCCATGGGTGTGATCCCCATAGCGCTATGGAAGTATATTTGTGGTTCCCGCTCCGTTCCCGTCATGCACTCATAACCAGAGGAGCCTTCTGGAGCGCTTTTCTTATTAATGATTTATCCCGCTTGCGTGACATTTGGGTGGTGCTTGCGTGACGTTTACCATATGGAAGGACCTCCATGTGATAAACTCCATAATTGTTTATTCACCAGGTGGATTGTGTTATTAATCTAAGTATTATTCATTTGTTATATTCTAATATTTGATTTCTTAAGTTCAATTTGATGCTACTATGATAAGAAAGTTAGCCCTATTTCCGCAAAATTGAGACTTAGGTAGCTTATAAAAATTAAAAGAAATGCAAATAGCACATAGAAAGACAAAAGTAAAAACAAACCAAAAGTATTGTTAAAGAGTACCACAGAGTTAAAACTATTTAGAACAAATCCATAAAAGACAAGAGATTTAAAAGTTGTTACAACTAACTTCTTAAATAAAAAAGTTTTCACTTGCTGACAGAATGACAGCTGGAAGAGAGCCATCCCAGCCTCCTTGAAAAAGATGTTTCAAAGCTTGGAAGCAGATACATAGAAGCCCTTCCCTATGTTTCCACCACATGTGACTCTGAATGGGCTGCTTTGAAGATTCTAGAGCCCAGGGAAACTCATATAGAAAGATATGGCCCTTTCTATAGGACAGAACCAGCTGCAGAGGGTTTTATCAGTCATGCTCAACACTTTCAAATGTGCCTGGAAACAGAATGGCAACCAATGGAGCTGTTTCAAACAAGGGAGTTGTATATACCTTGAAAATATCACACTAACAGAAGGCTGCCAAAAGTGGGCACAACAATGGCATAGAAAACATGGCTCACCTTATCATGAAGCAATGACACAACTATTTTATAATGTTCTAAACTCTTACTGTTTTCATATTATACATACTGTATAACCAATGCATCCCATGTAGAGAGCTGATCCTCTGAATTGACACTGAATACCCCAGGATTGACAATCACACACCACAACCAACACACACACTGGTAGCCAAAGCTGTATCATGAACCAGCTTCAATAATCTCTTTTTGGTATTCATTCAGATCAGAATTCTCCAATAATCTTTATTCTATCCATGTAAAAAACAACAATAACAGATTTATATTAATTTAATTACAGTAGATGCTAGAAAGAGACTAAGCATCACAACATTCAAAACAATGAGGTCAACATTTAATAATAGACTTATGATACACCTATCATAATGTTGGGACTATTCATCCATCCCCCATAGCTGTTATACATTTTACAAAGTTCTAATTTTTCACTGAATTCCTATTGAAATAGAGTAATAAAATCAATGTAATGTTCTTTGCCACCCACATTTTGGGTCTACATTCCATACAGCTTTAAAAAGCGGCCGCCCAGCTGGACGGGCAGGCCGCTTTGCCGCTAGAAGCGGCGACAAACTACAAGCCCCAGAGGCCTCTGGGGCTTGCCCCAGCCCCTTATTGGTGTGCAGGGCAGAAGTGGAGTCACTTCCGCCCTGCGACGCTCTAGGGGCCAGGCTCTATGATCCGGGAGTTCCAGTCCTCCAGGGCAGCTCATTGGTCAGTTGCCCGGGAGGAGGAGTCTCCTGGATCAGGTGACCTGGGGGTGGAGCTGGGGCCTATATAAGGCCGCGCAGCTGGCTCCGGCTCTCAGTCGGTGCTTGGCTCCAAGGGGTTCGGTGCCAAGTAGGAGTGTTTCTCCCACCCACCCACCGCTTGGTTCATGGGGTTTTTTTTGTCACAACTTGGAGTCGGCAGCATAGGTCAGGATCTGCACGATGTGGTACCAGGGCTACAGAGCTCTGGTTTGGGAGTCAGTCGGGACCCGGGGGCGAATAGGGCAGGCATATGGCCATTGCGGGGGCCATAACGCAAGGACGCCTCCCGGTGACTAGGGGCTTAGCGAATATGTGAACGCATGGCAGAGTTGCGGTCAAGCGGTGTTCCTTAGCCCCTAGGTCATCCCAATGCCTGGTGGGTACCAGGTTTTCGCTAATCAGACGAACATGGGGTTGTTTGATTTCGCAGATCCTGACCTCATGCTTGGTGCCAACCCTACCAATTGTTTGCTATTAATAAAGTTGTGGCCTTTCCTCCAGCTTGGTTTCCTGTGGTTATTTCTCAGCGGCATCTGAGGCAATAAACCCAACTGCCTCATATGCAAATAATCTGCAATAAACTATTATCTACATATTCTATATTCACAAACACCTTCTGTGATTAAAAAAATCTGATTATATTTATAAACATGCATAGACAAATATATGGTAGCTACACCATGTCAGATGAATATATGGTACAACATGCATAGACAAATATATGGTAGCTAAAGATGAAAAGATAGTTAATCTATGTTAAGTCACCATCTGTTTATGTCTTGAATCATTTCTAGACCCCCATAAGAAGTTCAGTGGTATCACAGAGTCTCAGGTTCAATAACTGATAGCAGGCAACAACAATAATAATATTTATTTGTATTCCACTTTTCCCCAAAGGAATCAAAGAGGATTCCAACAGTCTTTGAAGAGGGACTACTAATCAGTGGGGCCAAGAGTGGTTGCATGGAAAATATAACTCAGCATTAACTAGCTTTACATATTCAACACACAAAAAAGATTTAATGGGCTGGGGGGGAAGAGCATCCACTGTGTGATGTTGTACAGTATTCCCATCTTTACTGTACCCAACATTTCCAAGTATTGACTATGTCACTGGGATTGGAAGAATGTTCCAAAAATGTTTGAAAAACATGTTTGTCAAATTTTAGAAGAACTCTATATTTAACTTCAGTGTAAACCATTTGAATATTTTTGAAGTTGACAGTTAAGAAAATATTTTAATTCCAGATGATAAATTCCCAAAAAAGTTATTTCAAACAGACTAATTTTAGAAGACTGCAAATAATAATAATATAATTTGCACCTTTCAAGTACATTGAAAGTATCTTTGAGGAACAAAGCAGACACAAATGCAATCAAGCAAACATGAGATTATTTGTTTCCAATACAAAAGGAGAGGAAATAAATCTTCAGTGAACATAAATATGCTCAGGGACAAACTCAATAAGTAACAACTAGAGTATTATCTCAGGAAAGGCAATGCCATTTGTGTTAACCTCCCCACAACAATGGACTACCAGCAATTACTGTGGACTGATAAAACATGATACAAAAAGACAAATGTTTTTGCTTTCTTAAATGGAATTTGAGACCTAAAAATTCTTCGGCTTTGTCTCCAGTTTAAAAACATTGGGATCTACTTTCTTGCAAACTGAGCAGGGCTGGGGCTCCTTTGGAACTTTTTTTTTTCCTGGAGGGACAGACATGAGAGTGCTTGGAATGGAGAGGAAACGTTTAAATCCTGTGCATGAATAGAGGTCTACTCTTGGAGTATTAGATATAGCCCTTGGTTGTCTTAAGACTCAACTCTGACATTGTACAACCCTGACGCAAAGTACAAAGCACATTTTTTATAAGTTCATGATATCATTTTCTCCAGAGCATTGTCCTGTGTGATCTCCTTTTCTTTCTGGCAATAGTAAAATTTTGTAAGGAGAATTTTTAGCATCTTCACAAATTTTCAAAGAGTCTTCAATCCATGATAGTTAAATGATCTTATATATATGATATATATGATAAAATTGGCTTAGGTCTTTTAAGCATCTGACTCTTTTAAACGGCACCCAACACTCACAACATCCATTAGATCCCCTTTCTCTATCTTGGTACTGATAATTTGTGATGCAGATTTAAACTCCTAACTATGCATTTCTAATACAATGCCAGTTTAACACTCCATTATCAAAAATAAAGTTCAGAAATGTTAAAAACAATATTTTGGAAGAAACAGTCACTGTGCTAAAAGATCATACCCAAAATGAAACTGATCATTTTGTCTCAAAAGGAGGCGGCAACCATGGGCAAACTAATGACTGGCAGAACATTTCTGGCAGCAATGACTACTTGACAGGAGCTTTTAATCTTTAGCTTACATACACTGTAGAGAACCTGTCCCTTAGTCATTAATTTGTTACCATTCTTTTCTTTTATTATCACTATCATGTCACTAGTCCTTCACATATATAGGAAATGTGTCCAATCAACAAGCAAAGAGGAAAGCATGCAAGCCTCATCCATCATCCACTATTGGTTCTGTCTTTCCTCATGTGGTGAATGAGGATTATAAAGAGAAGAACACCCCCCTGATCTCCACACAACTGGGAGGAGGGGGGATTTTTCTTTCTGATCACGGGGAGAACATCCAGATGTAGGGAAAGCTCTCCTTTGCAGATTCCAGACCCCCATATAAAGATAGTGATGGAAAAGGAGATGGATGGGTGGGCTAAACCACTGCACTTTTAATGTACTGATTTAACACATGCCCCAGTTTGACAAAATATATGCTGAAATATTACGTTTATTAATTTACTGTTATGCTATTTGAGCCCATTTGCCTATGGTAAATATTAGCAATTCACAAATAATAAATAATACCTTTGTCCTAGGCAATGGCTGTACAGTACCTGTATCCCAGACCCAGGTTGAGGCGACTACATAAAATACTCATTCCTAGCATACAGATTACCAATCACTGACCAAAAACTGAGCACAGCCTGGAGGTGGGAGGCTGTATATCAGGATTAGCAATCTCTAATAGGTTTACAAGAAAATGAACTTGGTTTTGCAGAATGGAATTCTGTTTTACATGGAATTAGCCTCCTATTTGCAGCCTGGAATGGCAGCAAATAAAAATGAGCCCTGCTTTGCAACCCAATGTATTTGCAGCCCAGAAATCTGTTGCATGAAACTGAAGTTCATTCAGCGTGTATACGTTTCCACCAGAAAGTGGAAAGCGCAGAAGTGAAATATATCTTCCTGGGCATGCTGCTATACAGTGTACAATCCTACTGTAATTTGGAATTCTTGACACATAGAAATGCAATTGAAAACAGAGGCATTCTATAAGAAGAGAATTATCTTGTGCAGGTGCAAAAATGGCACTACAAAATCTAAGCAAATATTCCACACCTGAGGAGAAGTGGAAGTCTATAAATCACTCTTGACAATCAATTCTGCTATTTGATTTTGCCCCGACACTTGTTGGGCTTAGTCACTGACATGGAACTGCTGTAAAAAGGCCAGGCCACCGGGGAAATCGGGCAACCTCAACATGTGAAAGTGAACAAGATGACCTCCTGCCTCCATTCCTCTTAGTACTATTTTTCATCCTTAGCATATTAATATGTTGTCTTCTCTGCAGGCTCTCTCACTCTCTCTCAAAAGTAAAACAAACATGTGATGGAAACCATGGCTAGAAATGTCATTAATTTCTGATTAAGATATGAAATCACTCAAGGTGTGATTATTATTTCTGTCAAAGATTTCAGAAAATTTTACTAGCATACTGGGTAGTCAGAAGGTTGAACGGTTTAGGAAAGTAGCTTTGGACATCAGATCTTTCAAAATCTTTGTTTCTGATGAAAGTGCGGATGCAATGGCATGATTTGCAGGTAGTCTTGACAGAATGAAGGCGACATTTTATTTTATTTTATTTTTTTAAGGACTGAACAAAATTCAAAGCAAAACATGAAAGACTGGTGAATGTTCCCTGCAATGACACCACAACTTCATGGGTTGCATTCTAGAAACTTTAATTTGTTGTGGCACTGCTGGTATTTTCCAGAACTTGACTTCTGCAAGCCCTTTTACCAATCTCATCTACAACTACTGTTAAGGGTTAAAAGCCAACTAAGACAAAATGTTTAGATGTGTGGTGACCATGAGCAATCAGCACCCGGAGGACAAAGCTGATGAGCTACAGCTGCTGATCATAGCAACAAGGTCATTCTACTGCCTGCATGCAGGAAGCCTGAAGATGAACATGCGTCTGTTTAGACAAGGGGACAGTTTTCTGTGTGGGACAGGAAGAGGCTGAGTTTGTAGGACCACATGGCATTGTGTCTATATAAACTCAGGGACTTCCGGTAATTGGTGTGGGTTTTTGAGAGAGAAATTGATTGTGAGTTCTGTATAGTAAAAGTTGCGTTGGTTATTTGGTTTGCACTTTGTAAATAAAGATAAGCACTTTCGGGAGCTTGGCTTGTCTGGTCATTAATCAGCAGAAGCCTGGCAGTGAAAGCTGAACAGTTCCCGGTGGCCTGCATTCCATCATTTCTGGAAGACATCCCTCTGCTGTTATCTTCGCTGAGGGCTGTGAACACGCTTCAAAGATTCACCAGATACTCTGCTATACTCTGACAATGGTTATTGCCAGCAGTTGTTGACAACTACACCTTTAGGTCATCCAATGAGGTCACAGGCTCAAGCAGTTAGTCAGTCCCAATTTTTCTTTCAATTCTGGCCACATCCAGTTCTTAGCTGCCCTCCTATGAGGCTGAATGGATGGTGTAGATAACAACTGACAGTCCGCTGTCAATTGTTATTTACACCATCCATTCAGCCTCATAGGAGGGCAGCCAGGTTCACTGTCCACCCTTGACATCACAGTCTCGCTTAAGGGCGTTGTTTCCTTCAGGCTTCACTGGCCAGACTCAGTTCTCTCTGGGGATCTTTACACTATTCCCGAAGCCTTTCTTTAAGTCCCTTTTTTTCTGTCAACACGGCGAACTGTCTCTACTCAAAAACGTTGCTTCTCCAGATCAGACTCAGCACTGCCTTGTCTGGATCCTTCCTTTGCCCCAGGGGTCAACATGGCATTCCTTGTGATGCATGTTGCTTTGCGTTTAGATTTTGCCTCAACCAACACAGGCTACAAACATCATCACACACTTGGAAATGCTCAGAGCGCTAGAGTTCAGATTCTGCCACCTTTAAGAACTAGGGCCTTGCTGGATGCTTCCCATCATGAGACTTGGGTGGTTGCCATTTGGTCTATGCCTCCTCCCTATAGGGGGCTGGATTATCAGCTTTGTTTCCCTGCCTGTAGGAGCAAATGGGGAGGAGCTACTGTTAGGAATTTTATTCTTCACTTATTTCATTCTTGTTTGGCTGACTAAATATGTTAAGTTTGTTTTGCTTTCATCAAGACAGTTCCTCCCAGGCCTTCTTTGGCATTGGATCTTTTTGCCTATTGCAACTACAGATCTATCATAGAAGAATAAATGTTTCCAGAAAATATTAAGATGACAAGTGCTTAGTGAGCACCAGCTTCATGAACCGTCTTCCCCACAGCTTCCACAGAGCTGCTAGACAAGTTAGGTCACTGAAGTCAGTTTCCTCATGAATGTCTAAGATAGAGATGGATCACTGTGCCTCTCCAGCTGTTATTGGACTACAGCCCTCTGCTGGTTGGAGTCCAGCAACATCCGGGTGAGTACAGGTGTCTACCATTGTACAAAGAGCAAGCTACCACCTGCATTCTCGTATCAGCTGGTTTCACAGATACCCTGGGCAAGAGGACAGTCTATGAGAAGCAACTATAGCACTATAGATGTAATGAGAAATCTCAGGAATATTGCATATTGGGGACTATAAAGGATGAAGGTTTGCCACAGAAGGTCCAGAAGGCAAGAACTAGAATGAAATACATAAGGAGAAGAAAGAAATGATGAAGGGGAGAGAAGAAAATGTATTTTCTGTTTTGACTAACATCATCATATTTATTCTCCTGCATATTCTTTCATCACATTTAGCTGTTAAAGAAGCCTGTGAGTATTGAAATCTGGAACAATGAAATTTGTGCCTTTTTTAACTAGCCCAATGTGGAGTTTGGAATTATGGTCAATATGGCTATCTGCATGCCTTCTTTCTTTGTACCTTCTCTCACCAAATACCTTACCTCACAATTTTTCTGTCTGAATAGGGTTGTTTTCCTATTCATGGTTTTGAAGTCAAAGACTGAAACTGGTTAACTGTCAAAGTCCTAGCTATGGTGTGCACATATTTTAAAAACATAGAGAAAAGTAGGGGATGGATTTTAGCCCCAGGACAGAGGAAAGCAGTCACAAAGTGGATGTGGAGATGGGGGGAAGTGACATACTTCTATGTTGGATAGATGTGCACAGCCCTGTGCACAGTCTGTTAAATAAGCAACAATGTAAAATATACATTTGTTATTACATCCTCTATATTCAGCTGGAATACTACATTGCATAGATGTTGATCACAGTAATTTGGCTCATATTCAGCAGAATTCACAAAGGGCCTGTACAGACCGGCAGAAAGTGCTGGCTTGTGGGCAGAGTCAGGGTTCACCGTCCTGACGCTGGATGCCCTAACTCTGCCCCCAGGATGTCGTGATGCTGTGCGCCACTCCAGACAGCGCACGGCATCATGGCATGTCTCCGGTGCTATATCCACATCGTGCAGCACCAAAGGGGCATCATAAAGTCGTGCCACTGCAGCTATGGCACCCCTTGAAGGGTGCAAAAAGAAGTCACCAAAAGCACTCTCCAGAGGCCAGATTAGGTTGCCGCAGCCTCAATCCATGGTCAAATCATATGTGATGAAGATGAAATGGAGAGGGATCATAATTCAATGATACAGCAAATGTTTTATTAGGAGAAGGTCCTAGATTCATCTCCTGGCATCTCCTGTTAAATAGTCACAAGTCACAACGTAAGAGAGGCTTGAGAACTCATAGTGCCAGTTATATTTATCAGAAAGGTCAAGTTAGGTAGATCAGATCAGTAGCCTGACTCTGTACAAACCATCATTTTCACCCACAGTACAGAACACACAAAGTGTGTGTTTTTGCTGCTGGAGTAAGAATTAAGAGCTTAGTCAGGTAGAGAGTGAACTAATAACACCCTCACTTTTTTTTCTCCAGCTCAAACCACACATAACACAAATACATTAACCAGCAGGGGTTCCTGGTTCATTACAATAGTCTGTAACTTCCCGCTGGTTAATGTATTGTAGTGCATGTGTTTGAAGTGAAATTGAGGTGTTGGTTCTTTAAGTGCCTAGAAAAAGTAGGAAGAACTACAAGAATATGAATATTTACTTCTAAAGACTCCTCTGGATCAGTTCCTATGAGAAATGTATCTAGTCTCTTTTTTGCTACAGAAATGAATTGTTTTAAAGGACATACATCAAACACATAGTTAATTTTGTCTGGGGCAGATAGCTTTACATATATATGTCCATATATATTTTACATAGTTATTGCACAAAAATCCAAACCAATTTCTAAGAAAGCTGCATGTATCAAAAATGACAATGACTTTAATCACTTCTTACCTTTTAAAGATGGTAACATATTTTACAGATTTGTTTTGAAACCCAGTGTGTTTTTGAGGCTTTTGTTCCAAAATATAGTTGGTACCCTAAAATAAGGAGTGCCAAATGAAGAGATTTCAGCAACCAGCCTACTCCTTGATTCCTCCCCTGTCCTCCAGATGAAGGTGCATTCATTTTCAAGCAGGGCTTAAGGTGGGAGCCAGGGCTACACATCAATATTACAAAACAGCATGGGGGAGTAAGACAGGTATTGGGAGAGTGGGTTGTGTGCTGCTGCCACTGCTTACAAGACATCCTTTCCCTTTTTGTCTCCTGAGAAGCCTTTCTTTTACTAGACAGATGGACACCTGCTCAGTTGAAAGGAGCATATTTCTCCCCAGCACGTAGCTTTAATTAAGTCAGTCTCATGGCTAAAAGTAGTATGGGTGAGGGAAGTGAGTGCTGCTTTCAGTCTACCTGGCACACATGCCTGGAAAATCTGAGATTGTTCCAAAGGCATTACTGTATTTATGGATGGATATGTCTTTTCTAGATCCAGTGGGGCTATCAGAGGAGAAGGAGGAGGAGGAACAGGAGCAGCAACACAATTATCCCAATTCAGTTTTATCAAAAGGCGAAGGTACCAAAGAGTCGTAGAATCATGAAGCTGGAAGAGACCTCAAGGGCCATCATGTCCAACTCCTTACCATGCAGGAATACAGAGTCAAAGCAACCCTGACAGATGGCCATCTAGCCTCTCTTTTAAAACCTCCAAATGGAATTTTCTTCTTTGGAGGTTTTTAAACAGAGGCTGAATGGCC
Source organism: Sceloporus undulatus (assembly GCF_019175285.1). NCBI lineage: Eukaryota > Metazoa > Chordata > Lepidosauria > Squamata > Phrynosomatidae > Sceloporus > Sceloporus undulatus. The sequence continues at coordinate 64,362,848 of NC_056526.1, forward strand.
ATCTTTTGGTGCTTTGATTGTATGTTCCTGCATGGCTGAGAGTTGGACTGGATGACCCTTGAGAACTCTTCCCACTATTTGGAAATTATCAGATGAGGGACAGGATGTCCTTGTCCCATACTTTTCCAGTCCTTATAGTGTGATCGCAAAAATATTTTGATATGATACTTATCCTGTCAGTGTCCCATCATTAAACTGTGATTGACTATGAATGTGCAAAAGACTTTCATATGACGTTGTGCTTATCCTGTTATTGTCCCGTCATTGAAGTGGAATTGTCCGGTTCTTGCCCTTCATTTTGTATTAATGGACGAATGTGTTAATGGAATTCCACTTCACTGACAGTTTAATGACAAGATTGGTGTGAATGTATGAATGTATTTCACATGATCACTGTCACAGACAGGATAAAGAGAGGCTTCCTTTGATTCATTATTCTTATGTATTTTGGTGAGGAGGTACACTAGGGAAAATATAGTTTCAATAAGTGGACGATCCTCATCTCACTAAAGATGAAAGATTGTTCCTCAAAGATGGTCAAGATACAGACATATAACAATTAAATTCAGTACATACTTACTGAATTTAACAATTTTAAATTCATAATTTTAATAATTTAATAATTTTAAATTTCATTGATAATAGTAGCCGTTTAGTGTGCTGAACTGGTGGGTAAGTATGAAATAGAGATGTCTTTGAAAAATAATATGTATATATCTTGAAATGTGATGACTAAACAGCCATTCCTAAGTGTGCAGATTGGGCCAAAAATGAAAAACAGCCAAACAGCAAGAATTTTATATTGCCTGTATTTGTTTTTTTGGTAACACAGCTTTACTGTAGTTTTTAAAACTATAAACACAGGGTTAGTTCCAATAATTTTAATTTTTGCTTTACGTCTCTCAAGGAATTTACACGAGTGAGCTCTTCCCACAGTAAAATGTTTTCGATAGAACCTCAGTTTGTTTTTATTTTAATTAAAGACACATATACATACAAAAACAAAAACATTAATAAAAACACATTACAATGAAAAACAGCACTACAGGCAATGTCCTATCACACTGTTATTGCAGTAATGCAGTTTAGGGCATAATCATAAATCTGTAGCAATTCCTGACTGGCTCTGCATCAAGTTTAAAAACTGGCAAGCATGTTTGGAGCATAGAGAACTAAAGCAAAGGAGACAACAAACAATGGTATCTCATTATGTAAACAACATGATAAGCAGAGGCTGAGGGCCCAAGGACATGGGAGACAGCACCTCACATGCATTGATCTCTCTGAATGTTGCCACAGCTCATGCTTCCGAAAGACTATATGATTAGTCTGGAAGATGAAAAAAGAAGTGGGGCAATTTCTTCTGGCTTATATGGAAATGCTAATGACTTACAACCTGGTTACAAGGATAGGAGAACACAACAAAGGGGACAGAAACAGGAAAAATGGGAAGAGCCCATACATGCTCAGCAGATACATCTGACAACTTTGATGCAAGACCAACACATAGGAGGTTTAGTATATAAGATGGAGACTTATTTCTGAGAAATTGCATGACAAAACTACATGAAGAACTATTCACTTCAAACAAAATGGAATGAATACAACAGATTGTTGCTAAATAAATTTGCAATCCAATACATTATAAAAGAATTGGACAAGGTGATACAATGAAGATGCAAGTCTTACAAGTCCCAGTTTGGCAGGGATAGTCCCAAATAATGCTCTGTCATCTCACTTTTTCAGCTGCTTTTAAAATGTCTTCTCCCCCACTTTCCCCCTTTATCCTCAGCTGACTCCAGTTGTTGCAAATAGAGTTCAAAGTACAAAAATAATTTGCACTCAATGGACTCAGCAAAGGGAAGATTTGAGCAGGGGTGAAGCACTGCCCTTCCCAGTAGCCAAAGATGAAAATAAATTGTTGCAGCAACTTCTAGCTAGTGTGTTCTTTTGTATTAATACCATTTGCCATTTGGACCACACTATGATATTGCCTAGCCACATGCCCCAGTTTCCATTTATGAAATGCTGGAGGGTATGGTAAGTAAGGTTGTGGGAGATATATTTACATTATACATGTTAAGTATAAAATTAAATTTAAATAACCAAATTTGAACAATCTGGGAGACTGAAAAAGAAAGGAATTGCTCCTTAGTCCCCAGCCCAAAGAGCCTGGTAGACATGCTCAGGATGGGATTCTTTTGCTATCACTGTTTGATCCCTATCAATTAGGCTTCCCATATCCCGCCTGGGGGCGGGACTTTCCCGATTTGGGGCAGGTCCGCACGGTCCCGCCCCGGTTTGGCCCCGCCCCCGGGACTCCCCCCCAGCGAGTCCTCCAGGCTTGGCTGGGGCTTGGAGGATGGCTGTCTCCCAAGCCCTAGCCATGCCCTGGAGGCTCCTCCGCGATCGCGGAGTCCTCCAGGCTTGGCTGGGGCTTGGAGGACGGCTGTCTCCCAAGCCCTGGCCATGCCCTGGAGGCTCCTCCGCGATCGTGGAGTCCTCCAGGCTTGGCTGGGGCTTGGAGGATGGCTGAAGTGAAGTCCCAAACCCCTGCCTGGCTGCCTCCGTCGCGGGAGGGGGGAATCCCGGGGTGGGGGCAAAACGGCGACGGAGGCAGCCAGGCAGGGGTTTGGAGTTTCGCTTCAGCGAGGCCCCATTCCCTTGCCTGGCTTCCTCCGTTGGCGATGGAGGCAGCCAGGCAGAGGAAAGAGCCTTTCCTCTTTCTCCTCCTCCTCTTCTTCTGCCTCCTCTCCTCCTCCTTTTCTTCCTCCCCTTCTTCCTCCTTCTTCTTTCTCTTCCTCCCCTTCTTCTTCATCTTTTTCCTCCTCTTCTTCTTCCTCCTCTCCTCCTCCTCCTCTTCCTCCCCTTCTTCCTCCTTTTCCTCCTCTTCTTCATCTTCTTTCTCCTCCTCTTCTTCTCCATCTCTTCTTCTCCTCCTCCTCTTCCTCCCCTTCTTCCTCCTCCTCTTCTTCTTCTCCTCTTCCTCCTCCTCTGCCTTTTCCACTCTTCCTCCTCTTCAATGCCCAAATATGCTGTTTGGAATGGGGGGAGGGGAGGTTAGCCAGAAAGGGAAGTACATTTCTGCCATCTGTCTAGGAACAATGCCAAAATGTCCTCCATTTTGATCATGCCTAAGAGACATGCATTTATATTAACATTTTTTAAAAATAATCAATTTTTTGCGTGTCCTCCATTTTTAAAAATGAGTCCTACATTTGAAAATTTTGTCCTACTTTTGTCCTACATTTGTCCCAGTTTGGAGGTCCAGAATTATGGCAACCCTACTATCAATGCTATATTTTGTTAGGCATGAATGGCTACTCCAGCAAGTGGAAATTTGTACCTTCTGTATCCATACCAAAGCATCACACAACATCACATTTCAACTGAGTAATGGTTCACTACATGTCAGGCCTTTGGCTTATAAAGACTCTGAAGGACAGGAGTACACTTCAGCTGCAAGTTACTGCTACATCTGTGCTGTGTATGTGGAATTTACACAGGAATAAGTTTGCTAATATATCTGGTTTTTTAATTTAAGTTGACCCTCAGGGCTGGAGTACAAAAAAAACCCTAGATTTTAAAAGAGATTTCTGTAGGTTTGGGGTGAGTGAAGAGCAGTCCTACAAATATTATTGGATTGCATTTCTCAACATTATTCACTATTGGCAATGTTAGCTAGGTAGATGGGATCTCTAGTCCAACATTTGCAGAGCCATATTTTTTTCACTCCTACTATAGGTAAACATAGCAGAATAAGAAAATAACATGGTATGCCTTCTGAAAATAGTATAAAATCTGAAACATAAATGGAGTCCAATCCACGTGGGAAGTAATGGGAACATTTGCTTTCAGTCTCAAATAGTGTTGGTAAAAGCATGTACATGGGATCTATTCCTCCACAAAATACTCCTGCAAGTGTTGGAAAGGCTATGGTCAAATCATATACAGCATTTAAACACAGTTACTGTAAACATCATATCATCTGATGCTCAATATTAAAAGACTTCTATTAGGTTTGTGGCTGAATTTTATGGAGAAATGAGTAACAAAAAAAATGATTGCCTTTGCTAGTTATTAGATCCAGCCAGATTATCCTTCTCTATCATTGCTGACTGGAAAGAAAAGTTACAAAATCTCCATAGTGGCAGACGGTAAAAGGTATTTACACATGTTTCTTCTCCCAAAATTATCTCAAAGCTTCCTTTCTTACTGCTTTTGTTATAAAGAAATATATTTGATCAGTACTGAAGATCTGACTGAACACTATTGAAATGAGAAGTGTGTGTGTGTATGTGTGTGTGTGTGTCCTTTACTAGTGGTGACATGATAGAGATGCCTGTTTCCTGGTGCTTACATCTGAAGTTAGCTCAGGAAATAATTATTACAAAGTAACAATTTATACTGTTAATAATTTATGCTATTAATCTGAAGAGAGGATAGTTGTCCTTGAGTATTGTGTGGAAAAATAAAATCAAAAACAGGGAATATATTTCATTTAAAACAGCTGTTGTGTATCAGTAATTGATTTTTTCACCATAATATTTTCGATTTTTGAGCACTCAGACTTTTTCAATGAGCTCTGTGGACATGGGTGGCTCTTTGAGTTATAATAGAAGGCTGTGTCAATTATTTGCAAATGTAAAGGATTTATATAGAAGACAGTAACCAGTCTGCATCTGAAAATAGCCCACAGATATGTAGAAGATTTATGCATACTTAAGTAAACTAAAATGAAAGTGGTTATTGCAATAAGATGGCTCTATTTGTACTTGAAAGTGACAGTGAGAGGAATGTTGGTCAAAAATATAAGGATAAAAAAACCAAAGCTAAGGCTATGTTCCAATTTGCTGCTGATCCCTTTGTTCAATTAGTTTGGAACCATCACCCCTTAAGCTTCTGTCACAGTTCATCATCAGTGCAGGATACTATAATAAATAACTGTGTGTCACAATTGTGAAATCAGTTCTAAACAGGGCTTGCCTTCAGTGTCAATATTAGCTGTTTAAAATCTATTTATGCAAAATCAACATCTGCAAATGAATGACAAATGTCCATCTCTTATTTTCTATTGGGAAAGGAAATTCTCACATTTTCAGTGTTGAACTAAGCCACCCCTTCCTGCCCATCTGTTTCCCCCATTAGTTTATTTCCCAAAGTTTCCAAATGCTGCATAAGCCCAGTCCCCCCAGTGTAAAAAAGAAAGACCAGTGATACTTTCATATTTTGTCAGTTTCCTTTGGGGTGCAATGTAATCTACACCAGGCTGTAAGCTAACAGACAGTTTCTCCCATAACTTCCTTTTCTCCCATAGCAGCTGTTAAAAAGACATAAGAACCACTTTCCCCCAGAATTATCCTGGCACCATTCTTTAATAAATTCATATTATATACTAAAACATGACTCAGGAACTTGATTTCACTGCAATTTGCCTCCTGAGCATCTTTTCATACAATTTTACCCCATGCTAAGGATATTTGAAAATTAAAACTCTGATTTCTTTATACATTTCCAGAAATATTTAGAGTACCCAACAGGTAGCAGTATCTGTCTAACCTTCTGTCATGGTATAACAAACAATCACATGGACAGAATGCTAGCAGGATAGTTATTTCTGGCTTGTGAAGTTGACATTTCCATATAGAAGGACAGTGACCTGTAAATGACCCTATTTCTTATGCCCACTTTATATCTGATACTTTTCTAGAAGGAGATGGATGTTTTGCTTTTTGGCAGTCCTAAGTACTGCCAGAAAAAAACATTGTTTCTTGTATATGGAATGTTTATTGTCTGTGTATACAAAAATATATGTTTGCATAGGGAAAGTAATGGAGAGAGATGCCTTACACTGAAACAGACCAATGGCCCATGTACAGCTGTACTGTCAACTTTGACTGGCAGCAGCTCTCTTGGGGTTAAGGCAGAATGCTTAGCCTCTGACATCTGATGAGATGAAATGTATTCAGGATAGTACAAGAGCATAAGGCCTGTAATTTTAGGATAATCACGCTGGGTTGTATGATGTAATTTTTGGATTCAGACCTGCCTTCCATGCATGGAAGAGGTCCTTCTCTTTATGGAAAACTTCTATCTCAGTGGAACATTACTCAGTACAAGAGTAAGTGATGAGGGCTGTAATATTGGCCTGTTACAGACAGCCAAAATAAAGCTGCTTCGAGTCACAGTGGAGGTATGGTGTTTCAATGATGCATGCGTCCTAAGAGTCCAGAAGTCACACCAAAGCCACGCTCCAGTTTCCCTTTCTTTTCTTGTGTCTAGATATCTAGTATCCATAATGCCATCATAATCATCTTTTAAAAATGCAGTACAAATCTTCCTAATCTATTTGTATTATAATATCTATATTTATACTTTAAATTGTTGATTGATGGAGCTCTACAGTCATTCTATCAAATACACTCACAAAGGCTGGATTCTAAATATTCCATATTTCCAATACACTATTGGTTCATGAGAACTGACTTCTTCATGGCTTTACAAGATACAAGCACACTCCATGGGGTCATACTGATGCTGTAAAATACAAGAGTATGTAAAAATGAAATACAAACTTGTATTTCAAAGATAAGTATTGTAGATGCACGAATATCTGAATTCAGACAGCATGATATCTAGGCAATTGCCTTGCTTGAGACACATCCCTGAAAAATCCTTAGAGATTTAGATTGCAATCCTATGTCCATTACTCTGCCAATAAGTACCATCACACTCCATGGGTCTTCTGAATAGGCACATCTAAGATTATTTTAAACAACCATACATCTCTTTCTACTGCAACATGGAAAGAGCTTAGAGTGATAACCAAAACTAAACTAAAGCAATGGAAGATGTTTCTTCTAAGAGTATACCCATGTCTTTCTATAGGTAAATAGGTATTGTTGTTTTTAAAGGCTATAAGTTACTAGAAACCATTTCTGTATGAAAAGTCAGTAGTACTTGTTATTTTGCCAGTGAAAAAGGTTCATAACAGGATTTTTTAATATTTTTTAAAAAAATCTGAAAAGAAACTTACAGTTCTTTATATAGAAGCTTCAAAAACAAAGTCCTATTACAATAACATATGTACAAAACAGAAGAGCAAATACAAATTGAGAACAGAAATTGTATTTTCAGTCAGTGCTGGCAGTTTATTGTTAATTCATCCAGGTGTTCAAAAATACCCCCAGGGTCTCATATACATATTAAAACTATGGCAAGCATTGCTGTATGGGGTACTTTTAACAACAGAATGTCAGTTTCAACAATGAATTTGCTTGCTGTTGCCAAATTTTCTCACAATTAAATACAGGCACTGCAGTGTATGGTCACCAGTTGGCACACACAGTTGGCACCACAGATGGGCCTGGCTCCCAGATGCAGCTTCTGGAGAAAATAAAATCTGCAAAGAAGAATTCCCACATGATTGAAGCTTAGCACAGCTCCTACTGGCTTAGCTTGAAGGATGCTTCCTTTTTGGCACAGGCTGGAAAACTGCCATCTGGTAAACACCTGAGTCCTCATTCTGAGGCATATCTTTGGTGAGATGAGTAATGCAGAGCAGAGGCCAGCAATCTGGATGGAGATTCTGATATCCTAACATATTGGTTGTGTCACAGACATTAAAGCTTCAGCTGGCATTTTCTACCTGTCTGGACTTATTTATGCACACAGGTGATATAGTTCAGATGTAATAAAATTACAACAAACTTTGACTGTGGATATGGATATGGAATTCCCTGTGCCTTCCTTTGAAAATCTTAGAATAAGGGCTATGGCTCAATTTATAAAATAGCACTACTTTACACATAACTATCATAACTGTATTTGCAAGTCATGACATCTATATTTTTCAAAGACACTAGTGTTATCCAGATACGCACTCACTGTCTTAACTTCCAGGTTTTCAATAGTTTTTTTTAAAAACAAAGATATTTAGAAGCAGTAGTCTCTTTCATGGTCAGGCTGAGAAAAATAAAGAAACGTTTATTTGAAAGGCAAAGGGAGAAAGCGGCAGTGCTGATGTAGGGAATCTCAAAGGAGCACACAAATTAAGGTTTATTTGGCTCAACGTGTTTTGAAGTATACTTCTTCAGTAGTACTTCAAATGCACCATTATTCTAAGTGAATGAATTTCCTGAGCCAGATATAATTTTCATTCTCCGTGTAAAAATAAATCAAAACATAATGCATAAAAACAAAAATTAATCTCCTCTGGCACTCTCAATCTTAAAAACTATGGTATTTTTATTGCCACGCATTACAACTTATTGGATCCATAATGGATCACAGCACTTGATGAAGTTCCAATATTAGCTTTGAAAGGAGAAGCAAATCTGGTTGCCATTAATTCATGCAAAGAAAAGTACCACATAAACATCAGCTTCAAAGTAACTAGTTAGAAATAAATTACTTTTCCTAATTCTTCTTTTTCAATTGTTATTGCTATGTGCCTTCAAGTTGTTTCAGACTTATGGTGACCCTAAGGCAAACCTATCAAGGGGTTTTCTTGGCGAGTTTCTTCAGAGGGGGGTTTCCATAAAATAAACCCAGTTGCTATTGTAATGTAGTGAAGAACAACTTAATTTCTTATCTAGCATAAATTATGCAAGTTACTTTTATAGTTACAGTGAGACTACAATCCCACCATGTTTTTTGTATAATAGGCCAATGGCTTGTAGCATTAGCATGGGTTTTCCTTAAATAACAAAAAGAACATATTTAGATACATATGAATAATAATAAAGCAAATAGTCACTTTAAAATGTAGCTACAGTGGCAAGTATTTATTTTGGGACACCTTGTAATTGTAACTGCAACTTGTTAACATAAAATGTAGTTTTTCAAAATCTACAGAGACAACACAGGAAGAGACCCTAGTTAAAGGGCTGGAATGAGCATCTAAATGTACACAGAAGAGGCAAAGCAGCTGGTGGTCCACTGACTATAATGCTTATGCACAACTGTGCAAAATCAAAACTTTGGTTTGAGTGCATGAGGACATAAGTTACATATATATCAGATGAGACCACATGAATGTCTCATAGGCAAGGTAATTAGGTTGAGCCTAAGGTGCTTTACAGACTGCCTGAAAATGGCGGTCTCCCGCTGCCCTCATTTGTTGCGTGACGGAGCCGCAGTGGCCAAACCGCGCAGCTCCCTCGCACAACAAAAAGAAGCTGCAAAATGCAGCTTCTTTTTGAGGCGCCATTATGACGCCGCAAAGCGTCATTGGCGCACTTGTGGCATCACAATGGCACCAAGACGTGCGGACACTAAGCGTCCACTACGTCAAAATGGCGGTGCCCATGTAGAATGACGCTGCCATTTTGTATGTGCTCAGCACGGACTAGGGTTGGGGCGTCTGGAAAGGATTATTATTATTATTATAAACTTTATTTCTAAGCGCTGTAATTTACACAGCACTGTACAAGTCGGTAAACTTAGAGTATATAAAAAGCCTGCCCAAGGCGTACACTCTGGATAGTAACAATTAAAAGAGGATAGATAAAATTACCATATAGAAAAGAAAAAACAAATTAAAACATCAAATTAAAAACAATCACATCACATCAAATATTATCAGACAGCCAGATGACAATCACAAATTCCCTGAGAATGCTTCCCTAAACAATATGGTTTTCAGCTCAGCCTTAAAGCTGGTTAGGGAAGTGATGAGCCGTGCATGCGAGGAAGAAGGTTCCAGGAATGAGGGGCGCAAGAGAGAAGGGACGGATCCGGATGGGGCAGAGAAGATCCTGGGTTGGGAGAGGAGACTTTGGCTACCAGAGGAGAGTGCAAGTAGGATGTAAGGAGAGAGAAGATTGGTTAAATAAGAGGGGCCAGCCCATGCAGGGCTTTAAAGGTGAGTAGCAAAGTTTGTACCTGATGTGGAAAGGAAAAGGGAGCCAGTGAAGGGAGGACAACAGAGGGAGACATGATCATAACGGTGAGCGAGTGAAATAATACGTGCAGCTGAATGCTGAACAGAATTAATGGGTGGAGATGAGAGAGGGGAAGCCCTGCCAAGAGGAGTTTACAGTAGTCTAGTCGTGAGACCACTAGGGCATGGACCTTCCTAACCCTAGTACGTGCTGAGCACATATTTTTGGCGGTGTGTAACTCGCCATGGTCATTTACCACCTCAACTGGGACAGCGCACAGCCCTCTTCACCACTCCAGTCCAGGTACATAATAGTAAAAAGCCTGTCGTTATTATAATCATTAACCAGAAACAAAATGCAGGCATCTTACTAACATCTACATTTTTCCTCCTGTTTGGTTTGTAATATCTTGCCTGATGAAGAAGCCAGTGGAGCTTCGAAAGCTTGCAACAAGTATACTGTACATTTCAGTTGGCCAATAAAAATATCACTGTTTGGTAGATTTTTGTTTTAAGTTACCTAATTTTGTTCAATATGGCCATTATTTTTAGAATTTTCTTTACAACGTGTTTCATTTTTTGTTTTATTTTTTTGTTTTGTTTATACCAACCACTATTGCTCATTTTACTTGTTAGGTTATTTTCAGTAAAAAAAATAGTCAGTGAACAGTTATTTGCTGCCCTTTGTGACACCCAAAATCTGCTCCCAAGGATAGCTACCTTACTCTGCCTCATAGTAAGACCTGATATTAAGGATGATGGAAGGCATGTGAGTTATACAGTGTGCTAATAGATAATAAAGTTCAAGGATTCATCTTTAAAGAAAAAAAACTATGAATTGATCAAGAGTTTTACAACTTAGGTCATCTATTGGACTCCCTGCCAAGTAAAACACAGTTGTTACTAACAGAATCTACTGAAGATGTGTATATAACAATAGATTAAGCAGCCCTTTGTACTTATCGAATTTTTTTTTCATTCAAATGAAAAATAATAGAATACATTAATAGCTCTACCATTTTATACTTCCATGATAACCGGAAATTACATTTCCTATTTTCATTTTGGTGAATGCACTGATTCTTCTTGCAGAAGATGGTGAATAACAATAGCATACAGAATAAAAAGAAGAGTAAAGCTGAAAAGAGCAAAAAAGCCCAAGCAGTCAACCTTGTGGATCTCAAATTCTGAAGATCTCAATTGAAACACTGTTACATACACAGAATTAGATTAATACAAATAGTGAAGAACCAGTAAAAAACTGTTTGTTGTGTATCTCAAAATGGCAACTGAATTGCTTTTGGGTCTTTTTGTATGAAGATAACATTACACAGACAGTGGATCCTTCCCATCCTGGCAAGGGGAGATTCGGCTCTGCCTCTCCCTATGGATGGGAAAAATTCAGTCACACCCATGTTATTCAATGGGTAGCAACATGAATGCATCTTCTCATTGCATCTGCATGAATGCACCACCACTAAAGTGGCATGACACTTCCATCCACAGATTGCTATCCCACTGGTGTGCTGGGCCCACTGTTATCTATAACTATACTACACTAGGCCATCCAGAATGACATTTATCCTGTTTATCAAGTATGGAACTGAGAGGATATCACACAGTTATAGGATGTGTGATACCTGGCTTGACAAGGGATCTGAGAATCTCAATCTGAACATGAATTAACAGTGTGATCCAGCAGCTAAAGTCATGTAACAGCTGCATCGTAAGATCTAGCTAAAGTCTAATGTCTAATTAGTCTGACATCTGTAGAAGTGTAGTAGTATCGTAGATACAGATACAGTCTTTTATTTTGCTCTGGTCGACCTCACCTGGATACTGTGTCCAGTTCTGGGACCCACAATTGAAGAAGGCTATGATAACTGCAACATGTCCAGGTGAAGATGACCAAAATGTGAAAGGTCTGGAAACCATGCCTATGGGGAGCAGTTAAGGGAGCTGGTAAGTTTAGCCTGGAGAATACAAGATTAAGCGTGACATGATTAATATTGAAAATATGTAATATTGAAGATGGAAACTTGTTTTCTGATGCTCCAAAGATTAGGGTACAGAGCAATGGATTCCAACTACAGAAAAGAGATTCCACCCTAAACATTAGGTAGAACTTCCTGGTGGCAAAGCTGTTCAACAGTGGAATACACTGCCTCAGTCGGAATGCGCGCTCAGCCTGAATGGGAATGGCTTGGCGCCAGGCAATGGAATGGGGCCATTTTGGGACACTTTGAGGTGTGGTAAAATGTGTTTTTTCTCGGACTCACACAGCCTTGGGCCCCTTCCGTGCCCCTAATGGGGGGAAAATGGGTCCGATAAGATTCCTTGTCTCACTCTTCCAATAATAACAACATTTTTCTGTTACTTTCTTTTTGATGAAGTAGAATCCACAAAGGCTTATGCCATAATGAATTTATTAGTCTTAAAAGTGTGATAGAACTCTTTTTTTTCCTATTATATCCATTCTAACAATATTACTTTTGTTCTGAATACCCTCATTTCAACAGGGCTGTTGGTTCTCCACCGATATATTTCTTTATACCTCATGAGAAATTTTATCCTTTCTCCAAGTCTATTTTAATTTTGAAATTATTCTTGATGGAAAAAAACCACACATTCTTAAGTATACACTAAAGCAATTCTAGGAAAACAAATTAAAATGCAAGCTAACCTCTGGTGATGATCTGTTTCCCCCAACCTTTTTTTTTTACAGCTGTCTATTGGAATAAATGTCACTTCTTGCTGGTGCTGGTTTTGCATGTTTGGCAGGTATGATTTTTTCTATCTCTGCTTCATCAAAACAATTAACATCTGAGGCCTCTAGAAATTATTTTCAGCTCATAAAACAATCAGGCTACATCTGGGCAAAAACTCTCCACTATCTACACAAACTGTCTTCCATCCAGATGACTTTTATGTACATTTAATCACTAAAGATTAATTTGATGGCATACAGAAGGCAGCAAAACAGTGAAGAGCTAACTTCAGTTTAAGTGCACATGCAGCTAACTTGTGGTTTTGTAGGAGCAATTTTAATTAAAACTACTGGAAAAATCACCCAGCTGAAAATATTAGGAGCTTTGGGATGGGCTTAGCATAGCTAATTAATTGTATATTTAATCAAAGAAGCCTTTGGCTGTTATTAATAATCTATTTTCTTCTGGCAATAAATATAGTAGTTCTGAGAAAAAGAATATGTAATTTGTAGAATACCAGATGTACAGAATATTGGTTTTGAAAAGGATTATTCAACCTCAATCTTTGGAATCAAGACTGTTTCACTGTTAAATAATTAACAATATTTTGAGAAATTGGTATTAAACATCCTGTTGGAAGAGCAGCTTATGAAATAGATTCCCTTCAATCCTTTGACTGTTAACAGGAGACCCTGTCAGGAAAGCAACAAGCTGTTTATCTGTGGGCAATCCTTAAGGAGAACCAAGTAGTTAATGGTCTTATTTTGTTTCAAAGAAATAGGATAAAATGGCTGGTGGATTTCTACTGCGTCTATTTAGGTAAAAGACTTTATTCATGCCAACAAATTAAAAACACTGAAACAATTATTGTAGAGTCTTTAAAAAAATCATCCTACACTTAAAAGTATGTCTTGCTAATTTACTTACAGTGCACTTCTGCCCATAGTTACTTAAGAGAAAGACACACTGAGTTCCTAGATAACCATATTAGATTTAAACTATACATTTAAGTGCATGGAAATAGCTCGGTCTGTATGCCATATAAATAGTACAAATGCTGGCATACAGTTAGCCTTATATCTACAGCTAAATAACAATAGAAGCTACACTTTGTCTTAATTTAGATATAATGCTAAGCAGCAATGTATTTAGAGACATAATTGTGTTAGTCTGGAATATCAGTGTGCAAAGGAATTTTGTAGTAACTTGAGACTGAGTGAAAGACGTTGTAGCATAAAATTTTATAGACTGGTCTGATTCTTCAGGTGTATGGTGAATGGCACCTGAGTACATGCACCAATACAAAAACATATGCTGCAACATCTTTTGCTTAATTAGTCTAGAGGTGCTGCAAGTTTCCTTTGTACTGTATCAGTAATTAATTTACAAGTTGTATGAGTGTTAGAAAGCCTAGGGCTCATATTCTCTCCATCTCCCAATCCTTTGGTGCCACCATAGGGAAGACAACATAGACATTTACTTCCATTTTAGATTAATCACAACTGCTTCTGTTATCCAGACTAGGGATGTAAGTCCACTTTTGTCCCCTGAAAGATGACAAAATATTTTCTAATGATATCAGTAACAGTTCTCACATTTGTTTGGATTATTTTTGTGCTAGTAAATACATTGTGGAAACTGTCCCAAACTATGAACTCCAGTGTTTGCAGAAACATTTTGTGCAAGTTGCTTTTTGTGTATTTCATTTGTATCACAAAGACAGTGGTTTTTGCAGACATTTTGTGCAAGGTGCAGAAACAAAAACAAAAAAAGTTTTCCTTTCTCATGCTGGAAATGGAAAAAAAACCCTCATGGGATAGTTATTTTTTGTCAGGCTATCTTCATATCTTGACAACAAGTGATTTTGTAAAAAAATTCAGTCTTCCTAACCCAAACCGACCATTTGTTGTTGTTGTTGTTGTTGTTAACTGCCCTCAATTCATCCCTTACTCATGGCAACCTTGTGGATGAGACCTTTCCAAGTCCCCTATCCTTCACTGCTCTGCTTAAGTCTTGATGTCTATCCATGGGGCATATGGCCTCCCTCTCTTTCTACTGGCTTCCACCTTTTCTAGCATTACTGTCATTTCTAATGAGTCATGCCTTCTTATGATGCAGTCAAAGTACAACAGACTTAATTTGATCTTGGCTTCCAGGAAAATTTCTGGCTTTATTTGCTCTAGAACCCATTTGTTTGTTTGTTTTTGGCTGTCTGTGGTATCTTCGGCATTCCTCTCTAGCACCACATCTCAAAAGAGTTGATTTTCCTCTTATCCACTTTCTTCACACCTGTGTCACATAAATTATCTTTCTTCACTGTCCATCTTTCACATCTGTACATGGTGATGGGGATACAATGGTTTGAATGATTCTAATTTTAATGTTCAGTTATATATCTTTATTCCAAATATATATTCCAAAAATCTGGAATGACTTGCCGGAAGAGGTCAGCCATATAACATCTTTGGAGGCCTTTAAGAAGGCAATTGATCGCAATTGATTTTATTGACTATTTTATTGGGCACATTTTATTGGGAATTGTTTTAATGCTATTTTAGGTTGGGAGGGAGATAAGGAATTAGGATTTGATATGTCTTGCTATGTTTTTACTTGTGGCTTGTTGTGTTGTATTTTCATTGTTCCTTTGTTTGTTGTTACCTGCCTCGATCCAATACAGGGAGAGGCAGGATACCAATAATAATAATAATAATAATAATAATAATAATAATAATAATAATAATAATTAATATTATTTACACTGTAGGTTCTTGTCTAGTTCTTTCATAGTTGCCCTTCCCTTCTTCTGATTTCTTGACTGCAGTCTCCATTCTGATCAATATTTGATTCAAGGTACAGGAACTCTTTAACTATTTTGATTTCTTCATTGTCTGGGTTAAATTTGTGTAGTTCCTCTGTGGTTATTATTTGGATGGAA
Source organism: Sceloporus undulatus (assembly GCF_019175285.1). Taxonomy (NCBI): domain Eukaryota; kingdom Metazoa; phylum Chordata; class Lepidosauria; order Squamata; family Phrynosomatidae; genus Sceloporus; species Sceloporus undulatus. The sequence continues at coordinate 64,378,374 of NC_056526.1, forward strand.
CAGGGAATCTATTTTGATCTACTGGGGGCAGAGAAAATATCTCCCTCTATTTTTGAATATTTATATATTTCAATATTTCTGTGTTTCCTCAAGAAACTTTCTAATAGTGCAAACATATATTTAATACATACATAATGGACATAATTTTATTAGACAAATTATTGATCTCTATCATTTATACAACATTTTTTTATCCTTAGTGTGGCCTGTTACAGACTGCCAAAATAAAGCTGCTTCGGGTCTCTTTGGAGGTATGCTATTTAAATGATGCATGGGTCCTAAGAGTCCGGAGGTCGCGCCAAAGCCACACTCCATTCCTAAGCACTGGAGTGCAGCTTTGGTGCAGCTTCTGGATTCTTAGGGTGCATGCATCATTTAAACAGCATACCTCCAAAGAGACCTGAAGCAGCTTTATTTTGGCAGTCTGTAACACGCCTGTGTCACATAAATTATCTCAGCTGCATCAATCTATACAGCAACTGAATAGAATAGGCAGCATGATTACTGCAGATGAGGAGGAAAGGAGAACTTTGTCACAGGCTTTCACTCTAAGGATGCCTTGTGAGTTTGTCTTCATGTATGTCTACATTCTCTGAGTAAATAACTCAAGTGCATTTGGATGCTCTGTTGTGTTCTTCAAGGGTATACTTTCCTTATCATTTTCAGTGTTGAGATTAACTTAGTATACCAGTGGTGCCTGTATGTTCCTTGCTGCTGTAGGAGAATTTTGATAGCAATCCATTCTAAGCCTGGACACCTATGAAGCACTGTGGATGGGGCCCAAGATAACATTTGATAGCCCTTTAAATTCAGCAGTGATGAAAACATTGAAAATGATTGTAAATAAGAGGCTTCTACTACTTTACTTTCCACCTTGCCTCCCCCAGCCCACTTAAACTTTTCCCTCCTTGAACACCTGAAGCAGGTTTATGTTACTAGTCAGTCAGTCAGTGTGTCACTCTTTATTAGGCATACAACAACAACAACATACATACATTTACAATAAAACTTCAGGATCGTTATTAAAATTTAAGCCATAATCTTGTTGCCTCCACCAGAAAATTGGCAATTAGCCTGGTAATATGCGGGTTCCGATGTTCCAATAAGTATTCCACTGTTAATCCATCCAGACAGATATTCATTTCCAATAACCTCCTTAACAACCTCCCCCTTGGAATTATATACAATGGACAAAGCAATACAATATGATGGAGAACATCTGGAGCTTGATCACAGTGACATACACGAATCAAAAATGGGGTCTACAAATATCTGCCCCTGGTCACATTTGAGGGGTGTACATTCAATCTTGCAAACAAAAAGGCCTTCCTTGACACCAGCAGTGAAAGGGTTTGAAAATAATCTGGAATCCTACCCTGCAAGGGGGGATACCGAACATCACTGGAGAACACACTCTAGGAGGAGTTGGATATGTCAGTTGATGTTCTCTCTCTGCAAGTCAGACCCGAATAGGTTCAAGACACTCCTTTCAGTTAGTAAAAGGAGAGAATCAAAATTTAAAATGTTACTAAATATGAAGTTATAAGCATAAAAGTGCTGAATTAATAGCTTTCTACCAAAACTGTACACATGTGTAACAGCATAGGGACACAACGACAATATCAATATAGCACCAATGGTACCCTATGAGATACAAATCCATTTTGATAAACTACCTGTCAGTCACAATCATGGTATAACAAATTACAATGATACATCCAGCATGTAATACTGTAATGACAACAGTTGCCTCCCAAAGGCTTTAAAGATGGCACGTTTTCAATGCAGAAGGTATTCAGATGCATCCAGTCCTAAACACTTTGAAAATCTCTCATAGGGTCCTGATTTTATCTGCATCTCTATTTCCACTACATTCTTAACGATGTAAACAACCCATAACATATTTTATTTTATAACCATTCTATACATAAGGCTTCTTATCCTTAAAAACCTATTCTGAAATAAATAGCATGTCAGATGGTATTATTTGTGAACGATGAAGCTACTTTCAAATTGCAAAATATGTGAATGGGGACTGAATCTATGTTTAATATTGTGATCTTAACCTTATGCTTTCTTTAAAGTTAATATTTTATTCCTGTTTCATTTACACTGCATGATAGTATCTTGATGCAAAGAATATCTAGAATAATCAAAAGTAGGATTCATAGGTTTGGAAATATGAGAATAAAATGATTCCAAGTTTCTGCCCCAACAATGTTTTATTTTATCCACATCCTAGAATATTTGATAAAACCCTAATAAACACCAAGAATCAGAAGAACATACAAAACAATTAATTCCATATCTAAGGCACTTATATATAGCATGTGTGTATATACACACACACTTTCTAAGATATATCATTCTAAAAATACCGTATATGGTACCCTTGCAAGACAAGTAGGACTTTATTCTCCTCCCCTGCCCACCCCCCATGGGTTGGAAATGAAAGCGAAAACTTCAAACTCAGAAAGCCAAATTCTGTGCTTGAGAGCTGAACAAAGACCATGACCTCTCTGAAAATTGTAGTAACAGCCCACTGTTCCTGTACAGCAGCCTCAGGTGTACTTACCAGAAAAGGAACAAAGAACCAGAATAATTCTGAAACTCCCAGTTTTATTATCAACACTGTGCTTATAGACAGACCAGTTACAAAGACATATGGCAATTGTATTCAAAATATTTCAGAGAAGGAACATTTTTAAACAAATCTCTCATGTGCCACACAGTTTCATAGCTGGGGCATAAAAGGTTAACTGATTGTATTTGCACAACCATTTTGTAAATAACAATAACAATAATGTTACAAGGAAATGTAAGTAATGCTATACCAGCCTCATATCTCCAGAATAGGGTTTTCTCTGAACCATCTGTTTTAAAATAATTGAAAGGATGTTTTTTTTGGAGGGGCAGGTGGGGAGGGAAGAGAAATGGAAAAAACATCAATAGCACATGGTCATAACATCAAGGCGACAAGCGAGAGAGATAAAAAGAATGTATGACCAAGTACAAGTGTATGCACAACACGCAGCTTTTGAATTAAACCAAAAGGAACTCTTTATTTTTGATTAGTTGCTTTGAGAGGATACATCAGAAACAAAGACTGATGCTTTAATAAGTAACTCATCCACCCTCCCTTCCTTTGTTGCATAAAAAGAACCAGCAGTTAATAGTATTATAATTTACAAATTTGCTGGCCTTTGACAAGTACCATTAATAGTCATTATGTAACTAGTTTCTGAAGTCAGAAATACCCAAATTAATCTTCTTAGATGCAAGATCTGGGAGGCTTGAGGCTAAGCAATGATAATGGAAGCTTTCAAAAACTCTTTATGTTTTGCATACAAATACCACAGTGTCCAACAATTCTGTATTGTTTTTAAACCAAAGTTCTCAAGGATAAAAACAAGCCTAGATGCTTCCGCTTTTCCCTGCTTGTGTGCTTTCTAAGGATTTGTGATATTTAGAGTATTAGATCTTCTGAAGTCACCTGGCATGGCAGGCAATCCAAAGACATCTTACTTATTTCCTTCCTTGGAGGCATGGATAACACATTAGACAGTCCCTGTGCCTCTCTGTCTCTTTTCTTTTTGTCTGCTGAACTGTTTTGTTGTTCTTCAGAAACAAGAAAAGGTAAACAATAAATCAATGGTGGATGCTCCACAGCTAACCCTTATTTTAACAGATGATTGGATTTTTCCTAAGGAAAAATAAAGGCACAGTAGTTTAAAATATATGAGGATAGATCCAGATTAAGTATCCTGAGGATGTTACTGACTTTGCCTAGTGGTGTTGCTCCCTATTCCTTAATTGGAACCAGAGAAAAATTACATCCCCAAACTGGGAACCCCAAGACTTTTTTAAGTACAATTGTCATTATTATTATTATTATTAAACTTTATTTATAAAGTGCTGTAGATTTACACAAACCTACAATCATACCTGAAAATTATACCTGAAAATACCACTTGATAATGATAGAAACTCTAGTTCAAAACATCTGAAGGGGAACAGGGAGGAGGAGGCTGTTCTAGATGAATTCATCCTTTTCTTCAACAAATACTACGCTGTCCTAACCAATTCAAAATAAAAATACTGGAATGACATTGAGATAAAGGTTTTTGGTTATCCTAGTTAATTTAGGTAAATGAGAAACTGGTGGTCAATTAGCAATCTAAAGGTTGATAGCCAAGGTATAAGTCAGAAGTTGGGGAACCAAAACCAATGAGGGAAGGAGAAAACAAAATGGATTCAAGAGCAGGGCTGACATGGATGTCTTTCACAAAGTGGACAATCAATGTTGGTTCTATTGGCCATAGTGCACTTGCTGCTTTATGTAAGGATGTTGATTGTTCAACACAAAAAGCCACACCAACAAAGTTGAAAATATGCTGAGCCTCTCCCAAACACTCCATCCCTAATAGGATCTCCAAGGGAGACCCAGCATTCATTGACTTACAATGCCAAATGTTCATTCTCTGGGGACCATACAAATTCCTAACATGTACTCCTAAAATTCTCTTAACACCAAATTAATAATCTCTTTAAAAAAACAGTAGGAATGATTTTGATCAGCAGTATGCATACTGTCCAACAGCTGAGTAGCTAAAAATACCATGAAACTGCTCACTGGTTTGTTGAATATATTGCCCACACCTGCCAAAAGTTCACATCCCAACATGTCAGAGAAGATACAAGGACTCCCCATATATTCTTTCTCTCTCTTGTTTGGTGTGGGGAGACAATTGATCAGATGCTATCAGGTTCAGATGTCATGGCCAACAAGTGCTCTTGTTTACAGTAGAGGTGGACAATTGTGGCAGTCTGGGGTGGCCACATTAGCTGTCCAGAAGACCTTGGGTCTTTCCCCTCACTAAACCCCAACAGCACCACAGACTTTAAATAAATGTCCCTAAATCCCTCCAATGTCCTGGGGGAGGGGGGCGTAGGGGCATTTTGCAATGCTTTTAGGCCTCCCTGGATGATTTTAATCCCAGGAGAGTATTTTTTTTCAAAAACTTCAAGTTCACATCCAGTTTTAAAAATGACCCCTCCTGAGCTTAAAATGGCCAAGGGGGAAAACATAGCAAAAATCCCCACAAGCCCCCCAGAGGGCATTGGGGGGCAGTTATTTCACCCTTGACAAGTCCTGACAGCCACAAAAATGGCCCTGGAGATTGAATGCAGCCCATGGGCCACACAGGGTTGAAACTTCTGTCACTGCTAATTAATTTCAAATATTTCATCCTTCATGTCCTTCTCAAAATATAAATGGAATTCTTGTAAGAGAGCAAAGAAGACAGTGGTCAATCAGTCTAGGTGCTTCTATGCTTTAAACATTTCAGAGTAACAATTTAATACAAGATATTTGAGACTCTAATTTGAATAGCTTATATGATTATCAAACAACCCATTATTCAAAAGCTTAAACCCAAACTGGTCTGTAATAAACAAACAATTCAATTCCAACAGAGTAGCACCCAATAGATGGTTTGATCTAGAGGTGCTCAAAAAACACTAATGGATTACTCTCGAGCGGCACTTAGAAATAATGATACTGGTTCTCCCAACAGTTTACATCTTATGAGCTTATCTTGTAAGTCACATTTAAAGCAGCAAAAAGACACATGTGCTAGAACACAGTGGGAACAATTAGCCCTAGCTGTGATAAAAAAAGAATTAGAAGCAGTTTTGAGATATTGTTTCTACTGGTATGCACATGGATAGACCCCGTAATCATTGGGCAAATTTCATCACATAAATTGTATATTTATTTTGGCAGGCTTCAGGGTACCATCCTAAATTACTTTAACAGTTTCTGAGATAAAGAAGGTGAATGCATCTTTTGCTCTGGGCGAGGCTCCAGGGGGGGGGGAACTCCTGAAATATTAAAATAGTTTTTTGAGTGGTGGGTTCCCTTATATTAGCCAAAATGTTTATTCAGATTGACAACATAGGTATAATTCCAATGGGCTAGAAACAGTGTAGCTGTTTCTATTTACAAGAAGAGGGATAAGCATAATCCCAATAATTATCAGTCCTTAGTCTTTGGACGTTGTCTCTAAGTTACATAGTAAATATCTGTGAAATAAAGTGGAGGATTGGGAATCTACTAACCATGCCATTCTCCTTGAATAGGCTGGATTTAAGAAAGGGCAAAATCCAACATTAGGAAGAACTTCCTGACAGTAAAAGCTGTTCAACAGTGGAACTCACTCCCTTCTGTCGGAAATGCTTTGATTGTGAGTTCCTGCATGGCACAGGGTTGGACTGGATGGCCCTTGTGGTCTCTTCCAACTTTATCATTCTATTATTCTATGATTGTTTGGCTCTTTATTTTTTAACCCAAGAAGGAATTGTTGGTCTAACTAAATATCTATGTGTCGCTTTTGTCAACTTAGCAGCAGTTTTTGACTCAACTGATAGAAACCTGTTGTAGATAAACTGGCCAACACTAATATAGATTGATTGCTTACTGTTGTTAATCAAGGAAATCTATTCCAATACAAGTGCTAGAATAAGAGTTGGCATTTCTAGCTCATTAACTGATCCTATCCCCACTAATAAAGAAGTAAAACAATGCTGTCTACTGGCACCATCACTTCTTAATTTATAACTGAATGAGAGAATTGCAGCATTTTCTGGCCCAGAAACCCATTTCATCCAAGAACCCTGAGAGCTGAGATCCAACCATAAAATCAAGCCCCTTGTCCAAGAATGGCAAGTTGCAGCTTGGTCATATATTATACATGCTGGGATACACAGTAGTCTTTTTTAGTAAGTTTTCATGACAGGTACTTTATGATTAGACATCAGAGCTTCCAAAGACACATTTATTACTCTTTATGTACCTCATGATCGTTTTACAGTGGTTCAAAATTATTTTTATTTTTTGCCCCAATATCTACTGAGAAAAGAGCTGGAAGTTTCTGTCTGGTGTTTGCTTCCTGTCTTGAACACAGCACTCTCAGCATTATCTGGCTGAGCAGTATCTAGTTCCACAGTTTGGAAAGACAGGCATTGCTGGTCTGCTGACCAAATGAGCCAGAATCACAGTTGGCTCCTGCTCTGGGAGCTGCCCAGAATAAGCAGGCTGGACTTCAGCCACACACACACATCCTTCCCAACCCCAGCAGCTAACAAACAGGGCAAAAAGCTTGTGATTGGCAGAACTGGGCAAAATGTGTGGCTCTGTTCCAAACTTCTTGTTGGTTACCATCTGTGATTCTAGCCCCCACCTCCAGGAATTATACATCTTGGTAGTTGCTGGGGGTTTTTCCAGCTGAAAGAGAGGCAATGGTTATACACTGGTATTCAAAAACATGAACAAAGACATTACTGTCTGTCCTTCTATCCATCTATCAATTTTTCTTTCCCTGATATTTGTAATGGTGAAACCAAGCAGGCTTGACTACTCACTACAAGTTTCAACCTATTTGATCCCACTCTGGAGGACATTTCTATCATAGCTTGGAATACACAAAAATATGGGCTGGGTACAATTATATTTAAATACATGGATAAGAATGATGCTGTAAATACAACTTGTAATATATTGTGGTTTTATTCTCCCTCCTATAATTTCCAAGAGTGGGTAGTGTGGTGCCAGTAGCAGATTTGTGACTTGGCTGGGATTATAAGGGAACATTTATAAAACTGGCACCTACAGAAGCATGCAAGACCAATGGCAGACAGGTAATCTAGATGTAGAATTACTATTTCAGACTATCAGCATCACCATCTGGTACTACAGGTGTCTCCAATCGCAATGGAGTTGTGAATCCTTTCTGGATTTTAGTCTGAAGTTTAATGGGGCTATCCAAGCTGCCGAACCCTATCCCCAAAATAGGTTTAGCACACCAGTAACATTTTCAAGAGCAAATTTACTGCCACTGTGATATGGCAGCTACCAGCTTCGGCTACAACCAATTCACAAAACTAGACCCACATACCTTGAAAGGTCATTCCACACAGCCATTAACTATGTGAACTGGCACTGAAAATGCAAGACATTGGGGAATTAAAAAAAAACCCAAACAAACAGTGCTAGAGCTCATTTTGGATTTCTCACTTCACACGTTGACGGCATACAACAGAGGTCCAGTTCTTTCCTCTTTATTGTAGGAGTCGTGTACAATTTGAATGCATTCTGTATGTACTGGCTCTTAGAATAAAATCGAAAATTATACCAGCCAAAATATTACATAACAGCTGTACACTGAGTTTGTACCACAAGTTCAGTGTTGTGCTTTCAAAAAGGTAAAAACAATTTATAGAATTCCCAAATGCAAATGATTATTTCCCATTCCCTCCTTTTCCACAGCATACTGGAGTATTCTGTTACTAACACAATGTGAGGTTGTTGCTCTAGTTGGTTGCTTCATTGATTGTGGCAAGCAAAGTTGGTGCAGCCGATTCCTCACCCCCTCTCTATTTTCAGGATTTTTCTGCCTTTTCTTTTCCCTATCCCCTTCCTTATTCCTCCATTTAATGTTTCCATTTTTTAATTAAAAACTCCCCTCTTGTTAGAGCTTTACTCATGACGTATTAGTGTCCTGTGCCTGTAAAGGTAATTCCCGCACCCCCGCACCCCCACCATTCTGTTTCAAGTTGGATTGAAGCTGTAAAATTGAGGGGGGAAAGGCAGAATATGTTGTTGGAAAGTTTCTTATCTTTTTCTTAGGTGCTCTAGTGTGTGTATGTAGGCTAGTTTTTCCAAGTACAGGCATCTACTGTTTATGAGCTAAGGCTATAGTTTTTCTTTAAAATAATCTCTAGAGTTACAGTGAAAAACTAGCAAACTGTAATGGCACTATTCCTTGAAATGGGGGCACTCATCTTCCCAATGCAATACAACAAATTCTCACACTCCTTATGTGACCAGAAGTGTTGGAGAAGGTCTAGGAAGGAATGGGGGGGGGGGAGGAGATAACATTTCAAGGAGCCACACACAATAACACAATCATAGTTTAACACTGCTGCACTGTAACTCTACAAATATTTTTTAAAAGATAAAAAAGTAGTGGGGGAGAAAAAAAGGCCATTATGTGAGGATTTTGGTTCAATGGGAAACACATGGGGTGGGCTATGAAGGAATCAGACACACCCACAACTCAAGCAAGCCCCCCAAAACCAATCCAAAATGAGACACCTTTCGACTGAAGCTTTTTTTTTTTAAAAAGAGCAGGAGAGAATTTGGATGGGGAAATGCTAGAAACATAAGAAGCAACACTAAATGGTGCAATATAAATCAGCACAAATTAACAGTCTGGAATAGATCATTCCAAGGATAGACACATAAATATAATATAGGAGGAAGCAAAGCAGAAAATATTGCTCATTTCTTTTTACTCTCAAACTACAAAGACAATATGAGTTGTTGTTGCTTTTTGCACATCTGTTTAGGAGTGAACTCATTCAAAGTAGTTACTTTATAGCACCAATTAGATATAATTTGCAGTTTGCAAACACCAGCTTTGTCTAAAAACTGCAAGGTTTACAGTTTTCAAGTTTCTGTGGAAACATGATGCTGGTTGCTTAGAAACTATCTGCCTTAGGTGCTTGCACATTATTTATTTATTTTCATGCACATTTCACAGTCTCTGTATTCTTCACCGTATATAATTTAAACCTAATTATCAAACACATTTTCAAAATTCAAGAAAAACCCTTAAAATAACAAAAAAAAAAAAATGTAAAAAAAAAAAATTTCCTGACACCTCATGTCCTAGTTATAAGAAAGTAGGAATTGAGCCTTGCTAGGAAGTGTGTTTCTGTTCAATTAATCTAAATCAGCTTCACCTCTGCTATAATAGGTCTCATCCTAATTTCACAAGGCAATATAAATTCAAGGTCAATCTTCTTATGAAAACTGTTTAGGAGACTTTCTATGCTTTAAGATGATGAACCATATGTTGTGTAGGACATGATTTTATAGGGTGACAACTGCATACAGCTCTGGTTAGCTTTAGACATGTGAAACAAAATGTCTCTTGCAGCCTTGGGATATTCCTGAGCCATACTAAACCTCTACTGCCACATTAGTTGACTCTAGCAGGAAGCCAATTGACTGATATTCCTCTTCCCCTTCCCACACACATACATATGTTAAGGTTCTATTTGAATAACATACGTCTTCCACTACACTGAGAGATTAATAACCACACCAATACTCACTCCATTAAACACATCTATCATATGAAACAGGGTGCTAGTATATCATGGATGTCTCTGTAGGACATCTGATGCTCTGAGAGGTCAGGGAAAAAAATGTCACCTGTATCTGAGACTTTTAGGCATACACAGATAGGCTTGGTCATATCAGAGCATTCTTAGATAGAATCATCATCATGTTCTAATGTTCGTAAATTTATCCAAAGGTTTAATGCAATAAAATGACAGGCAACTCTGAAAAACTGTACAGAATGAAACTTGAGTGAAAACACTCAGGATAGAGAAAAGACAGGATTTTCTCACAGTTTGTATAAATAACTTGCAAAATTCAGTGATCTGAAATAGATCTCAGGCAAATTCATGGAACACTGATCTATCAACAGCTAATAGTCATGACAATAAACAGAGTCTCCCATTTCAGAGGCATTATACATTCAGAGTGAGGAGAAGGCTGTTGCTTCAACAGCCTGCTTATAGGTTTAGTAGAATCAGTTTGGCTAGCCGTTGCTACCAACAGGGTGGTAGTTACTCCCCCAGTTTGATCCAACAGGCCTCTTCTTATGTTCTGCAGAGTCCATATCCTTTAGTTGTAATCAAGAAATCTTCAGTCACACATGTGAAGTGTCAGGCATCTTACAGACCAGTACAAAGTTTCAGAAATAGAAGAAAACAACAACAACAACAACAACAACAACAACAACAAATCTTTGTTACTGCTGTATAAAGGTAAAAGTGCTCAGGAAGACATCTGCTTAAATCTAGCACTCTGCATTTGTAAGATGTCAGTCAAAGGACACATACAACTGTGCCACTCCTCACAATATAAGTCTTCTTCTGGTTGTGCTGCTTTTTCTGTATACTTTACAAAGGAAGTTACTCACCAATGATCCAACTTTGACCCCAAATTTACATAAAGTTAAAACTCATTTCATCTTGTTATTGTTGCTTGCCACAACTCCAATTGTGTTAAATGAAAATGTAAGGGAGGACTTGGAGTACTTCAGGGACTCTTAACCTTCCTCCACTTTAGCTAATTAAATCCTTGACAAAAGAATGGTCCCTTGTTTTAGGAAGATTGTTAATGCTTCTAGTCACCACTGATGCTAAAGGGATTTAGATATAAAAATTTTAGTAATTATTTACTATTCAGTCTTCTGTTTTTGAGCAAGATGATCAAATGGATAGCAGCTCATCCATTCTTAGATGAGACTGATGATTTTATGGATCTATTTCAAACTGCAATTGAGGTCATGGTAGGAGACCACACTGGTAGCTCTGATGGATTATCTGACATCCCAAAACTGACACAGGGAGTATGGCACTTCTGATATATCCCGGAAGCCAATTTTTCATTATGTATTGACAGGCCCAGATAAAAAGATGGCACTGAATTAAGCACAATATCTGACTTTCTGCCATATGATACCCCAAGTGGCTTGCAATACAGCATAAAACACCAGAATGTAATAAATATGATTCCATTAAAACAACCAACCATCCAAAACAAAATCCATTAATATAAAACATGACTCCATTTTCTAAAATAATTTATGGTTTATATATACACATAGATAGAAAATATAGGTTTTCACAAACCTGCTTTCAGGCAAAAAATGTTGCTATTAACTGCAAATGCTGGGCTAAATTCAATTGTCAGTTCTTTAGCAGGTCCATTGTAGTTGGAACTAGCAACAGGATTTTGGTCATTACTCACTAAATTAATCAGATTATTTATTAGAAGTGGAAACAGGAAGCTGTCTTGCAGGGAGAGTAAGCTGGATTCTATAGAACCTGTATCCTTATGTCAACTAAAATACAAATATCTCCTTACTTTCAAAGAAATTTTATGAGTTCAAATCAATGCATTAGATTCAAGCTTAAGCTGTCCAAGAGATGGAAAGCAGTATACAGCTTACCTTGACTGATATTGATACAGAACAGAATATCAAGTTACATTAAGTATTTGACATATTATGTCAGCATCCTGTTTCCACAACTTTATGTCAATATGAAATTATAGTTCTTGCTCTGAATATGATTGACTGATGTTAGAATAGCCTGAGCTGTTATACAGTTGCACAAAAGCTACAAAATAGAATTCTTCCAGGCTTATTCATATAGCAGTATAAATCACAAAAACGTACATCGCTTTCAAAACAATTGCTACGTCATTTCGAACCTTGAAACTTTGATTCCCAAGTTTTAGTATTTGCTGCCAACCCGTGTTTGCTGGCCCACCTACAGGAAACTTTTCACATGAACATTTTTATTTGGAAAGCAAAGCAGATCACTCTTATGCAAATCTGATAGGAAGCACTATTTGTTATAGCTAACTTAACTGGCATGATGTTATTGATTCATGTTATGTACAGATGCTGGGAGCAAAAATAACATTCTTAAGTCCTAACTACTGAGACCAAATAATTTTGCAGTGCACTTCAGTAGTTCCTCCAGTTTATTCAACATATTGTTGGACTGCAACCCGGTCACCCCTAGCCGTTAGGAATGATGGGGCTGTAGTTCAGCAATAGCTGGTGAGCCATATATCCCCTGTCTTGGTACTGCAGGTTGGCAGAAATCAATCTCTGTGGTAAATATGCTGGATATATGAGGTTTAATGTGTTAATGTGTTCCCCATGCCCTATTCTCCTTTCTGTTTTCTCATAGTGCCACACCCAAGCATGAGAAAGTCTATATTACTATGGATCTGCTTCACTCCTTATGAATTCAGACCCTGGGATCAAGAACCACATTAAAACATCATGGTTGAAATCTAACTGATTTCATTCAAACTGAAGCAGTTTGGGGCTAAAAGTAGATAAACATAGCCAAAGGAAAAACCGATTCATAAGAAACTTACCGTAACATCAGAAGAGTAAGTCAAACAAAAGTTTCTTACCTGAAATATATAACAGAAAGAATATGTTTGTTAAGGTTTGCATACATATTATTTGCTGATTTTAAAAACTCAGTTAACTTTGCACTACATGAATAATTGAACAAAGACCTATTATTCTGATTGTATGTCTGTATGGCAATTGTATTTTTAAAAACTGTACAGTCTTTATACATTAGCTGCTATAAAATAACAAATGACATTGAAATGATGGTTTCTTTTCTTGTCCTCATTCCAGAACAAGTATGTCACTCTGTGTTACTGGTACCTAGACCAGAAGCTACAACATGGTCACTTTCTAATTTCTTTTCATCATTTTTTTTTTCACAGACATGTGCCAACATTTCTTGTAGAGAATTTCACCTCCAATCTTGCTGAAGACCTGTCCACTAATAACCATAATGAAACATGCTTTATGTGAGAGCCTGTTCATTTATTTTCATTCCTGTGAGTGCCTTCAGAGACCAGTGTTGCAATCACAGCTACTTACTATTTAATTCCCAGCCAAATTTATGGCCAAATTGAAAAATGGATGCAGGCTGCTTGATGCAGGATGCTTTTGTCGGAAGCGTCCTCATGGAATCATTATACATACATTAATCTTTAATCTGCAATTAAACAATCAGTTCCGTGTAAAAGATAACAGAAAATGATCTATGAATGTGGGATAGACAATATATTTTAATGTGGGTTTATGGTGGCAAAAAGCGGGTGGAAGCTGGGATGAAGAAGTTGATAATTAGAGAAGAATTCATCATTAGGCTTAGGGTCAAGAAAAGGTTATTCAGGGAACAAAATCTTTATGAGCTGCATTTCCAGGTTTATCTTTTTCCTCCCATGGTTGGGGAGCATTTGATGGCAGCAGTAGAAGGAGGAAGAGCAGAAAACACAATGGATCAAGGCACAGCTTAACTGAGAAAACTGGTTTGGCAAAAAATGCAACCTGCTTTGAATCTGATTCTTTCCAATTAAGCACCCAGCTTCCAGCTCCAGCAGATGCTTAATTGGTGGCTGAGGCTGCCAGGCAGGCACAGGCGCTACAATCATTAACAGGTAGTTTGAAGCCATTAAGGTGCTCACACTTGTCAATTCCTTTCTGATCCACCATCATCATAAACCACCTTCCTCCTGGAAGCCAGTCTGCCTTGTGAAGCTGCCTGCAGCTGAAAGGTCTGCCTCAATTCCAAGGCTTCCAACATTATTAAATTAGGACTTAAGTTTCCAGGTGTGATGGCCAGATAAACAGGACTTCTTCTCTGGTTTCAGTGTTCTGTCAGCATGGATCCAAATGGCAACATCAATAGGAAATTAGAAGAATTTCTGCCAGTGAGATCAGAGAGGAATTCTTCAATTAAATCTTGATAGTAAAGAAGGTACAAACATCTGTTTCTCACCCAACTCTTCATACAGCTCCAACATGGGAAATCATATCACACAGTTATAATAAATACAATACCGTAGTACTAGCACAAAAAGGAGAGGAACTCTGACAGTGTATGTACTGGATAAAACCCTACGTTTTATACATGCATCAAACAGACCTGATAACTCAGCCACTATCACTGGACACATACAAACATTTTTATGTCAAAATAAGAACTGGTGATTGTTCTCAGTATGCTTTTATTTGGAAGTAGTTTCTATTAGAACAGGATGTTTAAACTCAAAATAGCTGGGCTAAATTAACAGAATCATACTTACATATTCTTTTTGTGCACTAGTGATGGCATGGATTAGTAGAGTCCAAAATTGCATGCAAACCAGTCATAAAGGCTTATCCTAGAAGGCAATTATCCCTACTAAGGGTGAATAGGGGTCTTGGATTGTTGTAATTTATAATTTTACATCAATAACATGCTCTGGCTATGGTAGCAGAAGCAGCATTCAAGCATCCTACATATCTACAACTTAGCTGTAGAACACAATGATCTTTGCTATGTTCTGACAAGAAGGAGAACATCATTCTCCTGTCATTCTGGCCTGTTACAGACAGCCAAAATAAAGCTGCTTCAGATCACTTTGGAGGTATGCTGTTTAAATGATACATGCATCCTAAGAGTCCAGAAGCCGCACCAAAGCCATGTTCCAGTCCTAAGGACTGGAGTGCAGCTTTGGTGCAGCTTCCAGACTCTTAGGATGCATGCATCATTGAAACACCATACCTCCAAAGTGACTTGAAGCAGCTTTATTTTGGCTGTCTGTATAGGGCCTCTGTCATACTGAACATCTCCCATCATTCTGTGCTACTGCAGATATCCTGATAGCCACAGAACTAGAGATAATGGGAGCTACTAATCATTACAATATACAGTGGGTTTTGGGTATCTGCTGAGGTATGGTTCCAGGACCCCCATGGATACCAAAATCTGTGGCTGTTCAAGTCCCATTACAGACATAATAAAATGGTATCCTTTATATAAAATGGCAAAATCAAGGTTTGCTTTTTGGAATTTATTTTTTATTTAATATTTTCAAACCATAGATGGTTGAATTCATGGATGTAGGATCTGTGCACATGGACAGGTGACTTGAGGCTTGTATCTTTCTTCCCATTGAAGAGAAATACAGTGCACCTGTGCCATACGTGGGTGCGCTATATGTGGCTTCAAGCTTATGCTGAAGCCATGCGACAATCAAACATATGGCCCATGTTTCATGCGCCACTGCAAGCACACACCCCATTGTTTTCAATGGGGCGTGAGCATATGTGGAATTCCCCTTACACAGGGGATCTGGAATGGATCCCCCACATAAGGGAAGGGCCCACTGTATATAGTGTCTAGGATTTCAATTATTTTTTTCTAAACAATCCTGATTTTCTTAAAATTGATTTTGTTTCCATTTGAGGCTCCTGATTCTTTTCTTTTTTGCTTATTTCCTAGTCTTGCTATTTGGGAGAAAGTTGCTAAAATAAGGATACGAGAGCTGCAAACAGTGTGGAACAGATGGACACAACTTCTATGTGTTATTTAATATTCTTTTTCTTGATAATTTATAATTTTACATCAATAACATGCTCTGGCTATGGTAGCAGAAGCAGCATTCAAGCATCCTACATATCTACAACTTAGCTGTAGAACACAATGAACTTTGCTATGTTCTGACAAGAAGGAGAACATCATTCTCCTGTCATTCTGGCCTGTTACAGACAGCCAAAATAAAGCTGCTTCAGGTCACTTTGGAGGTATGCTGTTTAAATGATACATGCATCCTAAGAGTCCAGAAGCCGCACCAAAGCCACTTGAAAGGTGATCGAGAGGGCGGTTGCAATCCAACTTCAGGCGGTCTTGGATGAAACGGATTATCTGGACCCATTTCAAACTGGCTTTCGGGCGGGTTACGGGGTTGAGACGGCCATGGTCGCCTTAGTCGATGATCTCCGTCTGGGCATCGACAGGGGAAGCGTGTCCCTGTTGGTGCTCTTGGACATCTCAGCGGCTTTCGATACCATAGACCATGGTATCCTTCTGGGGCGCCTGGCAGAGGTGGGAATCGGGGGCACTGCGCTCCAGTGGTTCCGGTCCTACCTCTCTGGGAGGTCCCAGATGGTGCAGCTGGGAGACGTGTGCTCCGACGAGCGGGCCCTTAAAATTGGGGTCCCTCAAGGAGCCATTCTGTCTCCCATGCTATTTAACATTTACATGAAACCGCTGGGAGAGATCATCCGGAGACATGGGGCGCGGGGTTATCAGTACGCTGATGACACCCAGATTATTTTCTCTATGTCTCCGACTGATGCAGTGACTGAGGATGGCGTCTCTCCTCTCGTGACCTGTCTGGAGGGAGAACCGACTCAAATTGAATCCAGAGAAAACGGAGGTACTCGTGATAGGTTCCCCTGGTCCAGGAATGGCGGTGGTTCCACCTGTCCTGAACGGGGTCACGCTCCCTGTGAAGGACTCCGTGCGCAGTCTGGGGGTGCTTCTTGACTCGTCGCTTCACCTGACTGCTCAGGTGAACGCGACGGTCAAGAGCACCTGCCATCAGCTTCGGCTTATTCGCCAGCTGCGCCCATACTTGGCCCAGAGGGACCTTGAAACTGTTGTACATGCTCTGGTAACCTCGAGATTGGATTTCTGCAATGTACTCTACATGGGGCAACCCTTATACCAAACCCGGAAGCTACAGATGGTGCAAAATATGGCAGCCAGGCTGGTCACTGGAGTTTCTAGGGCCAGCCATATAACACCAGTATTGAAAGATCTTCACTGGCTGCCTATCCGCTTCCGGGCCCAATATAAGGTGTTGGTGATCACCTATAAAGCCCTAAATGGCTTGGGCCCAGGATACCTGAAGGACCGCCTCTCCCCACATATTCCGTCCCGCACCCTCAGAACATCCGGGCAGCAACTACTAAAGGTGCCGGGGCCCAGACTCTCTTCCGTCACTAGGCGGACTTTCTCCATCGCTGCCCCGGCCCTTTGGAACACGCTGCCCGCTGAGCTCCGCTCGACTACCTCCCTGGCCCAATTTAAGAAGGACCTGAAGACCTACTTATTCCAGCAAGCATTTCCCCCATAAAAATTCCTAAGGGCCTCCCTCCTCCTCCGTGGCCATGAGGATGGGCTAATGGGGTTTTAGCTGTTCTGTTTTTATTGTATAATTGTATGGCGTGATTTTGCTTTTAATCTATTGAATGTATATGTATCATGTATGTAAACCGCCCTGATCTAAGGAAGGCGCGGTATATAAATAAAACTTTTATTTATTTTATTTTATTTATAATCTGAAAGTTGTATTATTTTTGAAAGCATTTGCTGCATACTTTGGCATTGAACTATAAGCTATATATTTTCTTTTCCTACAACATTTCACTATTCTGTTATGTAATACTGCAAAGAATCCATTGCCATACACAAGTTACTGCCTACAAACTGGGCAACCTAGAAAAGCATGTGCTAATAAAGGACATGGAAGTGAAAGTCACAAATTGATTATAATTGTTGAAGCTCTGTTAAATATAATAATAATAACAATAACAATAACAATAACAATAACAATAACAATAATAATAATAACAATAATAATAATAATTTATATTTCCCACCTCTCCCAAGGATCGAAGCAGGATTACATCATTAAAATAATACAATACAAATACCATATATACTGTTGGCTTTCCTTGTATCTTGCATGATGGAATGGAAACTTAATTTTAGTGTGTCCCATCACTTTTAAAAGGTGATATAAATAAGAATACGGATATACACAAAATGGAAATATCTAGCAGAAGTCAGTGTAAGGAAGAAGATGGTCTGGAAACCAAGCCCTATCAGGAATGGTTGAGGAAACTGGCTTTGTTTCCGCTGGAGAAAAAGACTAATATGGTAGCCTTCTTTAAATATCTGTTAGGCCATTACATGGAAGATTGCATAAGTATGTTTTCTTCTGTTCCAGAGAGTAGGATGATAGATTCAAACTATAACAATGGAAATTCCAGTTTATTCTGTTTTGCTATTTTTTTGCTATTTATTGCTTTTCTTGTTTGCTATTTTATTGCTGAGTCAATAATTGAATATTATTGGATACAGTTTCAATGTTATTTCAATAAACTTGAATAGTATTTATAATTAAATATTAGGATGAACTACTCAATGGTAAAAAACTGTTTAACAATGGAATAATGGAATAGACTATCTTCCCTTACTAGAAGTTTATATAGAGGCTGGATAAGCAACTGGCAGGGATGATTCCACTGTGGCAGAGAAAAGGACTAAGTGACCCTTGGGAATCCCATTCAGTTTTACAGTTCTATGCTTCTTGATTGAGATGAAAACTTTCATTATGCAAACCCTGTAATCAGCTGCAGCAGAGAGAATCCTCTTCCAAGTATAAAGTATTTAGACTAATGTGTCACAATATTCCTTAAGTATTTTCTACAATACAGTGCATTTTCATTCATCCCCCTGCACAAATCTGTTTAGTGGGAAGAAATGATTTAATTCAATGGCAAATTAACAATCAATGTCATTGGCATCAGAGTGTAATAATTCATCACATTTTGTAAGCATGTCCAGCTAATCTGGACAAAGCAATTCAGACCAACTGACATTTCCAAACAATGTCCAGGGAAAACTCTACACAATGTTAAAGTAGCCTAGCCTTGAACATGGTTTGATTATTACTAGCTGCCTTAAACATCCAATATATAGCCTGACCTTT
Source organism: Sceloporus undulatus (assembly GCF_019175285.1). NCBI lineage: Eukaryota > Metazoa > Chordata > Lepidosauria > Squamata > Phrynosomatidae > Sceloporus > Sceloporus undulatus. The sequence goes on from NC_056526.1 coordinate 64,397,608, forward strand.
TCCAGAGCTTTAGCAATTCATACTTTCTATCAGTTCTAGCACTGTAAAAAGGAGATCTCAGCTTTTCCAAACCTATATACAAAACTTCATTTCCCCCATCACTCTCCAGTGGGCAGATGCTCTTTCTCACAGACAGAGAAGGAGGAGAGACTGGGAGGGGGAGGATGAATAAATGGGCCAGCTGATAAGGAATCTCCTCCTTTTTTTATTCTGTTCTCTTTCTCCAGTGCTCCTGCTTCTATACCACTACTTCTTCATTCATGTATAATAATAATAATAATAAATAATAAAATTTTATTTATATACCGCCCTTCTGAAAATCAAGGCGGTGAACAACAAAAGTACACTTTTCTGTGACCTGTACAAACTACCATATGTGGCTAGGTATGTAAAAGATATCTTGTTTGACCTTTCCTTGGTAAACAAGAAAATGAGAAACAAATGCCTGAAACACATGGGTGAAAAGTGCTGGCTTCGAGACAATCTGGGGGTATGGTATGCAGATGACACACATTCCCAGATCAGCTGGAAGGCACACTGGGGTCACCCAAGACAGCCCGAAACTGGCCACAGAAGGAGCAGGGGAAATATGCTCATTGCCAGCAGTCCATTCCGAATGGCAGCAGTGACCAGCCTTAGGACCATGACATCCACTTCCTATGATCCTGTGCCGCTCAGGGATTGATTGGGACAGAAGTGGCCACAGGCCACTCCAAGCCACCAGTCTGTTTGAACCCTATAATATCTTTGCCATAAGATGGAATGGGATGTGCATGCATGTATGTGGTTTGCCACTCTGGGAGATTTTGCACATTTCTGAGACTAGTTTTGCACATCTCTGGTTTGCACATTTAAAACTTCAAAAATCATTAGGCCATTGTGAGGACTATTAAAATGCAGCATTATCTGGATTGCTTGTATTTTTTTCTGTTAAATGAGCCTATTATTCTTTGTTTGGTATGTGCTTGGAAAAAGATACTAACTCTGTATAGTGACATTTTGCAGAAAACATAGAATATACAACAGAAAAAACACATATCAGTCTCATACTAAAGGTGAGATCCCTCATCAGGTTGAAATATATTTAACAGGCTAATCTCAATATTTAAAAATCAAAAACTTGTCAGTGGCAAGATTTTATTACATTATTTATAATTAATCTATAAGGTCATAGTCACTGGTGAGTGATATTTTTTTAAAAGCTGCTGAACAACAATACTTACTAACTGCTTTAGGTTTTAGTAGTAGATAAAGCAGCAACTTTCCCCTGGCCTATCCATAAGAAGCCCAGGTGAGAAGCTCTGATCAGAGTGAGCCATATACTGGCCATATGCCTTGCAGATGCCTAATTATGCCAACTACTGATGCCAATCTTGCAAGGTTCACCTACAAAAATGCTCACCTTTCATGCAACAATTAAAAGACTAAGCTTTATTCTTTTTTGAAATTAATCTCTATAATCATAACATATTGCTAGTACTGTACCATATAAATACTAACCAGTTAATGGAGTATGTCAATTATTATTGAAAAGTATTACAGTTGCTAGCTGCGTAGGTAGAATGCAGGAGCTTCAGAGTAGCAACTTTTATGTCATCTACAATAATCTCAGGATAATTGATGACCCATTCTCACTCAGCCAAGTTTTAGTATTGTTTCTAAGGCACATAAAAGGATTGAACAGAATTATGAAAACAATAAACCACAAGCTGAATATATCTTGACTAGATTCCTACTTCTAAGCATCTGACATCATCTGGAAGGAGTGAAAAGGGAGGCCCAACTCCATCAGGGATAGCCATAGCAAGAAGAAGAGCCCTTCCTCCATGCCATCTGCCATGGCCCAGGCCTCAGAGGGAGAGAAGAACCACCGGACTTGATTCCCTTTCCCACCACCATTCCCTTCTCCTTTTGTGTCATGTCTTTTAGATTGTAAGCCTGAGATCAGGGAACTATCTGAATTGCCATCTGTAAGCTGCTCTGAGAGCCTTTAGGGCTGAAGAGTGAGGTATAAATATCATATATAAATAAATAAACCTTACACAGCAGTTTAAGTGGTAACAATTCTTTGCAAGATAATTTGTAATTCTAATGAAAAGTTAGACTACATTTCAATTGACTGAAAATCTTTAGAGAAAGCAAAGTATGTTCTGTAAATTGAATCTACAAGATTAGACATATGCACTACTGCATCTGCACAGTGTTGTCCAGCAAAACTGTCTCAAATAATCAGGAGCCTTCTATGCTCTAGGCCACACAAAGAGAATTCTGACCATTAAATAGCCTGCTGTGAAGAATTTGCACAAAACTTTATAGACAAAATCTGTCTAATCTCTTCTGACTCTGATGGTCTGGTTCAGACAGTTGTAGTTAATGTAACTTTGGATCTTGTTTGTCTCAGTTATTGGATACATTTCAATTTATGCGACCTGGGGCTGTGGACAGGTTCCTTGCAGATGTGAGAGCTGCCACATGCATACTAAATCCATGCCCTTTCCAGTTTATAAAAACACCCAAAGAGGTCTGGCCGAGTTTGTAAGTAGAGTAATGAGTGCCTCTCTATGGCAAGGGAGGTTTCCAGATGGTCTAAAAGAAGTGATGGTGAGGTTATTACTGTAAAAATCCTCCCTGGACCCATCACATTGGAGAATTAGGTTCCAGTTTTCAGTATCCTTTTCTCGGGCATTGGTACATGTGGGTTCCTAAAAGAATTGGATTATCTTATCTTGATGCATTTCAATCTGACTTCCTGCTTAATTATGTGATAGATATAGCTTTGACTACCTAGATAGATAACTTATGCCAAGAACTGGGCAAAGAGAGTGTGCACCTGTTGGTTCGGCTGGACCACTCAGTGGCTTTCAATATGATTGGCCATGACATCCTTCTGGACTATTTCTCTGGGATAGGCCTTGGAGACATTGGGGTCATTGCCACTACCAAAAGCTTCGAATCCTGATTCGAGCTATATGCCCCTAGTTCCCACTGGAAATCAATTCTGATCCTCATTTCATTGGTTACAGTGGGGAAAAAGCGGGACAAATGCCAAAAGTCTGGGGTATTTTGGTAGTCACTTTTAAGTAGTTCTTCTGCTAAGAATCAATCCTGATCCATGTTTAATAAGTGGGAATGCCAGATCGGGATCGATTTTTTCAGAGAGGAAGGGCAAATGACAGAAGGTGTGTGTGTCATCCATCCCCAGAGATGTCACACACACTCCCAGTGCTGCCATTTTGGGTCCTTTAAAAAAAGAACTAATTGCAAAATTAATAGATTAGCAAAGCAGCTACTTGTAAAGGAGAGTAGCTGCTTGGACATTATACCGATTTTGCAATTAGTTTTGCTTTAAAAAAAAAAGAATGCCTCATCCTCCTTCTCCTCCTTCTGGCTCCCTTCCTTTCTACTTTCCTCCTTTCCTCCACAGCTGCTGCCGAGCCTCCACTGCTGGCACTCTGCCACTTCTCCCAAGACTGGCAGGGCTTCCGGCAGTGCTGCTGAGCCTCTGCCACTTCTCCCGGGGCTGTTAGGGTTTCCGGTGCTGCTGCTGGGCCTCCGCAGCTTCCACCGGGGCCGGCGGGGCTGGAAGCCCCACCAGCCCCGGAGAGGCAGCGGAGGTCCGACAGCAGTGCTGGAGCCCCTCGCCGGCCCTGGAAAAATGGCGGAGGCCCGGCAGCAGCGCCGGAAGCCCCACCAGGCCTGGTGGAAGCCGCAGGGGCCCGGCAGCAGCACTGGAGGCCCCATCAGCCCAGGAGCTTCTGGGAGCTAGGTGAGTAGAAGGCACATTGGGAAAGGAGACGGCAAAAGAGGGTCTGGTCGAGACCTTCCGAAGAAGTCGGGGGGGGGTACTGGCTGAAGGGCTGCTCCGTCTTTCCCAATGGGAACAAGTGTGCCAATAGGAAAGATAGATTCCAAACAGGCCCCCTTTTTATAGTGGGAAGGAGGGACCTTTTGGAATCGATTTGTTTAGTGGGGCAGAGCCAAATCAGAACGCATGTTATTCCTCCAGTGGAAATGAGCCCATTGTTTCACATTGGTTCCAGACCGTTTTGAAACAAAAAACTCTGAAAGTGGTGCCACTCCTTGCTGTTTGCCCTCCCCCCCTGTTAAATATCTACATGCAGAATATGTATCTCTTTCCCATCTAATTCTAAGCAAGATGTTTTGGCTGGACTTTTGTCTACTGTCACCAATTGACTGGATGAGGGCAAACAAATGAAATCATAATTCAGCCCAAACAAATATGCTTCTGAACAGTTGAAAGGCAGATCAGGAAAGAGGAATTTGTGTGTGTGTCTGTGTGTTGGGGGTGGCAGTTAAACTTGAAATCTCAAATTTGCAGCTTGGATATATTCCTGGACTCTAATTTGAGCATTGATACCCAACAAAGGTGGTGGCCAGGAGTGTGCTTGCACAGCTAATACACTGCACAAGATGCTCACATTCCTGATTTGGTTACTGGTGTGTTTTTGGGCAGAAGTTAAAATACAGTACTGGTTATACTAATCATTATAGCCCTACATGACATGGGTTCAGACTTTCTGAAAGACTGTATGTCCCTAAATGAGCCTGCCTGGGTTTTAAGATCTTCAAGAAGGTATACCTTCTTGCTTTTGGTACACCAGAATGACAAGCAGATTTGGTGAGGACACGGAGAAAGCTATCTGAGTGCCTGTTCCCAGGCTATGTAATTTCATGTCCAATTGTAAACAATTTTAACTTTGTGTTTTTAATAGAATTGTTTATAACTAGAATTAATTATTTTTGTGCTTTAACTTCTTAATTAAGATTTGTAGGTGTACTTTTAAAATTTTTTATTGTAAATTGCTATGAGTCCCATTCTGGGAGAAAGGCAAAATATGAATTTAACAAACATACAAAACAAACACTCAGTGAACTCAATGGAGATAACTCCCATAAGTACATATAAGATTGCAGTCAGTTGTGATATTTCATTAGTGGTCTAACGATGTTGGCCCTATACAGACTGACCTGAAAAGCTGGCCTGTGGGTGGGGTCAGGGCACAGCGTCCTGACGACACATGCCCTGACTCTGCCCCCAGGGTACCATGATGGTGCCCTTTTGGTGCTGTGTCATGATCTTGTGCACCACTGGTGCACAAGATCATGACACAGCACCAAATGGGCACCATATGGCCACACCACAGCAGCTATGGCACCCTTTGGAGGGTGCAAAAAGGAGCCACTTTTTGTGGGTCCTTTTTTCACCTTCCAAAGGCCAGATCAGGGCTGTCGCATGAGGTTGCCACAGCCTCGATCTGGTCAGGAAACAGGTGGTGTCCCACCACCCCTTAGGGATGGTCTATATAGCCCCATCCTTTGTACATTTGAGTTTATGTAGGATGGTCAGATGTAAAATATTGCATGGTTCCCACATAATTAATAATTGTGTAGAAAACAGCCTTTACTCTCTTAATTAATAAAGGTATATGAGCTCTGCCTTACTTTGTATCTGACCACTGCAGTTTTATGATAGAATTGTTAACAAGAGTGTTAGCTATTTTCGCTATAAATAATAGAGAAGCATCTGTATATATAAATATTGTTGTTGTTGTGTACCTTGAAATTCTTTCTGACTTATGGTGACCCTAAGGCATGGGGTTTTCTTGGCAAGAGTCTTCAGAGAGGGTTTGCCATTGCTTTCCTCTGAGGTTGAGAGAGTGTGACTTGCTCAAGTCTCTCAGTGTCTTAGTTCAACACTCAAACCACTACACCACATTGGCCCATAAATGCACATATCCATATACACACACACAGAAGGTGTGACAATGAAACCATTTGGGTGCTGGTAGATAAAAGCTGCTGAGATGTGCTGCCACACTCTCCTTTGTTTCAAGCTTCTAAACAGAGGTTGGGTAACCATCTGCCAGGAACACTTCAGATGTGTATTTTCTACATTAGCAGGGGTTGGACTATATGAACTTTGACAATATTTCCACTTCTACAGTCTTATGATTCTAAATGTGGCTACAGAAGCTATCACCATGAGCTTCTGTGCTTCAAAATTGGCTGCTATACCATTGCTATTTGGTCTGTATTAAGAGTTTAATTCTGAAGTTGATATCTTTCTTACTCAGCCCTATATTGTGAGTGAGTGGTTGCTCCCACTGATGGATCCAGCCTGTCATAGCAAGGGCAAAGCACTCTCTCCTTTAACCTTAGCAGCAATGCTTATTCCCTTGGCATTCACAGCCCCAGGTTGCACAAAGATATGGCCGAAACCATTTATCTCTTCAGTTTTCTTCTGCTGGTCAGAGATAGTATTTCATTCTTTCGAGCTGGCATTTCTTTCTTTCTGACATTTCATGGCAGAAATCAAATGTACACACCCATCATATAGTTACCACCACTCTTAAAGGATTTCAGAAAGGATTGATCAAATGTTAAGGTACAAATAAAATACGCTACCAACTAAACCTCAAACATGTTTCTGTGTTCCAAACAATGAATGCACAGCTATTCAAGTGCACAATTCAATAAATAAGACAGTTACCATATTATGGAGGAATAATTCAGTTATTTCTTTAAAATTCACAGTCGTTTAACTTTAAAGAATCTGTGTATTATTATGCCAAAGTAGTTGTGTTGTCATTGCAAATCATGGATGGAATTTGAATTTGAGACTACTAGCTTAAAGCAACAACTTACTTCAGAAATTCAGGCTGTTCTTATTATTGCAGTGATACATGTTTAGTCATGACACTCAATACTAATTTAAGTTATTTAAACCTGCTTTAGGCAAAGCAATTAACACTTTAAAGTGAAGCTGCCTGAATGCTTCAGTACACAAATGAAGAGGAAGATAAAACCCTCTTGACAAGGCCAGAGAACTTGTAATGAGTAAAGCTTATCACAAAGTTCATCCATGATAGTATTGTTTCTATCAGCCCTTCTGGCTTCCAATTTATATGTATATAAAAAATAGTTGTTCAGATCTTTAGAAAAATAAGTGATGAACAAAAGACACTGACATTTTAAAGGAACCTTCTTAGAGAAGGGCAAGAAAGAGTGCTGCATGAAGGGGCTATCATTTGTTAGCAGAAACTCTGGATAATACATAGATTGGATGCTATAGCAGAGTATGAAAGAAAGATGTAATTCAAAAAACACAACTTTGTGTCACCTTAAAAGCTAAGGTGTTTTTAATGGCATAAGACTCTGTGGTCATAAACTGAAGACCCCCCCCCCAACCCTTCCACCATTTTACATATGCACAACAATGCTTAATTCTTCCCATATAGATTGTATACCATCTGTGTTCAATTAACTGAAATGATGTTATCTGAAAATGACTACTGTAAATATTCATGTATAAGTCTAGACATTTAGGTAAAAAAATTGACCCAAAAACTTTAGTCGACTTATTCATGGGTTGATCTAAGTACTGTATTTTAACTCTCATTTTTAAAAAGGGGAACCATCCCCTGGTGAAAGGCAAGAGTGTAATTTGTCCTGGAAGCACTGACCTCCCTCAACCATCCAGCCTTTAAAGTGAGCACAGTTATGTCTGCTGGAATTTTGTAATATCTTTGGCATAGTTTTCCTTTGCTTCATCATATAGGTCCTTTGTTATATGCCCCTAAGTTTTACCCTCGACATATCTATGGATCATATAAAAATCCATAGTTTTGGCCCCAAAACCTGCCCTCAACTTGTACATGAAGTTTACTTATAGTTGAGTATATACAGTATGTGAATGTAATCAGTTTGTCTACACTTGCTCCCTTCTAGCTGAGGGAAAAAACATATTGATGTAATACTTTTTGGTCTCAGTGTAGTACATATCCTTCAAATGTGTCTTTTAAAGCTGCATTCTAGAGTCAAATTTACGTCAAAATGACTGCTGTTTCACATCTGTAAATCACAGCTTGCCCTGTCTCTAAGCCTATCAATGAGAGTGAAAGTGCAGGATGCAGTCTGTGCTGTAGTTATGCTTCCACATGCAGCTCTAAAGACTGGATGATATTTCAGGAAGAGCATGAGTGAGAAAAGTTTTTCAATCAAAATAAACAAGTTAAGAGGGACAACTCCCATTTATCACACACTACTGAGAGACAAAAGCTTTCTCTCCAATTTCTAACTATGTCCTCCTAAATAAAGAAGGCTATAACCTATTTTCCTTTTCATTGTCAGAGTTAAACTACACTCTTAAGGGAAATTCAGCCACGAAAAATGAGTGAGAATACAACCCACCAATTCTGCCAGGAATAGAATTTCACACACATTAACATTCAGCATCCCAATATGCCTAAAAGCTGTACTAGAAAGCAGAGGATTTATTTTATTTATTTTTTATTTAGGTATTTATATTCCGCCCTTCAGCCCTAATGGCTCTCAGGACGGCTTACAATATTATTTTTAATCAGACAGTTCCCTGCCCTCAGGCTTACAATCTAAAAGACACAAAACAAAAGGAGAAGGGAATGATGGAGGGAAAGGGGATGTAGATTTAGCTCTAACATTCAAAGAATGGCAAGTGGTATTCTTTAGATTTACTAGCTGAACTGTTCTACAGCTTTTTTTTAATAACCTGTTTTAGTGTGTAAAATAACGTGGGGAGCTATTGCATGGAGAAGAGATTGGGAGGAATCAATTTTCTTTCCCTATTTTTGGAAAGCAACTCTTTTCCAATTACTGTACATATAATACTATTTGGATCCCACATTATGTTTATATCGAAAAGATCCACTTCCTCAAAGAGGTGGAACCTCTGGATGTACCCAGTAGGAGGTAACACATTTTGAAGGTTGAAAATTTCAAGAAGATATCGAAGATATCAAAACTTCAATGTAGTTGAAATGATCTGTGTGTCTGATCATATTTTAGTAGGATGCCATTCCACTAATGATTATTGATACATTCTGAAGACAGAAGTCTTTAAATCAATAGATTTCTTTGGCTAGGTACATAAAGTTTCACAAACCAAATATGCAATATTAATGAGAAAAGGTAAGGTTGCATTCCTATGATTTCTTGGATAGAATCCCAGCAGCCTTAGGGGGGATTGGGTCTTCTCTGAAAGTGAAAAGACTGCTCCATTATCAGAGAAGGAACTCTGACCATCAGGGTTTAGTCTAAAAAAAATTTCCATACAGCACAAGATGTGGTAGCTTATATTTATCACTGATTAAATTCAAAGCATAGCACTGTCTAGCTCTTAGTTCATTAGCTTTCCTGTAAGAATATTATGGAGGACTTTGTCCCAAACCTTACAGAAATTAAGATATACTACATTTACATCAGTCCCCTAATCAGCCAAGGGGTCATGCAGACTGGCAGCTTGGAGCAGCTTATGGCCACTCCAGCACCGGTCAGATCCCAATTGGCGCAGGACTCACTGTGGTCCTGAAGCTGGCCATTGCTGCAGCCCTAAATGAACCACCAGCAAGCAGCAGCTCTTCGTAGCTCTTTTTTTGGCCAGCACTTTCCACCTCTGCATGCTCTCCAAACAGATTCCAACTGCTGTAGGTGCATGCATCATGTACATGCCCCACCTCCAAAGTGGCCAGAAGCCACACTTTCTCCTGCCTGTCTGTTTCGGGCCCAAGTTTTTAACTTTATTAGAAAAAAGAGAGAAGCAGGATTAGTTCCGCACCATGTGTTTTTGAGAACCTCATGTTAGCTCTTAGTAATCACAGCATTCCTTTCTAAGTGCACAGACTGATATTGATCTACCATGGTATTGGCATGAAACTGACTGATCAGTACTTGCTCATTTTTTAAACCTTTTTTGAATATGAGAACATTTGCCCACCTCAATCTGCTGGGATCCAGAGGGTCCCAAATATTATTGACAGAGACACTGAGATAATATCTGCAGATTCCTTTAGTACTCTTGAGGGAAGTTCATTTTGAATAATTTTAAATGAGTAAAGGTCACGGGTATATTGCAAGACACTTTGGAAGTACAGTATAGGATCTAAATGCTTTCCCATCTTCAGACATGCTCTTAATGCTGCATCAGAATTAGAACTGGTGCACATATTTGACTGCAACTTGAGAGAAATTGCAGTAATAAACAAAACAAAATCATATAAAGAGGAAAAGGAAGGATGTGGGAGAAGGAATGTCCCCCTGCCCATATGCCATATTGTCATGATTTCGACAGCATTTTGGATGAACCTCCATGGCTGGCTATGGAAATCCTCATATAGATCAATGTAGATTTGCATGTAACCTGAATACTTGGTGTGTGTGGGGGGGGGGGAGAGGGGGAATAGCTTATTTGTCAAGCTTGCTTCCCTTTCAAGTGTTTATTTTTTTAACAAGAAGCAGAGGCATCTAGAATGAATTAAAGCTAGCAGGTCCATGGAAGGAAAAAAGACACAGAAGGCTGCACAGCTGCTATTGTGTTCAGAGTGTGAAGAGCAAATTGAGTTGAGAAAGCAGTTTTCTTTCATCATTATGCAGCATTCAGGTAGGCAGAGGCTGCTTGTAAGCAAAACTACCAACTGCATTATATCTCATATGATGTCTTGAGAACAGTTTCTTTACATGAATACATGGGAACAGTTTTTGTACAAATAATTAATGGTAATTACCTTTTAGTTAGGATTAAGCACTCCTGTCATTTGTTTGATAAAGAAAAGGTATAATTCAGAAAGCTTTATACTTATGCACTAACCTGTTTTGTTTGATAAAAAGAGGATTATATTTCTACAAATACATTTGGTCCTGTATTACACACATGATAGTGTACAAGCTGTGCTAACACAATGCTGAGCTTGGATTGCATTGAAAGAGGACTGGTCAAACCTGTGAAGGATATGGCTGTCAATGGTCCTACTTATGATGGCTGTTTATTATGTTGTTGTCTTCATGATGACTTTATATAACCTAGTCATGGTAGCTGGCATTCTATATTGCAGTTATGATTTCATAACCTAGAGTTAGAGATCCAGAAGTAGCACTTTTTAAATGCCCCCAACCCACCTTAAGAGGCAGCTGCCACATTAAGTGAAAAATGTCTGTTCGGTTGGTGACCAGTGCACAAAGAGGATGACATTTCCAGCCTCCCCACCAGCGTCTGAGACTATGATAATCAGAGGCAGGACTCCTGTCACAATTCCTCACAGCAGCCTTACTAACTGGTGGAAGAGGGTTGGAAATGTCATCCTGCTTGTACTCCAATTGCTAGATGAACAGACCTGCTTTGATGTAGCTGCTGGCTGTTAAGGAGGCTTTGGCGTAACTGGTCCAGGAGACATTATGTTGTTATGCATTGCTCTAACCTAATGTTGTTCTTTTTGTTCTTAATGTGTCTAGATGTATCATCAGCACATCAGAAAAGGTCCCCTGAAGCTGAAAGTACAATTTGTAAGACTATAGCAACTTCTCTGTGTGTCACTGAGTCCCTGAACATGTGGTTAAAAATAACTTGTCAGAGAATGTACATCATTTTTGTAACCTTATCAATTGTCTCAGACCTAATGGAACAACAACCTACAGGTAAAAAAATAAATATCCTGAGAAAGGAATGGCTGTGTATATAAGGACTAGCTTCCTGTGGCAGTACTTTGCTAGCTTTACTGGAGCTGCTTATTAGTTAAAAAGACCTTGCTTACCTACTGAAGAAAGCGGGGAGGGAATAAAAGACTTATAAATCAGATACAATTGATTTTTAATTCTCCTTCACTTTCAGAATACTGTACAATAATACACTGAGAATTCACACATCTATATTTTTTGTTGTTGGCTGCCCTCGAGTCAATTTTGACTCATGGAACCTTGTGGATTAGACATCTCCAAGACCGCCTGTCCTCAGCCTCTCTACTCACGTTCAGGCCTATGGCCTCCCTGAGGATAGCCATCTAACATGTGGTCTTCCTCTCTTTTTGTGGCCTTCCATCCTTCCTAGCATAATTGCCTTTTCTAATTATGCATTTTCCCTCAAATGTGGCCAAAGTATGACTGCTTCAATTTAGTCATCTTGGCTTCCAGAAAGCGTTCAAAATTGATGTGTTCTAAAACCCATTTGTTTCTCTTCTTGGTTGTCCATGGTATTATCAGTACATTTCTCCAGCACTACATCTCAAATGAATTTTCTTTCTTTCAGCTTTTTTCACTGTCCAGCTGTGACATCCATACATGGTGATGGGGAATACATCTTGGATGATGCTCACATTAGTATTAAGGCTTATATCTTTAGATTTTATGATTTGTTCAGTTCTTTCATAGTTGCCCTTCCTACTCCTAGTATTGACTGCAGTCTCCATTCTGATCAGTATTTGAACCAAAGTATGGAACTTTTTGCCTATTTTTAATTTTCTCATTGCTGTTTCTGCTAGTAATATTGTGTCATCTGCATATCTTAGGCCCGTTACAGACGGGCTAAAAAGTACGTGCAGAGCGCGTACTAGGGTTAAGACAGCGCACGCTCCGCACGCACAAAATGGTGGTGGCCGTTTCACACGGCCGCCCCCATTGATACGTGACAACCGTGCTGCCTCCAAACAAGGCGCGCGGTTGTGACGTATTGGGGTCGCAGAAGGGCGCCTAGGGCACCCTTTCCACGACCCCGGAAGGACCTCCGTTTTGGAGCTCCTTCCTGGTTTGGTCCGCTGGGCACAGCCTTCAGACGGCTGCGCCCAGAGGACCAAAGGAGAAAGGGGCCAAACGGCCCCTTTCTCCTTCTCCCCGCCGCCATGGGGTGTCCTTGGGGCTTGAAGCTCCAGGGACACCCCTTTCCAGGCTGCGAGGAAGGGGCCTTTTGCCGCTTCCCCGCAGCCCAGAAAGCGGTGGATCGGGGCTTCAACGGCTGCCGCTCTGGCCGCTGAGGCCCTGATCCGGTGGGGAAAGGTGCGCCTATAGGCCGCCCCAAAGGGGCGGTCTGTAACGCACCTTAGATTATTAAAATACCTTCCACTTGTCTTCACTCCTCCTGCCTCTGAATCCAAGCCTGCTCTGCATACAATATTTTCTGCAAATAGATTGAATAAGTAGGGTGATAGTATGTAGCCTTGGGAGTATGGATCCTTTGCTGACTGGACACCATTACGTTTCTCTGTATTCTGTTCAACGGCAGCATTTGGTCCTGAGTATGGGTTATGTATCAGGACTATCAGATATGGTAGTCCCATTCCCCTAAGTGCAAGCCATAGCTTTTTGTGATCTATTCAGTCAAAAACTTTGCTGTAGTCAATAAAGCACATGTATATATTCTTCTGGAATTCCCTTGTGTGCTATATTATTTTGACGTATGTTTGCAATGTGATCCCTAGTGCCTTTTCCATTTCTGAATTCAGCTTGCACCTGATTTTCACTCCATATATGGCATGAGTCTTTGCTGCAGAATTTTAAGCATGACTTTGCTTGAATGAGAAATTAGTGTGATCATTCTGTAATTACTGCAGTCTTTTGTGTCTCCTTTTTGTGCAGTGGATTGAAGACTGATGTATACCCTAGCTGTGTAATCTCTCTGCCATTAAAAGTGGTGGAAATGTATTCACATCATAACCTTTCATAGATTATTATGGCACAACTCAGCAGAGTACCAAACACACTCAGAAATAAGAGCTGCAATATAATTCAAAAGGATAAAAATGCTAATTGTTTTGCGATTTCCAAGAGAAGTGTGCGCAGTGATAGCTGGCCTGTGCTTGTGTTTCTTCACTACAAAGCAGTCTCTGATTTTCTCAGAACTATTTTTCCTACATACATTCAAAATATAAACAGTACATTTTATTCATAGCAGCAAGCTTTGTTTTAGATTTAAGCTAATTTAATTTACAAAATTAAGAACACTGGTTCACAAAATAAATTTTAAATCACTTTAGGAAAATACAGCCAAACAAATGATTTCTTGGTTGTTGGTGTTTTTTTTTTTAAATCACTGGATATATTTTTAGATGTTATTGAAATTGTATTTCTAATATTTATAGTTAATATGACATTCTACCATTGGGAGCAAAGCTATTTTACACTGCAATGCAAATTACTGCATTCATCATAAAAGCTTTGTTGGTTGTTCTTTGTGTTTCTTATCATTCCTTTCCAAAAGCCCACTGGTTCTGCCGAAGCACAGAGGTGTGTCAACAGCAGTCTCAGCCACTGTAAAAAGCATCCTTATCAGAAAGAGCAGGGTGCAGTGGGAATGACCTGCCAAGTCACTGAATCTGCTCTTGTCTTCCTAACCCCTTTGTGCTATGCATGGCTCTTTGTCCTCATAATGTGGTCTGCCTTTTGACATAGTATAGTTGCAAAGATGCTCTCATATATCTAGAAGTACCAAATATGCAAGGTTCTGAGAAGTTTGTAGTTGTTATTTATATATCCTTCTATATCACAAGGAGAGAAAGATAAAGACCACCTTGACTGGACTTTTAAAAGACCGGGATTCAAAAGATACAATATATATCACAATAATTACAATATGACTAAAACATATACTAAAAGGTTTAGGCTGGAGCCATGATGTGACTCAATAGGCAGAGACACATACAGACCATGCTCCTATTACTGTAGATACAGAACCAGCAGGACCATATCCACAGTACACCATTACTTTGACATCCAGTATGCCATTACTTTGAGACCAGGATTCCGTGGAATAGATGCATAGCAGTTGAAGTGCTTTCAAACTGTTATACCTATGAAGTACATATACAAATCAAGGTGGCTGTAAGTCCCACACATGTTTGTTCTTATAATGACAGCAGGATGCATACTATGCCACATATTCTGTAATATTTTAGGTGGTCCTTAGAAAAATCAGGAGCGCTGCATCCCTGCAGCACTGAGGGGAAATGAGCTATTAGAGGATGTGTGGAAGAACATCTCATGGCTTTGGAGTGCTCAATGAGTGCATTTGGGATGGCACTTGTCCTGAGATGTAGCAGCTTGCTACTGGATGATGGCAACAGAGGTATGTGCCAGCTACTCTATACCCAGCTCTCCACAGGCTCACACCACAGGATTATTATCTAAATATTTCACAGATTTCTAAAATTCAGTATGTCAACTTGTACCTTAGTGCCCTTAGGAGGGCTAAATACATCTAACATGCTTCGCTTGTCATTTTTAGTAGCCAGAAAGAGGATTTTTTCCCAAGGAAAAACAAAGGTAATGTATACAGAACAGGTTTAGAAATTACATTAAACCAGGATAGATAAGCAGAGAATCTAAATAGTTATTGGTTCTGTCTATAACAACATGATTTTAATGTGTGTGTGTGTGTGTGTGTGTGTGTGTGTGTGTGTGTGTCTATTAATGTTTAATTAATTAGTGTGAGATTCTCAAATTCTGTTTCAAGTACCTCAACATCTCTACCAATTTAAACTTTATGTGACCTCAAGTAGCTTAAGGGGAGAAAGATGACAGGAAGATATGGTAAAAGGTTTATAAAGTTATGTGGAGACATGATGTTTCATGATATTACACTAGTGATTCATTCAGTAAAACTGGAGTTCAATAGACAGAGAAACAAAAATCATAATTAATTTACAGAACATATTGCCATGAAATGGGATGATGACCTCCGGTTTAGAGGTCTCAGAAAGGAGAATGCGTAAATTAATGGAAGATAACAATTGACAGGTCTGCACTTACATAAAAGACCATCTTCCTAAGCAACAGACACTAGGGATAAATAACCAGGGAGGACTGTGCTATACATGGTCTGCATGTAAGCTTTCTAAGAGCAAATGGCTGACTATTCCTGGTAACAGGATACTGGAATATGTGAACAGCTCACCTGATTTAGCAGGATTTTCCTTATGTCATTGTAGTAGGAGCCTTATTAGATTTCTTGGTTCATTTTGTTTCTACTCTAAAAGGCAAATGTACACAGTATAGAACATGAGATGTTTTAACTCTCTAACATAGGGAGATAACTTTGATGTTACCAGACCATCGGTCCAGGAATGGGAGGAATGCAACCCACCAGGACCTTCACTCTTACTTCCATTCACTCTTGGTTATATTGGTTAGCACTGATGGGATCTGCAGTCCAGCAACATATAGAGGACCACACCTTCATCACTGCTGGTGTAGATTCTACATTGATAGGCAGCAATTCTTCAAGGACTCAGATTGGAGCCTTTCCCAGCCCTACCTGGATATGCCAGGTATTGAATCTGGAATCTTTGGCATGTAATCTAACACTAAGAAGCTTACCACACAGGTCCTCCTGGGTCCGTTCTGAGAACGGAACGGAAGAAACAGGAACGAGTGTGGAACGAGTGGGGGACAGATTTTATTGCACACTCCAGTCCCTCACCCGTTCTGTTCCCCCTCTCTTCCATTCTTAATCCATTCCGGGGGGGGGGATTTTTGAGAACTGTTCAAAACATTACCACCTTAAACAGCTTCAAAAAAGCTGTTAAGACGGATCTCTTCTGGCAGGCCTTTCCCAAATAGATAACTAGCCACCAAGTAAGTTGAACTTGTTACTCCCAGAACTCTCCTACAATCATTGTTGATTTATGATTTTAAGGCATATTTTAACTTGTAATTGTTTAATTGTATTTTAGGGGGTGGGTTATTGGGTTATGGCACTGGATATTTTAACACGTAAGCTGCTGCGGTTGTGTTACACACATTATTGTTATTTTATTATTACATAAATGGAGAAGAATAAAACTAACAGTTGGCCAACAGTTTCATTATACTGAAGACTATATTCTTCTGGAAATCGATTAGACAGAAATCCAAATTGATATTCTATATGTCCAATGAAAAAGTAAAATTTTACCAGGATGACTAAATATCCCAGACACAACATAAAAGCATAGCATAATGACACACAGTCCCTTTATAAGATGTACTGAGTATATAATTAACACTGTTAATACTTAACTGAATATTTGAAAAGAAGAAAAAATTATTCAAGTGTGGCATAAACTATTCACATGACTGCCAAAATTATATAAATGAAAGTGTCAAAATGGAAACATTCACTAGTCAGACTATGTTTATGACCCCCTGACAGAAGATGTATAAAAAGGAAAAATTTAGCACTCATTCACTTGAGGCTAATGAAGCAGAACTAAGATAAAATGCACACCATCACTCAAGGGCAAGTCACTTGAAACTTCTCAGTTTCATATGGAGCTGCCTTGCTCAAGTCACATACCCTGGAACAATGGACATTTTTCTTCCCCTTAGTTCTGTTTAACCAGCAAACTGCAATTAGTCTAGAAGTTTAATTTTTCTCAAGTTGATATTACTTTAATGTGCATTATTACCAGCTTTCTGAATGCAGTTGTAAATTTTTGATATCTCACATCATCATCCCCTTTGACATGATAACTGCCTTCATACATAATCAAAGGGCAGTGGGTCCACAGTACTGGCACTGCCCCAAACTCCCATTGCTTCCCTTGAGCATATGCACAACATGCATGAATTAGAGAAAGGAACTGGAAGAGGTAAAGATTATATATGAAGATTCTCCAGGGGATGGCATTCAAGCTACCAATGGACATAGACATCACCCATACAGACACCTTTCTAGATATCTAATAAATAAATGAAAGGAAAAGTGCCAGGGGAAGCAATGTGACCACAGGGATAGGGCTAGCAGCAAAATGCTGCTGCTTTCAGCTAGAGATAGGAGTAATGAGGTCAGAGCTTACTTTCTAAAATATTATTTGGGACTTCAATGAAGGGAGGATATCATTAAATTGAAAAATTAAAAGCTTCCGAAGGTGATGCTTTTGTTTTTTTTTTTTTTTGGGGGGGGAGCATGAAAACATCAGAGATTGGAAGGATCAGAGGACTCCACAACTCTATCCACCTCAGGTCACATGGTTCTCACCCCTATATACTCTAGTAAATGGACTAGTTGAAAGTCTGTTTCAATATACTGTTGCTTTCTAACTCTGGAACAGGGCAGATGGCAGGAAAACATAGCTTGACCCTGCTTTGTCTAAAAGTGGGTCGAACGTGTGATGTCCACACCACCCACTCCAAGGTGAGACAAATATGCATGGCCCAACTGCATGGTGCGGTGTCAAGCTGTGTTGCTAGCTAACCTTTTTAGCTGCCTCTCCACCATGCATGCACACCATCACACAAAAACACTACCTGCGACATCCAATTACCTTCCAAGTCCTGTCTAGATGCCATCCCATTGAATGACAGCCCCTTCGATCGGCCTCACAGTCACACATGCTATGCTCCACCTGTACAGGGCATCGGTGAACTGATGTGCAAATGATACAATGGCAAAGCACAATCATGGAGGCCTCTGTACATGCCCCCTTAACCCATTGCCCCCCTGTTGGACTGTCTGGTTTGTATATGATGTGATTACATCCATTGGAGTTTCTTTTTTTTCTTCTTTTTTTCTTTTTTTGCTTTGCTGCAGCCCCACACTGGTTCCAGCCTGCTTATATGCAAGCACGAAGATGTCCATTTTCTGAGCTAAGCCAAATTATCCCGGCTTCTTTTTGCTCTGGTTTTTAGTCCTGGAGTGTGGCTTTGTTTTGGAGGCATGCATGATATAAAAGCCCTGCCTTCAAAGAGGCTGGAAGCCACTTTATTTTGCCTATTTCACTCCCTCTGTCAGATGATAATCAGCTCATTTGAGATGTGGTGCTGGAGAAAAGAGTGTTGAGGATGCTGTGGATGGCCAGGAAGACAAACAAAAGGATTCTAGAACAGATGCCAACTGGAACTCTCTCTAGAAGCCAAAATGACTAATGACTAATAATAATAATAATAATAATAATAATAATAATAATAATAATAATAATAATAATTTTTCTTACCCACCGCTCCCCGTGGATCAGGACAGGGAACAACAACAATCAACAAACAAGGGCGTGGGACAGACTGTCCAAAAAGGATGGTCTCTTAGTGTCCAGCTTTGGTCTGCGGGAAAGCCGCAGCCTCCAGACTGCAGGACTTCACTGCGGACCAAAAAGAACCACAAAAAGTGGGTTCTTCTTGCGGCACCATTATGATACAACAATGCGGCAATGGCGCACTTGCGAGGTCACAATGGCGCCACAATGTGCAGACGCCAGGCATCTGTCACGTAATGATGGCGGCTTCATCTGTACAGGGCGCCACCATTTTGACGCCCTTGTCACATGCGAGGGACAAAGGGCATCTAGAAGCGCCACCTCTCGCACGTGACGAGGGCGCCCTATCACGCCCATCTGGACCAGGCCAACATCAGTTAAAACACTTGGTCTTCAATGCTGTTTTAAATTCAGACAACATATTCTGCTGAACTCTTCCAAACCTGCAACTTGTTCTCTTGATCCAATTCCTACTCGTCTTCTAATTTCTATAGCTCCCTCTTTTCTACCCTCGCTTCTCTATATCTTTAATCTCTCTCTCTGTCTAAGGGTTCTTTGCCTACCATCTTTAAACATGCTTTAGTTTCCCCTATTCTGAAAAAACCTTCTCTTGACCCCTCTTCATTTTCTAGCTATCGTCCTATTTCTCTTCTTTTCTAAGGTTTTGAAAAGAAAAGTCATTTATTCTCACTGTCTTGAGTTTCTTTAAGCCAACTCCATTCTCGATCCCTTTTAGTCCGGTTTCCACCCACAGCTCTCACTAAGATCTAGGATGATCTTTTTGATCATTCTTATTGATTTGTCTGAGGCCTTTGACATCATTGATCACAGTCTTCTAGTTGACATATCTTCTGACCTTGGGTTCTCGGACTCTGTTCCTGACTGGTTTAGATCTTATTTGTCAGATAGATCTTTTGCAGTGGTCACAGGTGGTCAGATCTCATCCTCTGTTCCCTTATCTGTTGTTCCTCAGGGCTCTGTTTTGGGTCTCCTTTTGTTTTCTCTCTACACATTGTCCCTAGGAAAACTTATCAGCTCTTTTGATTTTTCCTATCATCTGTACGCCGATGACACTCAGTTGTATCTTTCCACCCCTGACCTTTCTCTGGGGCTGGAACAGCACATTTCATCTTGTCTTACAGCTGTCTCTCAGTGGATGCGCCATGAGCGTTTGAAGCTCAACATGTCCAAGACGGAGCTTCTTGTTTTTCCACCTAAGCCCTCCCCCAATACTTCTTTTCTGTTTCTGTTGACAACTCTATTTGACTGGTTCAGGAAGCCTGCAGTCTTGGTTTCATTTTTTATTCTTCTCTGTCATGTATCCCCCAGATCCAAGCCACAGCCAAGGCTTGCAGATTCTTTCTCTACAATATTGCCCAAATCCATCCATTTCTTTTGGTCTCTACTGCCAAGACTCTAGCCCATGTTCTGGTTATCTCACAACTAGATTATTGTAACTTCTGGCAGGGCTTCCTCTCTCTCACTTCTATCCTTTAATTTTTGTCCAGCATTCAGCTGCACACATTATTACATCTGCTTACCACTCTGACCATGTTTCTCCTCTATTATCATCCCTCCACTGGCTCCCGTTCCCCTTCCGTATTCAGTATAAGCATCTGCTATTGCGCTAGCCCCTCCTTATTTATATAACCTTCTTTCTTCTCACCTTCCCACTTGTGTCCTCCATTGTAGTAGTCAAGGTCTGTTGTCTCAGCCTAGGATTTTCACTGCCCCATCCCAGATTTGTCCTTTTTTACTTGCTGCTCCTCACTCCTGGAATCTCCTTCCTCCATGAACACGGCTCATCACTTCTTTAACCAGTTTCAAAACTGAGTTGAAGACCATCCTGTTCAGAGAAGCATTCCCAGGCATTGCATGACTATTATTTGTTACTTGACGTTTTTAATGTGTTGCCTGCTTTACTTTATTGTACTCTTTCCTGTATTGTTATGTATTATTTATATGTATTATGGTATTATTTCTTAGATTGTACACCATAGGCAGGTTTGCTTTATCTATTTTATTGTTTGTATGTACAGCACTGTGTAAATCTACAGTGCTATATAAATAATGCATAATAATAATAATAATAATAATAATAATAATAATAATAATATATCTTCCGACATGTCATTCCACAGTCTAGGGGTGACAAAATTGAAGCTGTCCTACTTTGGCCTCATCTTGAAGAAAAATAAATCATTAGAAAAGACAATGATGCTAGGAAAGGTGGAAGGTAGTAGAAAGAGAGGAAGACCACATGGCAGATAGTTAGACTCGATTAAGGAAGACATAGGCCTGGGCATGCAGGCCATGGGCAGAGAGGTTGGGGACAGGGGTCTTGGAAATATGTCATCCACAGGCTTGCCATGAGTCAAAGTCACCTCAAGGACACTGAACAACAACAACAACAACAACAAACAGTAAAATCCATCATGTATTCCCCCCTCCCACCCAATAAATTTAGATTTCTTAAGACACAACCTACCAAATTATGTAAGATATATCACTTCTGAACTAGAAAGTGTTGGAATGAGATGATCAGTAATTTTTATGGTTATGCAGCAAATCCCACCTTCTGTCATTATAGTCTTTGAAGAGAATGCCTAAACCTCTGATACTTGTGATTCAAATCATGTGAGTTCTTCAGTTTGGGGAGAATACAGTATTTTGAAATTCCAGCACTACTGTGAATTTTTTAAAAGGGTGAACAAAATACCAGGATGCATCTTCACAACAGATGCTTTGAAAGTAGTAATATAGGTACAGAAGAGAAAGGGGCTATGGTGGGCAAAACAAGTATTAAGATGTCAAAGCATATCCCATCAAGGTCTATTTTCTAGCATTAGTGGATAATGAGGGTTTCATTGCAAAAATAAAATAAAATAAAATAAAATCTTCCACTCACAAGACATAAAGATCAAATTTCAGATCATAGCTAGCAGTTATAGTGCATCTATGCAAAACAGCTGCACCAGTTAAATCTATCATGGCTCCAAACTAAGGAAACCTATGGAATCCTGGGAAATGGTGAGTCACTTATAGTTCTCTGGAGATTATCACTCCAGGGCCAATTCTGCTATTGGAAGCACTGTACACTATAGTTCTGTACAGTTGCACAATAGCACTAGAACAACAAAATAAAAGCAAAGTAAAACAAAACAAAATGTAGTCACATTCGGCATACAAAAGTTGATTGTATAGCTGTATCATTAGTATACCATGACTGGATGTTTCGTGCATGTGTCATTATCTGCATATGTCTGAAAAATATGGTTCAAAAAGAATAAAATAAAATTTCTATATTTAACAACATCATATATATCCAGTTCAAATAAAATAGTGCCCTATACCTCAAAATAAGAGAGAAATCTACTCTGAAAATGATCCTAGCAATGTGAGTGAATTGCCTGTGCTGAAGTGCAGTTGGGAAAAGCTCCCTGATAGTGCTCCACAATAGCAAAAATGCACTGTTATTAGCTTCTACGCCTTCACAATAGTGCGAATGAAGCACTATTGGAAAACCATTCATGGGATTTCCCCATTAATTAGAAGTTATGGGACAATTCCAGGTTATTCCTTGGAGAAGTACTGGATGAATGTGACATTGTGTGAAAATTTTCATATGATCGCACTGTAATGATGGGAGCATTTTGTTTTTCTCCCATTTTATAACCCCATGTGATAATCTTCTCAGCTAGAGAGCTCTAGTTCAGGAGAGATCACAATCGTTGCTCTACAGGCTAATGGTTACTCCAGCTCTGACCAAGAAAAACCCAGAGTAGTGAAGACAAATAACCACCCAAAGAGAAGGTATTTTTACCATACATCAGAAGAATCACAGACATAATAGGGAAACTGGTTAGGAAACACAACCTCCAAATGGTCTACAATCCAACCAAGAAAATCCAACAAATGCTGTGCTCAGTGAAGGATAGGAGAGACCCTCTCATGGCCGCAGCAGTTTACCACATACCATGCAGCTGCGGACAAGTCTACATAGGGACCATCAAAGGTGAATCAAGGAACACAAGAGACACTGCAAACTGGGTCAGCCAAAAAATCAGCAGTAGCAGAACACGTTGTAAACCATCCTGAGCATAAAATGCTGTTTGAAAACATTGAAAATCTGGACCCTGCCAACAACTATCAGGTCAGAATGCACAGGGAAGCTATTGAAATCCATACATGCCTGGACAACTTCAACAGGAAAGCATAAACTCTTAAAGTAAACAAAGTTTGGCTACCAGTCCTGAAAAACACCAAACTCAAGACACAGGAAATGCAAATGAATACCACCCAGGGTGAGAGAGGTTTCCCAGCAGATGATTGATCATTAAGTAAATGGACACCCTGTAGGCTTTGCTATTCAACAACAGAACAATACACAAATTAACATGTAAATTGCTTCCTCTCAACCAACAGTATATATACCCCACTATCTTCCATACCAGCATTCTCTGAAGATGCCCGCCACAGCTGCTGGCATAACATCAGGAATAAACTCTGGAAAATACAGTGCAGTGTGGTGTTTAGCATGTTGGACTTTAGGTTGGGTTCCCATCCTTGATACAACTTAAATTTTCATTGTGGCCTTATGGCAGTCAGTGTCATAGTTTAAGACCTACTTTACAAGATTATTTGACTTAATCCAAGTCCATGTATTCCTCTCTGAACTCAACAGAGACTACAGATGTCCCATTCAATTATGCAGCTATTCTTTTCTAAAAGTTACTTTGGGGCCATTTGGTAATTTTGTCATAACATGTAGCCCTCCAGCTATTGTTGGACTATAACAATAGCTCCAGCATCCCCCAGCTAGTGTAGCCAATGCTGAGAAATTTTGAGAGCTGCAGTCAATAATATCTCAATCATGGAAACTGTGCTACTTGAAGGCACAAACACACACACTTTGCAATCTCTGCAGCCCTGGAGTTTATGCTAAGACAGCCCAAAACAGCATCAAGCAAACTAGATGACTGGTCAGAAACCCACCTGGTGACCTTGGCCAAGTCATACTCTCACCTTCAGTGAAAGGCAATAGCCAACCCCCTCTGAACAAATCTTGTCAAGAAACCCCTGGAATAGGTTTGCCTTAGGGGTGCCATAAGTCAAAAATGACTTGAAAGCCCATAACAACAATGGAGAGAGGGTGACTGACACAAACACACACCCTGCTGCTTAACTGTTCAAGTTAGTACTGAGGCCATAAAACCATTCAGAACAAATTTCAAATGGACATTCTTGTCTCATCAGTTAATTTGCAAATAAACCACTTGAAGATTCTCACACCTAGCCCAAGGAGGTGACAAATTTCTTGGCTTGTTCATAAAAATGTATAGGGAGCAAGAAAACAAAAGTTGCATGTTTACAAAATTGCAATGAATGATCTTCACCTCCCTGCTTCCATGCATCATCAGAAACTTTGGCAAGGGATATGGATCAAGACTGATAGGGAGTGAAGAATGAGTTTAAAAAATGCAGTGACAAACAACCCCATGGAAGATATAGGGAGTAAAGACCAATAGGACATTAGTAGGGAATCACCTAACTAATCTAAATGCATTCAAAGCTGCAGGGTCAGATGAACTGCATCTTAAAGTACTGGAGGAACTTGCTGATGTATTCTTTGAAGCGTTGACATCATTTTTGGAGAAATCTTGAAGAGCAGGTGAAGTGCCAAAGGACTGGAGAAGGGCAAGCATTGCCCTCTTTTCAAAAGAAGAAGATGATCCAGGAAATTACAGTCTACCCTGCATATCTGGAAAAATATTAGAACTTCTTAAATAGAAGTCTGTCTGAAAGTATCTTTATGTCAATGCAGCGATTAGGAGCAGCCAGCAGAGGTTTGCTGAGAACAAATCCTTCCACACTATATCATGTCTCTTATATCTCATATATTTTTGAATCAAGCCACTAGTTTAGTAGAAGGTGGGAATGCTGTGGATGTGATCTATCTGGATTTCAGCAAAGTATTTGATAAGATCCATTATGTTTTGGTTAGCAAAGTGATTAAATGTGGAATAGATAGGAATACTGTCAGATGGATACATAACTCGTTGGAAAACTATGCTCAAAGAGTCATAATATATAACTGTGATTCAAACTGGAATTAGGTCTTGAGTGGAGTGTCTCAGGATTCTATCATAGGGCCATTACCTTTCAATTTTTTTTTATCAATTATTAAGATGACAATGTCAAAGGAATCCTTATCAAGGCTGTAGGTGACACCAAACTCAGACGGGTGGCTAACTTCTTGAAAGAGAGGAACAGAATTCAAAAAGACCTAGATAAACTAGAAAATTGGGCTGAAATTAATCAAATGAAATCCAATAGTAACAAATGTAAAATTCTACATTTAGACCACAAAAACCAAATGCAGAGGTATATGTTGTGGGATATATGGCTCAGCAGTACTACATGCAAAAAGAACCTTGAGATTTTTGTTGATCATAAGTTAAACATGAGAGTGATGATGGAGAAATGAAAACAAATGCTATTTAACATGAAATAATGGAAGCATAAATTCCAAACTGTGGGAAATAATGATCCCACCATATTCTGTGCTGGTTAGGCCTCATCCAGAATATTGCATTTAGTTCTGGGTGTCTCATTTTAAGAAGGATATAGATAAGCTGGAGCAGGTTCAGAAAAAGCTATATGGAGAACAAAACATATGAGGAAAGGTTGAAGAATCTGGGCATGTTCATTTCAGTGAAGAGAAGACTGAGCAATGATTTGATTTCATTCTTTAAATACAGTGCGCCCGCTCCATATGTGGACGTGCCATACGTGGCTTCCGGTTTATGCGGAAGCTGCACTGCTATTAATTGAATGGCTCATGTGCCCACAGTGCACACATGCCGTGCCACCACGAACACATGCCCCATTCATTTTAATGGGGCTCGAGTATAGGTGGAATTTGCCTTACATCGGGAGGAGTCCGGAATGGGTCCCCCACATAAGGCATGACTCCATTGTACTTTAAAGGCTGTTGTAGAGAGAGGGGGGTGTCTTACCTTGAAGCCAAGTCTTCAAGTGCCTCATTCACAACCAGGTATAATGGTTTGAATTTACAGGAAAGTACATTTCAACTGATCTAATGGTGAACCTCTTGACAATAAGAGTGGCAATAGAACCAATTGCCTAGAGCAGTGAGGGCAAACATTTTCAGGTCCACATGCTGAGGATGGTGCTTAAGCTCCCCCCAGGCGGGAGCTGCATGCCAGGGTGGGGCTTCTGCCATTTAGGGGTGGGGCTTCTGCCCTTTGGAGCCAGGAATTCTGCCCTTTCCCCTGCCCTTTCCTGGCCTCCTGCTCTCTCTGAGAAACAGCTAGAAGCTGGGGAAAATTAGGGGTGACAGGTGCACGCTTCCTCCTGCCCTTCCCTTGGCCTGCAGCTGTCTCTCAGAGACAACTGGGGGCCCGTAAGGGCCTGTGGGGGAGAGGAGCAATGTATGTGTGTGTACCTGGAAGGACACCTCAGAACTAGCAAGGCCTCACGGGAGGGAGGAGGCGTCGCCCCGCGGCCCCTGCTTCTCTCCACGGGGCTTTGCCAGTCTTGAGGTGTCCTTCGAAGGACACCTCATGTCTGGAAAAGCCTCATGGGGAGGAGGTGGCGTTGGCCCACCCTCTCCTCCCCGGCTTGCCTTTCCTCCACCAAAATGAGCTTCAAGGGGCCCATTCAGGTGGAGGAAAGGCAAGCCAGGGGGAAGAGGACTGGGTACGCAACCCAAGCCTCTCCTCCCCAGCATGCCTTTCCTCTGCCGAAACCGGCTCCAAAGGGCCCATTCGGGCAGACGAAAGGCAAGCCGGGGTGGGGGGGAGAGGACTGGGCATGTGACCCAAGCCTCTCCTCCCTGGCTTGCCTTTCCTCCGTCGGAAAGGGCTCCAAGGGGCCTATTTGATGGAGGAAAGGTAAGCTGGGTGGAAGAGGACTGGGCACATGGCCCATCTCTCTTCCCCACAGACCGTCCCAGCCCCCAGCTATCTCTCTGGAGATAGCTGAAGGTCACAAAAGGTCTCTGGGAAGGAGCCACTGGCATACGCCGGTCGCTCCTCCTGCCTTCACCCTGTTCCCGGTCTCCAATTGTCTTAGAGAGGCCGGCAGAGGGCTGGGAGGAGGAGCTAAACATGAGCGCCTCTGGCTCCTTCTCCCGAGTGCCATTTTTTGGCTTCCAGCTGTCTCGAAAGACAGTGGGAGGCCCAAAAATGGCAGGGAGGAGGGGGAACGGACATGTGAGTGCTCTTCTGCCACTTTCCTCGCCGCCCATGCCCATCACTGGCCTAGAGAGATGGTGGAGTCTCCTTCACTTTAAAAAATAGCTGGGCAGTTGCTGGGGATGCTTTAGCTAGAGATCCTGCACTGAGCAGTATCTTCAAATGCTCTAAATCTATTCAGGGCTAGCTGTGTTGGCCTGAATAGTGAATCAAAAATTCACTAAAGAATGATATGTTTTTTGGCCAACTCAAATGCACAAAATACATTATGAAAGCTCCACTGGCTTGTTCATCAGGCAAAAGGTGTTAACAAGTCATAGAGGAGAAGAAAAGTGATAATGGTAGAATAATAATAATAATAATAATAATAATAATAATAATAAGCATACAGAATCATAAGCATACAGATATACCAGATGTTTCCATTGTAGATCAGTTGTTCTTGAGGGATATCAATGCAAGCAAAAGCCACTCTTTGCCATGTCAGGGACAAAGGGCAGTAAAAGACAAGTAAACTTCCCCCGAAAATAAAATTCAAAACTCTCAAATGGAAATGTAATTTTCTTAACATTTTCATTTTGGACTGTAAACTCCAGGTTCAACATAACTGTAATTTAGAAGGCAAAGTGGATGATGATATGGGCTAGTCCACTTGTCAATTTCCCAGTTTTTTGAAAGACCACCTGGATCCATCCCCACTTTGTTAGGATGGATTGCATCTAACTAAAGTTACAGTAGTCTGACTTAAATTTGACTTTTTATACCTCTGATTGTACATTGCTTGTCATAGTTATCCCAGCACCACAATCATCTTCTTAATAACAGGGTTTATAGATTTACTGAAATATATTTACTGAAAAATGGGTGTAGGCATACTTTAAAGCTGACATAGCACACGGGATTTTGCTAAACACTGAAAGTAAACAGAATCATCCTAACAGATTTGTGACAAACTGACAAAGACACTTTAACATCTTGTTACCAGGTCACTTGAAAATGCTGATATTGAAATATATAAGTATTATACTTCACTAAAAAAAAAGAAAAGAAAGAAAAGATGTAGAATAAAGTCTATTCTTAATTATGACAAATCATTATGGCTGATTATTGATTTAAACAAATAATAATAATGGCTCAGCTTACTGTATATATCAGTAGAAAGCATGATTTGCTCCTTTAAAAGATAGGATAAATTGAAGGGCACATTTTTCTTCTCTTTGTTCTTTCCCATCAATTTTAATGGGTACAGAACATCAGTCACATCTAATATAATGAGACAAGAAGATGGATGAGCACACTTGAAGCTACTTGTCACTGGACAGAAAACATCCTGAAGAAGTGACTTTTGTAGCATGGGGTTCACCATGCAGCCTGGACAATAGGTGGAACTACACTGAATGATTTTATATTCACATGAAAGAAAATTCATTTTCTGCCACTATTCATCATATTCCCACATGTTAGATCTTCAAAGGTATTATTCTGCTAAATATGACCAAGAAACAATTTTTCATCCAAGAAGCTACTAGCACCAGGAAAAGGAGGTCAGGTGGAGACAAATGTCAAAGATTAAGGTAATAAATAAAAATTGGTGTTTTTTTTTAATGTTTTTCAGAATCTGAAATATATGGTTATTTTTGGTTATGAAAAACCAAACAACTGGTGCACAAGATTTTCTGTTAGACAAAGAACAAGTCCAAAATCTTCTTAGCTTTTTCTCTGTTGTTTATGACCAAATGTTAACAATGCAGCTTGCATAGTGTGTGTATGGGGGGGGGGGGTTTAAAAGGAAATACAAACAATAGGTATAATGTGGCCAACTGATAAATTATCATAAAGAAACAGAAGCATTCTTTTATTAGAACCATAACAAAGACAAGACTATATAAATGATGAAAAAGTTGTAATTCTACACACACTTGCCAGCAAACCCTACTGAATTTACTGGGATTAACATCATAAAAACCGAATTTAGGATTACAATGTTATTCATGCAACCTGCAGGAAATTTCACAAGCATACACATTATGGTTGCTATGGACTCTTCTGCACAAGTCCTGTTTTCGCAGAAGTCACACAAGCAAAAATAAAATGGGAACATACCACTTTTCAGGCAGCCATCACTGTGCCGCTCTCATTTGTACAACCAAGACTACTGCTCCCATCATACTCACTTCCGGACCTCCCTATTAACCCTGACTCCCTGCCTTATAAGCTATCCAGCATGTGTTTAGGGTTTTGTTTGTTTGTTTGCTTGCTTTTCTCCTCTTTTTCCAGTGCAATTCTCTGATGGAGCTCTGATGCCCCAATTGAAAAAAAGGAAGGAAAGAAGGAAGGAAATAAATAAAAAGAAAAATTAAGGTAATCAAGGTGCTTCAAAATAGTGAGGGGGAGAAGGTACAGGAGGATGAGAAGACACATATACCATACGTCTGGAAATCATGAAACTGCTCCAGAAGTGACATTTTACACTTGGGGACTTGTGCTATTGCCAGGTCATTCACAGGTTTCCTCCGTGAATGAAAAGGGGTGCATTGGGGACAGGGCACTTATAGGATTGCCAAAGACACTTCTTTCTCAATTTACTTGTGGTATAAAAGCTGTATGCAGTAAGGTCCTCAGTTAAAGAGTAATGCATATTCTTCTGAAAAATGTAAGCACCTTCATATAATAGATTTGTGGTTCACTAATATTTTAAGTTTATAAAGAGAAGTTAGCTATATAATACCACTACTGTAATTCTGACAATTATTTGACAATTACCATTATTTTAGTGGCTGTGCCAGTGCTTGCCAAATGAACATAGAATATTTCATATTTATCAGAAAATTATGTAATGCTGGATTGATTCAATCTGAAGGCAATTTGTCTGCTCTTAAAGATGCTACTCTCTTCTACTCTACATAAATCTATGCAAAGAATTTGTAACAGAAGTCTTTGTAA
>NC_056526.1:64427543-64580316 GCF_019175285.1 Sceloporus undulatus
AAGAAGTCTAAAACTGTTTGGACCAAAATGAGAATACTGAGGATTGGACAGAGAGGATTAAGGCCTTTGTACAGGTATGACTAAAAGGAAAATGAGTTCTACTGATAGTTCTAGTAAGGAGATTATTGCACCGCAATTCACTCACAGGAAAGATGCATGATTTAAAAGTAAAATATGGATTTTATCACACTGCCCTGTAGCCAGGCAGTATGCAACCAGTATGCACTCCATGCTTCTCCGGGCTTCTCACACAGTTTTTCAAGAATAAGATTTTTTGATTCTTGGACTTAAATTTTAAACTTTTAAAAAAATATATACAGAGATACTGAAATGAAATAGGCACAGTAATGTACAAATTCATTCCATTTCATTCTTATAATCAACCAAGTGCAAAGAAAAGTTCATTCTGCATATTCATTTTAACTCACCTGATTTTTTTTTTTACAGAAAAGTACACCTTTAAAAATTGTGTATCAGAACACTGCTATATCAATGGATATGTAGTATGGATATACAGTATATGAAGTTGTGCCTATGCAAAAAAATCCATAAAGTATACATCTAGATATGTATATAATTAACTCCTTTCTTGTTGTTCCAACAGGCTTTTTGTATTTCCATCTCACTGTATCTCACCTTTGAAATGGAAGCACAAAGTGAACAGGCTGACTCTTATCTCTGAGTGATGACCATCTACCTGGTGGTATCTCACAGGACTGTCCTCCATTTCACAGAATATCCTGTGACCTGCCTAGATAGCTACTTGTCCAGAAAAGTGTGTGTATTTGTGAACATGTGTATGGGGCATCTTCTCAGAACTTCCCCTTTATTTCAGCCTTCCAGTTTTCATTCTACCTTAAGCACCCACAAGTTGCTTCTACATCCTACTTTGTGGATATCTCTCTCTTCACAGTAGTCTTTCCTTTAAAAAGAAACACAAACCAAACTTCGCTTCCTGAAGCCTCTCTCACGTCTCTTATTATCCACTAATATAGGATGTAAAACTGTCAGAGGTTAGGGGGCTTGTATTGCCGGCCAAGAGGTCTTTGAGAGGTTGCCCTCTTCAGCTGTTCTGAAAACATTTTCGCAAATTGCACCAAAATGCTCATTGTGGGCTTGGAGGGCCAGAAGAAGCCCCTTTTCAATATATGCACTCTCTTCCAGTATGTGGAATACTCCCATTGTTTATTAATGCCAGATAAAGGTCCATTGGAAGCCAATAATGAAAGGAAGATATATCATGAGAATATTTCCCATTTTTTTCAGCTGTCTTATAATGCATGGGGCCACTGGCTGGAAGGGCTAGTTACATTTTGTTTATGTTTTGTTATGTTTATCTTTTAATTATGCTTTGTTTACTACCAAATCATTTAATAAATGCAAGTGCTTTTTGATTAAATCATTGTGGCCCCAAAGGAAATGGCAGAATCTTCAGGAGTAAATGGGTTATGTAATAGACCCTCAAAAAATCGAATGAATTCTGAATTTATTCAGCTAATTTGTAGCTTCAGTAGATAAGCTCCTGTCAATATAGAGATTCTGCAGTTCTGAACCATGTGTGCTGGATAACCTTGGTTTGATCCATTTGAACATGGTCTAAATCTGGAGCAGGAAACATCTGGTCTGTGAGCTATATCTGGATTGCACCATAGTATATCTTTTGGACCATCTTGAACCTTCTCCTTGTTTTCAATTTTCCTTTTCTTTCACTTTCTTGGCTTTCTAGAACAATGGTATACCATGGACAGGCCAGTGGAAGCAGTTTTCCCTACATGCAGACAATAAAGGGGTGCATTGTCCTTAGGAACAGGCAGGAGCAAGGAGGAAGTGATCTAGACTTGGCTGGTAAAGTAGGCACAGGTATCACCTGCTGCCACCATAGCTCCTCTACCTATAGCACTAGCACCAGTCTCATGAGAAGAAGGAGGAGAAAGAGATATGTGAATCTCCAAGTAGCAGTGTTTGGCTCTTTTCACACTTGAGGTCTTTTGTATTCCTCCTTGCCCAGTGCCTGGTTGCCACCCACTTCAACAGCTCAAACAGTATGGCCCGTTACAGATGGGCAAAATGTGGTGTGGCAGCGGCGGTACTAGGGTTAGGGAGCACGCACCATGCAGATGCTCCCTAACCCTAGTACGTATTCCATACGTCAAATGGCGGCGCCCTGTACACACGGGTGCTGCCATTTTGACATGACGGATGCTTAGCATCTGCACGTCATGGCACACTTGTGGCGTCATGAGTGCGCCATTGGCACACTCGGGCGTCAGAATTGTGCCACAAAAAGAACCCTTTTTTGCAGGTTCTTCTTTTACCGGCAGAAAACCGCACAGTTTATCTGCTGTGGCTTCCCACCAGCGGAAAAGGAGGCACTGGCAGACCGGCCTTTTTGGGTGGTCTGTATCCCGCCTATGTATCTCTTTTTGTAGTGACAATTTGCTGCCACCTTGGCTCTTGTCTCATCCAACATCTGTCTTCCTGCCTGGCAAACCACTCTCTCAAGTGAAGCAGAGGCTCCTCTCATCAGCCCTGCCTACTTGCAAAGTTCGTGCCTGGTAGTCAACAGCTGCTGTGGCTGGCACCAACTCTGCAGCTCTCAGTCCAGCCATCAGCCATATAGTTACTGAAAGCCACATTTCATTGGTACTAGGGTTATGAAAACTGAAACAGGAATAATGCAGTCCTCCAAGTGTGGTTGAACTGCAACTCCTAGCAATCTGCAACGCATGCTTAATGATTATTTTATGTTCATGATTGTACTGAAAATAATTTTGTCAGACAGTGGAGGAGTATGAAATATGCTAGGTGTGCAACATCTCCAGAGATCTCCTACTCTGGACCACCTCACAGAATTGTCTCCCTCTTTTTCCATTTGTGCAAAAAGCAAAACAAAAACAGGAATTGTCCCCTCTTCCTCCCTCGACTGCTTACCACGGGATCTGGCAGCTTCCATGTAAATGGCAGCTTCCATATAAAGCACAAGAGAATGTGGCATACAGAAAACTATCAAATGGTTAATCACTGAGTTGTGGGGGGAAAGGAGTCTGGTTGCTGGGATGGAGAGAGATGATGGTGGGAGTGGTAGAAATATTATAAATGGGTGAAATAACTCAAATGGGACAGATATAGAGGACAGGAGGTTTGAAAGAAGTTGATGAAGGGAAGCAGGCAGCCATAATGGAACAGGCAGAACCATAACACACTTTAAATTTGGACAGAACACAGTGTATCATGGTAATATGGGTGGGGGGGATATAGGAAGGCTATGATACAAAGAACAGGACAAAAGGTGTTCACGGGTGACAAACAAAGGGCAACTGCAATGATTCCACAAAATCATAACTCACTTTAAATCTGGTTAAAAGACTTGGAAGGCTCAAAGATGTGAGCAATCAAACATTTTTCTGTTTAGTTTTTATTCCACATATGGGGATTTATTAAAAAAAAATGCCTAGGAAAGAAAAAAATTGCTTTCCCTGCTTCTGCACAGCGGTTTCAGCTAGAAGATGGTTCACAATGCTTGCTCTGGGTAAAACAAATAAATGGAGATTTAGGGCTTGTTTGCCCAGGACAAATGGCCTGACTTCCCCCTTGCCTCATGTCGAAAATACCCATGGTGGAAATCAGGCCCAATCCTGCCAGTACAGATGTGAATCCATAGGATTCAATTTGACCCTGGGGTAAAGAGCCTTTGTCCCGGGGTAAAATAGCCCTGGTTTTGTGCAGCATTTCTAGTAAACTCCACAGCAAAACCAAGCTGTTCTGACAGCCCTCCTCCCCCCATGTTCCTTATCTTGCCGGCATATGAACCATGTGAGAAGCCTCCCAGTTGCCCTGTCTGATGCAGAAACAGGGTGTCTGGCCACGTGGCTGCAGCCAGACACACCATTTCTGTGCCAGATAGGGCAAGTAAGAACTTCTCAGATGGTTTGCATGCCGGCAAGGTAAGAGCAGTCCTGGGTCAGTGAGGAGATAGCTGTGTGAACACCTGCCCATGGCCACACTGACACAAGGACTAACCCAGATGAGTACGGGGTGCAGGATAGCATGGACTCAGACTGTGCTATCCTCCTCCATCTGCTCAGGCAGTTAGCTGCATACTACATAGGTAATATAACTCATATTGTAGTCCCAAAACTACCTTCATGTTCCTAACTTCCCTTTTTATGTTATGTGACCAAAGTTCAGTAGTCTTTCCTAAAGTTCCACTACTTCAGCAAAGTTAATATAGGTCCAAAACACTGCAGAAATAATCCAGTTTGAGATCTTTTTAACTGCCCTGGCTCCATGCTAGGGAATTTGAGGAACTGTAGTTTTGTGATACATTTAGCCTTCTCTGTCAGAGAGCTCTGGTGAAAGAACAAACTACAATCCCTAGGATTCCTTAACATTGAGCCAGGGCAGTTAAAGCAGTCTCAAACTGGACTATTTCTGCAGTGTGTTTTGGATCACAGTTTTCAAATCAGCTATGCTATGATACTCACTCCCTTGGTGAATCAGTTTCATTGGCTACTGGTCCATTTCTAGGCAGAATTAAAAGTGCTAGTTATGACTTATGCCCAAGTTTTAAGATGTTTAAAGAAGGAATTCCTCTCATTTCTACTGCCTTCAGAAGCACACTGGAAAAGCACAATTGGAAACTCACAAACACAGAAGATAACCTTCTCAGTAGCTGTTCCTAAGAATTCCCTTCCATGGGCAGTTTGGTTGGCCTTCTCTCAGCAAAGGCAAAGGTCTTTTCATTTAGGCAGGTTCTAAAATTATGTGTTTTCAGTAAGGTGTACTGTGCTTGTTATGTATTAAATCACATTTTGAATGTGCTTTAAAATGTTTTAATGGTTGCTTTTTTAATATAATTGTTTTTAACTTTTGTATAGTAAGGTATTAATTTAACTTTATCTTCAGTTGTTCTGACTTGCCTTGTTTCCTATGCCAGGAAAAAGGAGAGATGCTAATTAATTAATTAAACTATGTGCCTGCAGCTCCAGGCAGAATAGGTCACTCAACTCTAACCACAGTAATCTACTGACATTACCTGCTGAGCCAGAGATAGCCATAGCACCCTTTAAGTCACTCAAAATCGTGGACCTAGAACCCACAGATCCAGAGGGTTCCCTGTATAAACCGTATACTGAATTTGTTTAAGAATCTAGTAACCAAGCACTTGTAGTATTTTAATAATAGATGGAGGGATTCCATCTGTTAGATTAATCCAGTATAAATTATTCCCTTCTCCACTAGCCTTTTTAAAACAAAACACCCAAAGCCCCCCTTGAACCATTTTTAATTCTCTGACCTAGTATTTCCAATTCCCTCACCCGCGTTCTCTCAAATATCCCACCTCTAATTGTCAGGCTCCACCTGCCGTTCACTCTGAACTAACAAAAGAGTTGTTATACCTGCAATGTTCCAGCCACAGTTAAAGCTTTGCATAATAAGGGTTTAGGAACATCATCCTTGCTTCCACTCTTTTATCTGAATTTCTATATATTCTTAAAAGGATTAAAAGAACAACTTAGCACCCACTTGAGAAATGTGTGACTCTTCATCTTGGTCTCTTTTGTCACATGATGGATGTAAGAAAAGAAGAAGAAGAAGAAGAAGAAGAAGAAGGTGCTTTGGACATTGCTCAAACTTTACCTTTTGAATCACCTTAGTTATTCATACTATTACTGCAGTAGGGATGCTGACCTTGAACCACAGGATGCAAAACTGAATTAACTTCTTCCAATGAAGAAGGTGAGAACTATACATAGTCTACATCTGTCAGTAAAGATAGATGGCACTCAGTATCTGGATATTCATTCAACAGTTTGCCACAGACTTTCAATGGGTCAGTCTAGATATGTACCATAATATGTACACTTATTAACGGACATTCTGCCATAGATAGATATGCATAGTTCTACCAGATGAGATCTAAATTGTGTTGGAAAACTTACATACAGCTTTGGCAGACAATGAAAACAGTAGTACAGTGGGAGTATTTCCAAGTTCCCCAAGTGATAGAAAAACGTTTCCCTTCCAGTCCATTTCTGAATGAGAGCAAAAGAGTTTCATTTGCATTCTGGGGTTCCATCAAAGTTTCCAAATCTGACTGGCTATGTGAAACTGTGATTATGTTTACCACATGAACCCTGAAGGATTGGAATTGCACTGCATATTAGAAAGAGATTCTGAAGCAACAACATATGGGTACTATGAAAATACACCCACATGTGCTGCCATCATCAGCATCACAAAAGGAGAGCATTTTTAAATGAGATTTTTGTACACACCAAAAGTTCTTTCCCATCAAAAAATGAATCTCCAAATGCTAACTTTAACTGATGCAGCCACCATATTCATGCTACTACTTCATACATGGAGCCTCCAACCAAAAATTGTGTTACAAGGTTTATTTCACACAATTTCCCATCAGGTTTGAGAGAAATCACAACTATTTTATCTGCAGAAAATTAAAGAGGGAGCAAGTTCTGCTAAGTCTATGTTAGAGTTTCGACTTGAGTCCTAGTCTTCTTGGTCAAAATACAAGCCTACATCCATAAGAAGGCTGAATTTTAAACACAAAATAAAAATAAATTTAAATACCTGTACACAATTAGATGTCGACTGCAGTTTCACTGTGAAGCTAAGTGATTAAAAGGGAGATTCCCCCAAGAACTTGTAAACATTTACAAATGTCATTATTTTCCACAGCAACAACAATACCATTAACTCCCATAAGAAGATTTTGACATCAAACAACAACAAAATAACACAGCTTGTAACATATTTCTCCCATGTATAAATCTTTGTTTTCCAATATCACATAGGCAAGCTAGTGATGTGAAACAGCAAGAAAACAATAGACTTGTTCTCTTGACAGTTACTTTCATTGCCAAGTTTGTAAACTGGGAAATTCCTTTGTAATATCAATTGTTAGACAAGAACACCTGCCTAAAATATGCTCACACTGGCATGTGATCACAAAGATGCATAAATGCTGGAGTGAAAAACAAAACTAGCTCAAAGATCTATACAGTACAAGATACAATACTGCTCTTTTAAATGCCTTTATCAGTGACATTTCCCCACAATCCAGAATGGAAAAGCTGGTTCTTCCATGGATTATGCCTTATCAGGTAAATACTAGGGTTAAAGGGAAAGTGGTAATTCATCCCCCCCCCCTCATTTCTTTATCATGAAAACTGCAACACTGGCACAGAAGGAAACAAACAAGTAATAGAATGAATAGCTCTGGAATCCCACAACAAAAGGCAGTCACGCTTAAAATGCTTTAGTATTCAACGTCACTTCAATCAAATTTCATAAAATGTACTTAATATATTCCCTGGTTCCGGCATAGTTAAATATTCCTTATAAAATTTAGAGAGAGATTTGATGTGTTTTCTTATAACATGGTCTGGCTTCTTTGATTTGCAGCACTATAATCTACTAAGCTATTTACATTTTGTATTTTTAGGTCTGTTTGGCTATTCTGAGTCTAAAGGGAATGGGGTGATGGGAGAGAAGTTCTACTTTTTTATTCCCTGCATTGCAATTGTCAGGGAAAATGTAATGATGGAATTACTTCTAAACTGAAGGAAAGTGTTCCACCTAGAGTCCATTTTCTGGAGCCAAAACCAACTGACAGGTTAGCTGCTTTGGATGTTATTTTAAAGACTTTGTGGGGGTTCCCCTCCTCCCCACCTTGCTTTTTATATTATCCCCAGCCATAATTGACAATGTTAATCTTCTTTTCCCCCTCCATGGTGATAAAAAGAGTCAATTTTATATTTAATTAATGCAGAGGATCATTTTGGAAACTGGCTAATGAGGCTCTGATCACATTACCATGAAAATGTGCATTAACACTGCAACTGAGGAGGATGTTTCATGTGTAGAGAATCCACTTTGTAATTAGTCCACTGTGAAATGAATCACGTCAGAAAGAATTTGTACATGGGGAAGGGAGAGAGAAACACCCGGCAATGGGCACTTAGCTACCGCTGTGCCAACAGACCACCAACGTTCTGAGCTGTTTTGTCCTCAGCCCTTCACCCATCATCAACAGTGCAGTCAAAAACTGGAAGTGTTCAGCCTCTGTCAACAGTGGCATGTCAAAGTGAGAACAAATTACAAAGAGGAAGGTAACAGATGCTGAAAGGCAGTTAACTTTCATCTGCCAGATTTCCATAGCAAAAGCCAATTTTAAAAAAAAAATCATTCAAATCAAATATGGATGCAACAGCACTGGGGCAAAATTGCTGGCTATCATATTAAACACATTTGGTCCCCGCCTGCCCCACTTCTCATTAAGATTGCACAGCAATCACATATTAGTAGGTTACAGCAACATTCCTGCTGCTGGGGTACACGCTTTAGTAACTACAGAATAAATTTAACTCTCCATCTAATGATAAAAAGAAAAGAAAGGAATGGATGACACCTGGTAAAAACATCAGTTGAAAGTACACGAATTAACTCCTATTCCAAATGGGGAAAGATAAAAAGTTCATATCAATTAATTGCTAAACAGTAGTTTTCAGTTTAAAAACAGACATCACCATCACCTTCTTACTTCATGCTAAGCCATAAAACCTGGTTCAATAACTTGAAAATACTTGAGACCAAAGACCTGTTAAATCCTAACAGCTGCAAATGCATCATCAGTGAAATTGAAAAAGGATTCACTTACCAATGCTAAAGACTCTCTAAACACACTATGGATCTGGTTCAATGGACAATGAAGGTCTCTGACTCAAAATTTGGCAAAGATACACAGAATTTTAAAAAGGAAACCCAGCAGAAATAAATTAGAGCAGGCGTGGTAAGCAACCTCAAGATTAACAACAAATCCAAAACATGCAAGCATGTGCGTGCAGACACACACTCCAGACATCCCTCTTTTCCAGCAAGTGCTTTTCCAGCCACGAAAATTCCTTTTCCACAGAGCTGCTGGCAATATCTTCTGCACTCACCTGAGAAACTTCATAAAGCAGTTTGTAGTGTTCCTCCCTCTTCTGAAAACTGCACAGATTGCAACCCATTCTAATAAGAAATAATGGAAGAGCAATGCTTCTAATTTTCCAAGAACTGAGAGGCAAATGCACTGACAGGGGAGCACCCTCCAGACTTGACTACTGTTTTTCATCAGTCACTCCAGTGCAGGAACACAGACACACCACTGTTAGCTGGAAGCACAAGCCAGGGCACTGTGTATAAGCAGCATGCTCTTCTTCTTTTTCTTCTTCTTCTTCTTCTTCCCTAAGTATCCTACTCTCACGTATGCACACAGATATACACAGAGTTTCATCTCAGTTCGCAGCAACACTCCCCGTCTCTGCATCAGTGCACATGACTACACAGATTCCAACTCATGAATATTAATAGAGTCTCATTGATTATTTATGACAGAACGTGTTAGTAGGGAGGGGTGTCATAGCTGCTGTTGATAACAGATGAATATTCACTAATTAAGAAGCAAACATAGTGTGGTTAAACAAAATACACGTGTCACTAACACCTTTGTTTATTAAGGATGAACATATGGGGCTATCTTTTTATTTAAAATTCCATATTATCCTTTCAACTTTAGGATCAAATGAATAATTCTTGGGTTAAAATTTTTGGGAAACAAGCTTAGGTCAGGAGCAGTCTCCATCGCTGGGATTAGTTCTGGCACTTGTTTTCAAATAAGCTAATGGGTGTGGGGTGTTTAAGTTAATGAAAAAATAGTAATGTTTTTCTTAGCAGTTGGAGCAAACCAGGGAGAAAAAGAAAAAAGTCCAGATGGTTATACCACATTCTTCATTTGTTAGTACTATAAAATCTGATTGAATACTAAAATTGGAAGGAATCATATTCTAACATTATGAAATGCAAGTGTATATTGTTGCTGTTGTTTACTACTCTCATTTCTAGGTGTAATATCTCAAAGTTCTCATACATAAGCTTTTAATTTATGCTGCACCAATATGAACAGCATATACAGTCTTACATACACTGTGTGT
The DNA here is from genome assembly GCF_019175285.1 of Sceloporus undulatus. Classification (NCBI taxonomy): domain Eukaryota; kingdom Metazoa; phylum Chordata; class Lepidosauria; order Squamata; family Phrynosomatidae; genus Sceloporus; species Sceloporus undulatus. The sequence goes on from NC_056526.1 coordinate 64,437,539, forward strand.
GTGTGTGTAAATGACTGAGGCTATCATACCTTGGGGGTATTATGAGATGATGTAATTCATTAGAAATGTTGATAAAGCTTGGTAAATCAGGAGGAAATAGGAATAATAATAACAATAACAATAATAATAATAAATATTTATTTATATCTCGCCTCTTCCACTTTGAGGATCAAGGTGAGTAACAGCAAAGTTAATACAATATACAACAATAAAAACAAAAAGCCCCACAAGACCCTGACCCAATCCTCCCTCCCAACTATAAAATTAAACAGTAAAAGATGGTTAAAAAGTACATATCAATACATCAAAATTAAAAAACAAACCACAAATAAGAAAAATAATAAAAGGAGGGTGATTCAATTGGTTCTGGACATTATCAATCAGGGAAGGACTGCCGGAAGAGAAAGGTTTTTGTCGCCTTTTTAAAAGCCTTGAGTGAGGATAATTGGTGAATCTCTTCCGACAGGCCATTCCAAGTTTTTGGAGCGGTGACAGAGAAGGACCTCTAAAAGGAAAAGAAGAAGACTGCATTACAGGATAGACTCAGTCAAGGAGCCACAGCCTTAAATTTGCATGACCCAAGTATGTGTTGGTGGTCTCTCGTTCCTAGTAACCACAAATTAAAGGCAATGTGGCAGCAAATAACCAGACCACACATTTCTACCCTGATTTTTTCCCCCTTACAATGGAGCTGCATTTGATGGCTGACAAAATCCAACTATTATCAGTAACAAAAATAACAGTAATCTGTATAATTAAAATCATTAAATAAAGAACATATTATCTGGAAACACAATACAAAAAAAAAAGGGGGGGGGAGACAGCCAACAAACAAATAACTCCATCACCAATAGGATTAGCAGGATGGCAGACAATTTTAAAGTGGAAGAGACAACAAGGGGATCAGCTATTCTGGAGCTATCCTTAACAACAGGGATGACCTGTTTAATGGGATGCAAGTGGTGGAATCCTTAGGTGGGAGTGATCATGTTGTCCTGGAGTTTGTTATACAATGGAAAGGGGAAGCCAAGCATAGTCAGACATTGTCATGGCCAACCACGAGGTGGACTCGGAGGATGATGACGAGGACTCGGCTCCTCAGGTGCAGGAGGAACCCGAGGCTGTGCCAGGCCCCATTTCTGCCCTGCCAGGTCCCAGCTCTGCTCTCCCAGCCCCAGTGGATTTGGCCCTAGCTCTGTGGCATCTCCTCCAGTGGAGCCTGAGGCTCAGCAGCACAGTCTTGCTCCACAAGAAGTGCCAGACTTGGGAGACATAAAGCAGCAGAGCATTGAGGTTTGTACCTTTAGCCACAGGAGATCAGAAAGGGTGTGCCTTCATTGTTGCAAGAGGCTTGCTGAGAAGAGCGCATTAAGCAATCAGCAGCTGTGATAAGGGAGCTAGATATAAGGAACCTGGCAGACGCTGAGCAATGGCCAGAGACTATTAGTTCTTAGTGAATGCTGCTTGATCTGGCTCTTGGCTTCCTAGACTCTTGACTGCCTTTGAATCCTTGACCTCAGACTGGACCCTTGACCAACCCTCTAGTACTTTTGACCTCGGACTGGACTGGTAGTGTGGCTCTCTGTAATCTTGAACTCTGGACAGGCTAGTGGCTTATTCTATTGGTTGTTGTTTGGCATTGGGAAGGAACTGCTTGGCATGTTTATCTTGCCAGCCATGTGAGTGTCTGTGTTGGCAGCATTCCTGGACAGACATGCATTCGAGACTTCAGGAAAGTTGATTTCAGTAAACTTAGGGAAATACTGGGTGTGAGCCCATGATCAAGAATAATAAAAGGGAAGGGAGTGCAGGGTGGATGGGAATTTCTGAAAAGGGAGATATTGAAGGCGCAACTTCAAACAGTTCCATTGAGGAGGAAAAATGGGAGGTGTCTCAGGATGGATGACTAAAGAATTGTCAACTATGGGCCAAAGCAGACAGGCCAAATAAAGTGGCTTCTGGCTGCTTCAGGGGCATGGCATTTATGCAACTCATGCCCCTGAAGCAGGCAGAAACTGTTCTGAGGCTTGCTAACACAGCCTGAAGCTGTCGGAAAGGGGGACAAAAGCTGTTCCTACTGGAATCTGTTCAGAACTGTGGTAGTGGCCGGCTTTGGGACCATGGGGATCAAGCATAAGTCTTCTCAGAAAAGGAAAATAGAATACAGGACACAGTAGGGGAAATGCAGTACAGAATAAATAAAGAAGTAGGACAGGAATATCTGGTTAATCTAAATGAATTATTGGCGTGTTACAGACCGCCGAAAAGCAGCGGCCTGCACCCGCCCCTTTCCCCACCGGATCGAGGCCTCAGTGGCCAGAGCGGCAGCCGCTGAGGCCCCGATCCGCCACTTTCCAGGCCGCAGGGAAGTGGCAATAAGCCACTTCCCCGAGGCCTGGAAAGGGGTGTCCTTGGGGCTTCAAGCCCCAAGGACACCCCGTGGCAGCGGGGAGGAGGAGAAAGGGGCCGCTTAGCCCCTTTCTCCTCTGCGTCACTGAGCGCAGCCATCTAAAGGCTGTGCCAGCGATGCAAGACCAGGAAGGAGCTCCATTTCGGACCTCCTTCCTGCACCGACGAAAGGGCGGACTAAGCACCCTCGCATGGCAGGACGGCGTCACGTCTGCGCCGCCTCGTTTGGAGGCGGCGCGTTCGTGATGCCATCATGGCAACCCCCATGTAGATGAGGCGCTGCCATCTTGTACGTCCTCAGGACGTATTAGGCTTGGGGGCGTCAAGAAGTGACACCCCTTTTAAAACCTTGGACGTCCTGAGGACGTCCCTTATGGCGGTCTGTAACGCGCCTAAGTCTCTGGGACCAGATGAACTATATTCAAGGGTATTAAAAGAACTGGCAGATGTAATCTCAGAGCCATTGCCAACAATCTTTGAGAATTCTTGGAGAACAGGAGAAGTCTCAGCAGACTGGAGGAGGACAAATGTTGTCCCTATCTTCAAGGGGGTAGGGGGGGGAGGATCGCAACAATTATCACCCAGTTAATCTAACATCAATACCAGGAAAGATTCTAGAGCAGATCATTAAATAGAGAGTCTGTGAACATTTAGAAGGAAACGTTATAATCACAAAAAGTCAACATGGGTTTCTGAGAAACAAGTCATGAGAGACTAATCTGAACTCTTTTTTTTAAAATAAAATTACCAACTTGGCAAATGAAGGGAATGTGGTGGATATAGCATATATTGATTTCAGTAAGGCCGTTGACAAGGTCCCCCATGATAGTCTTGCAAACAAGATAGCAAAATGTGGACTAGACAATGAAACTGTTAGGTAGATTTGTAATTGTAGTGTAATTTAAGGTTGCTAAGGCTTCAGCCATTGGTGAGGAAACAAAAATATTTAAATATCAAAATATCAAAGCCATGCCTGTTAGAGTCTAGTTTTAAAACAGTAGCAGAATGTGCTCTTGTCTAACTATGCTTCCCTAAGAACTGAGACTGACTCCAAAAACAACATAAGTAGCTTGAAGTTCAAACAAAAGTTTACTAATGGCTTTAATCTATATTTACTCTATATAGAGGCTATACCCTAATCTATCTAGTGAATAGTTCAGGTAAAAAAAATCTTTATCTTACAATTTTTCCAAAGAAAGTTGAGAGTGGAGGAAGAAGGAACATGCAGTGCAGGAGAAAATCTTTGAGAGAAGTTCAGTACAGATCGGTATGAAAAGCCAGCTTCTAGCTGGTTTGGGGATGTGGTGTGCAGATGGCATATGCCCTCAAGATGCCTGGAAGCTGGTGTCATGCCCACTGCCTGCCCACACGTGGACCAGAATCAGGGTGCTCTGGCAGTGCAGTGTTTACATGCCACATGCTTCAGAAGCACTGTAATGTCATGGCATGGACGAAAAAGTCAACTTTTTGCCAGCTCAAAAAGGAGTCGGAATTTGCTGCTTCTTTTTGGGCCAACAAAAACTCAGATTGGTGCTGTGACCCCAACCCAGCTCTCACAGGGGCTGCCCTTTTGGGGACATTTGTTTCACTCCATAGAGTCTGTTAGTCCCAAAAGGGGAATGACTAAATCACATGATTAGTTTGAATGAGAGAGAGAGGAGAGTTTGCATGAAGGAAATCCCTATGTTTCTAAGGAGGGGAAAGAGAATGCAAAAATCTTCCATCAGTAATTGGTTGACCAGCTGAATCCAAAAGGTGCACAGCAATGGCTCCTCTTCATCACGGAGAGAAGTGATCAGTGGGGTGCCACAGGGTTCTGTCCTGGGCCCAGTGCTATTCAACAGCTTTATCAACGACTTGGACAAAAGCATAGAGGGCATGCTTATAAAATTTGCAGATGACACCAGAGTAGATAATACCCCACAGGGCAGGATCAAAATGCCAAATGATCTTAATAGATTAGGATGCTGGGAGAAATGTAAGGCAGTTAGGCAGAAAAAGAGTAATGCATAGATAAAGGATGGGGGACACCTGGCTTAACAAGACACTTATACAGTTGGCCCGCCACATTTGCAGCTTTGATTATTTGCACATTTTATTAATATGTTCTGTTTTGGAATCGCTAGGTTCTTCACCACAACTCACTTGGAAATTGACCACAGAGTTGTGCTGGAGGATTTAGATGTTACTACCTCTGGGCATTTGTAGGTCCTCCCGTATGATTGTATAATAACCTGTGGCAGATACTGGCCACAGAGTTGCACTTGAGAACCTGGAGATTCCTAGACAGATATTCTCTCAGGTAAAAAAAGTTGTTGTTTTTTTATTTGCAGTTTGTCCACATTCATGGAGGTCTTCCACCCGCAACCCCTGCAAAAGTCAACATGGGTTTCAGAGAAACAAGTCATGCCAGACAAATCTGAACTCTTTTTTTGATGAAATGACCAGCTTGATAGAAGAAGGGAATGCCATAGATATAGTATATCTTGATTTCAGTAAGACCTTTGAGAAGGTACCCCATGACATTCTTGCAAACAAGCTTGTAAAATATGGGTTAAACGAGATAACTGTTACATGGATTTGTAATTGATTCAACAATTGTTTCTTTTCATCCAGGAGAGAAGTGACCAGTGGGGTCCCACAGGGTTCTGTCTTGGACCCAGTGCTATTCAAGATCTTCATCAATGACTTGGATGACAGAATTGAGGGCATATTTATCAAATTTGCAGATGACACCAAATTAGGGGAAGTAGCTAATACCCGAGAGGACAGGATCAAAATTCAAAATGACCTGAATAGACTAGAAAGCTGGGCCAAAGCTAACAAAATGAAATTCAGCACAGAGAAATGTAAGACACTGCTCTTAGGGTGGAAAAATGAAATGCACAGATATAGGATGGGGGACACCTGGCTGAACCAGACTACATGTGAAAGGGATCTAGGAGTCCAAGTAGACCACAAGTTGAACACGAGTCAACAGTGCAATGCGGCAGCCAAAAAGGCCAGTGCAATTTTAGGCTGCATCAATCGAAGTATAGTGGTCTAGATCAAGTGAAGTAATAGTGCCACTCTATTCTGCTTTGGTCAGGCCCCACCTGGAATACTGTGACCAGTTTTGGGCACCACAGTTCAAAAAGGATGTTGACAAGTTGGAGTGTGTCCAAAGGAGGGTGACTAAAATGGGTCTGAAAACCATGCTCTATGAGGAATGACTCAGGGAGCTGAGGATGTTTAGCCTGGAGAAGAGAAGGTTAAGAGGTGATATGATAGCTCTGTATAAATATTTAAAGGGATGTCATACTGAGGATGGAGCAAGCTTGTTTTCTGCTGCTCCAGAGAACAGGACTCGGAACAATGGATGCAAGCAACAGGAAAAGAGATTCCACCTTATTAGAGAGAATTCCTGACAGTAAGAGCTATTTGACAGTGGAACATACTCCCTCGGAGAGTGGTGGAGTCTCCTTCTTTGGAGGTTTTTAAACAGAGGTTGGATAGCCATCTATCAGGGTTGCTTTGATTCTGTATTCCTGCATGGCAGAAGGGGGTTGGACTGGATGGTCCTTGTGGTATCTTCCTACTCCCTGTTTTTATGATTCTAACTGATTTTCCTGGAGGCATGCAGAGAAGCAATTTACCTTTTAAATAGGTTTTAAATGGCATTTTTGGAGCCCATGAAAAATACTATAAGGAAGAAAATTGGCCCTTTTACTCATTGCAGTTTCCCATCCTTGGAATATACAGTGTGCCTGCATTGAATGGGGCTCGAGCATACGCAATATTTGGCTTACATGGGGGATCCGGAACGGATTCCCCGTGTAAGCCAAGGGCGCACTGTCATCTCGAATGATTACTGGGGAGCAGGGAGTGCATGTTGCAGGAATATAATGCCATGCAAATTTGTTCCTCTTGAAGGGTATGCGTCTCCTTAGAAAGGCACTGATGTTCTCACTTATAGCCTGACTATAGGCTGTGGTGTTACTGCCTGGGGTGTCACCTGGTGTGGGAGGACAGAGCTTCTGGGGTGCACTGCCATGTTCTGGTTGATGTATGAGTAGAATGGTGCAAGGCAGGGGTGTGTGTGTTCTGGGCACTCCCCCTCCATGCTGTGCGCCAGTCTATTCATTAGTAAAATGGGGTGCGGCAGGGAGGGAGGTGTGCTCTGGGCATTCCTCCACCTGCCATGCACCAATCTAGTCATGGCTAAAATGATATGTGGCAGCGGGGGGGGGGGGTCTCGACCACATATCCACCCAATGTGACACACACACACACACCCTGCAATCCCGGTGATGCCAGATTATAGTCACCCTCTTTTATCTTATTCTCAATGAGATCAGCAAAATTAAAAAGCTATGGGGGTGGTCCATACACCTGTAGTGTACTGTTGCATGTGTGTATCTTTAGAATGGCACTTTACAGTTGCCATATTGGTAAGGTAAACATCAGGTGGGGTGGAATAGTAGGCTGAACAAAAGTTCCACTGAAATCAGTTGTAATTTCTTATAAACAACCTTTTTTTGATTGGGGCACTATAAAAACTCTTTGACAATATATATATGAGCATGACTGGGAACAGGAATGCAACTTTAGTCTAAATATGAATGCTAGTAATTATAGGTTGTTGTTTTTTAGTTTGAAGATATTAAAAAGCTTCTGTTAAATATTAACAAGCTTCTGTTACAGCTTGCCACAAAACCTAATTTTGCCATTTGTCAATTAGATTTTAATGGTTCCACAATTCTCACTATGTTCATTAAAGCAAGAAAAGATTCAAAATTATACTTAGATCTCAAAAAGCAATGTTAAGTCCTCACAGTAAAATTCATATAGTAAAATCCATTCAGTATGTCATGAATTTTACAGCTAACTGTCAAAAGTAAAAGTATATATTGCAAACCCATGGTCTTTTCCAGGATTCCCTTTGTTTCTAACAATTGTTTTCTGATGTACTCACTAAGTATAGTTGGCATTTGCTCTGACCTATCTTAAATGTAATGGGATAGCAGGTGGAATATTGGGCAAAAAATAATTACTTTATAACCAATGAAATCAGTTGAGTTAATCTTGACATTGACCCCTAATATGTTACATTGATAAAGCATAGCTGCTTTTTGTTTCCGAAAAGTGCTTTATAAAATGTTTGTTAAAAATCAATACTAGGAAATGATCCTAATGAGTACTAATTGTTAACAAATTGGCTTTGCATCCAGCAGCACCTCAAACATCACCAACACAGCAAGGCAAGTAGATCCAGAATCATACACTACTTATCATTTCTTCCCCTTGGGATATAATAATTCCATTTTCTGTGGCTTGATTTTAACCTAACAGGCTGGAAGAATGCCAAGTATGGTAGCCTACATCGAAGCAACACCATTGCTCTTCATAGAACACATCTAAGGAGTATCAGACATAATAAATAACTCCTAAATATATAAGTGCCAAGATTAAAATTTAATTTCACCTATCTTAAAAAATGGACTAGGACTACAGAAAGCTATTTGTTAATTTTCAAAAGTGTAGATACATATTTAATTGTAATGCAATAAAAGAACAAACTGCCAGTTTCATCACAACAAAATATGAAATTCTTGATGTGCCACAGATTACCAAAATAAGGCTGTCCAATAATGTTTTTATTTGTTTGTTTGTTCTCCTTGTTATAGAAGAAAATGCACTATTTTGCATTATTTTTCAAATATGTGTACATTGGTGTTCATTTTTTCTTGGACATATTGTTTGAAAGCATTGGAATATATGCACTTTTTCAAAGGACATAATTTTTTCCAGGACACATTCACAAACATTCATCAGCACATGGACTTCAGAGTACAAATTGTGTCTGACTAGGAGACAGTCCAGAAAATGTGAACCAAAGTCTGCAAAAGGAAAAGGAAAAGAAAAGGAAAGGAAGTTGGACTTTTCACATATCACTATTGTAAAATTAATTAATGTCTAGGAAGGTTTCTAAAGGAAATGTTATTTTACCAGAATGTTCATATTATAGATACAGTCAAATGTTATAGCAACGGTCGCCCGCCTCGCCAGGCAGACCGTTTTGCCGCTAGATGCAGCTGGACTACAAGCCCCAGAGTGCTCTGGGGCTTGCCCGGCTCCCTATTGGTGCGCGGGGGTGGAAGGGGCGGCCCTTCTGCTCCGCGACGCTCTGGGAGCCGGTTTCGTTGGTGCGGGGCTCCCGGTCCTCCAAGGCTGCCCATTGGTGGGCTGGGCCTTGGAGGCAGGGCTCCGCACAGCATGCAGGGAGGGAGGAGCCTAGGCCTATTTAAGGCTGTGTTGCTGGCCCTTTCCCTCAGTCGGTTGCTTGGCTTCAAGCAGAGCGGAGCCAAGCTGTGGAAGGGAGCAAGTCTTGGTGCTTCTCCCGCCCGCCCACCGCTGTTGTTAGGTGGTTTTTAGTCACAACTTGGCGGCAGCATAGGCCAGGATCTGCACGTTGTGGTACCAGGGCTATGGAGCTCTGGTTTGGGAGTCAATAGGTACCCGGGGGCGAATAGGGCAGGCATTTGGCCATTGCGGGGGCCAGAACGCAGGAGCACCTCCCGGTGACTAGGGGCTTTGTGAATTGGTGAACGCAAGACAAGGTTTGCAGTCAAGTTGTGTTCCTTAGCCCCTAGGTCATCCCAAGCACCGGGTGGGTGCCCGGTTTGGATAATCAGACTACATCGGGTGGTTTGATTGCACAGATCCTGACCTTATGCTTTGTGCCAACCCTACCAATTGTTTGCAAATAAAGCTGTGGCCTTACTTCCAACATGTTGTACTATGGTTATTTGACAGCAACATCTGAGGCAATAGGGTTTTTGCTGTATGCTTATTCTCCTCCCCCATGTTAAATTAAGATGAGTTTTTTCCCACAGGTATAAAAATGTGTTGTACACATTCTAGCCAACCATCCATTATGCATATATCTTTTTAATGTCTCTGAGATTTTTTACCTTGCAATATGAAGTGCTAATTTCTTTGGTAATATTCCGGCACACTATAGTAAGTCTTTTTTTTAAAGTCCTATGGCAGACATCAACCATCTTTGAGTCTATATAAATCTAGAAAGAATTCAGTGTAGACTTTCTCTGAGTTTGCTGAAAATAGAGAAATGCATTTTTAAAATATTATATATACCTCTTTCGTGCAACAGTGTCACAATCCCATTTTCATGTGTTGGAATAAGCTTGTAATCATAGGCCTGTTACAGACAGCCAAAATAAAGCTGCTTTGAGTCACAGTGGAGGTATGGTGATTCAGTGATGCATGCGTCCTAAGAGTCCAGAAGTCACACCAAAGCCACACTCCAGCCCTAAGGACTGGAGCGTGGCTTTGGTGTGGCTCCTGGACTCTTAGGACGCATGCATCATTGAAATACCATACCTCCACTGTGACTCGAAGCAGCTTTATTTTGGCTGTCTGTAACAGGCCATAGAAAGGACATAAAAGAATGAGTGCCTTAACATTGCTTTAATAGCAAAAGCCAGAGGAGGGACAGAAGGGAAGCTGACAGATGTCCAGAGACTCTAAGGAAAGGAAGAGTTAACATTGACATGATTCAGTAGAAGGAAAGAGCTCAGGCAAGCAAGAAAGTTGGGGTGGAAGAAGAAAGTGACTTTCTGTTTAATTTCCAGTTATGTAATAAACTTCCACTTATAGCAATAGTGAGATAAAAGAAAACAGTAAAAGAAGAGGAAGAGGGGAGGGGCTTTGCAGGAGAAGTATCTATCTCCTGTAGTAGATGAATTAGATTAATATTTTTCACAATTTCTCTAACAACATAGATAGACCTTCCTATCGTACAAAATCCAAAATCCACAAGCAGAAATGCCTTTATTGGGACAACTCCAAAGCATAAAATATATTATGCTAGCTTTAAAAAGTTCACCTTCCCCTTCATCAGACAAAGATGTTAAAAATCACAAGCAAAAAGGTGATGATGTAAGATTCACAGATATACATGCTGTCTCAGATGTTAGCATTCTGTGGTCAAATAAAAGGAGATTTCAGTGCAGACATAGGCTACTCCCCTTTTAGGCCATGTGAAGACTAGGGACAAAAAGCAATAAAACACATGTTAAATTTCAACTGCACTAATAACAGAAAAGTAGAGATTCAGCTGTCCCTGTCCTGTGTGAAGTTAACTGCTCCTTTCTTAGGCAAGCAACAATGAATTTCTCAAGGAGTCTCTGTGCATCTGGAAAAACCTTTAGGTGCTGTGTAGGTGAAACTTGCCAATTGTAGTACAGTGAAACACTGTCATCTATAAAGCACAGATTCGTTTTCTTCTGGAATTCTTCTGAATTTCTCTGTGTTTCATTACCCAATGTATGTTTGCAATATGATCCCTATTTCCTCTTTCTTTTCTGAACCCTGCTTGGACATAAGGGGGCGGATGTTATCAGTATGTTGATGACACTCAGATATACTTCTCCATGTCTCGGTCTGCAGCTATGACTACAGATAGTGTCTCTCCTCTCAATTAATGTCTTAAAGTGGTAATGGACTGGATGAGGAAAAACAGACTAAAACTGAATCTGGACAAAATGGAGGTACTCACAGTAGGCCACTTCTTACCCGCCATCTGTTTCACCACTAACTTTAGTGCTCAGTTGTATATCTTCACTCTTTACTCCCTTTCCTGGAACTGGGGGATCTGAAAATTGTGGTACATGCACTGGTAACTTCATGACTTGATTTCTGCAATGCGCTCTTGTGCTTAGTCCAGAAATTTCAATTAGTTCAGAATATGGCAGACAGGTTGGTCACTGGAAAAACTAGGAGTGACCATATAACACCTATCCCAAAATCACTCCACTGGCTGTCCAGTGCAAGGTGTTGGTTATGACCTTTAAAGCCTTACATGGCTTGGGTCCAACCTATTTACGGGATTGCCTCCTCCTGTATAATCCACCCCACACTCTCAGATCCTCTGGGAAGAATCTGTTACAACTGGTGAAGACCAGAACAGCTATGGCAACCAGAAGACCTTTTCTGCAACCGCTCCCAGACTATGGAATGGCCTGTAGGACGCGATCTGTCATATTACAAGCTTGAAACAGATCTCTTCTGACAGTTTTCAGACACCCATTGAATTGACTATCGTGCACTCTATCCCATCAATTATCTCCCACCCCATCCTCCGGTTTTAGTTGATTAATTAATATTTCAGTATGAATTTTTAATGTAATTATGCTTTAATGGTTATTTTAAAGTGGAGGATATAACTTGAGACTGTGGTGTATTGTTATTTTATTATGTATTGGACTGTTTTACTGTAAGCCTCCTCGGTCCTAGTTACAGTAGGCGGGATATAAATAAAAGTTTATTATTTATTTATTATCTGTTATTTCTTGCAGCATTTCTTATTTTCTTCTCTAAGGAGTTCATGACACTGGGAAAAAAGATGGGAGCATCACATGATGTGGCAAAGATTATCACAGCACGTGTGAAAATCTCATGAATAAAAAGCTATAATTCCTTTTTATTCATGGGATAATTGCGGGATATTTGCAATGTTGTATGATAATCTTTGCCAAATCGCATGATGCTCTCATCTTTTTCCCAGTGTGATAAACTTATAAGACTTTGAGAATCAAGGAGGAAGAACTAAAAATGATAAAGAAAATAATATAGCTGGCAACTGATAGAGAGGGAAAAAAAAAGATAAGTATAAGAATTGGAGTGATAGCCTTAGATTTATAAAGGCCAAAAGAACACACTACAAATTTTAAGAGAAGGCAGTCATAGGAGATAGATGGGGATTATGAGTTAAGGTGCACATAATCTAGTGTTAGCAGTATAAATTAGAAAGTGGATTTTGCATGCTTCTCCAGTAGGAACATTTGCATGTTGGACTGAAAGTGCTATTACAATTATGATATAAGCAAAGCTTTGTGTGTGTATCTGACTTTAGCCTATATAAATATATATTTATTGTGTACTTCTTCTGCTATCAAGCAATAGACATGATAAAGGCTGTTGATATGACCAAAGGGGGGGAAAATCAAGGGAAAACTTGTTGCAGGGTATGTGAGGTTCATCGGCTACTGCTTTGCTTTCATGTACTCTCAAAGCTGCTAACCCATCTGGCTATGAATGTAAACACTGGGGCATAGCATAATTGGATTAAAGATTACATAGAAAATACTGTGTTTTAACAAGGCCTTTTCTTTCACCGCATAAAAGATATTTAAAAGCAATCAAGGATTTGTTATTCAATATGCAATTCAAAGAGCTATGAATTATTCAGTGAGCTTCTTGATAGCACAATTTCTTTTCTACGTCACCTCTAATGTGATGTCACCTCAAAGGTCCATCAAAGCATACAGGAAAACTAAGAACCAGTTACAAAAAGCACTCAAACTCCTGAAGATATAATTTTCTTTTTCTTTTTAAAAATGAAGTGGTTTTAACCAACACAGAAGTTAGGTTCTTACATTCTAAGCAACAGTAGCATATTTTGCAATTTTTGTAATCAAAACTGAATACTACATGATATTTACTACATAATACTTTTGTTTTACTACATAACATTTATTTTTGCATTTTAGCCAATTTTGTTCTGCCAAAAAACTCTTAAAATTAAAAAGAGAGAGACAGATTTAACTACTGTGGATAGCCTGCTTTTAGAGTTTTTTGCTTCAGTCCTGCTTGGAAGTCTCCATTGCTCTATGGAGTTAATTTCCATGTAACTGTGACTTGGCTTTAATATAACGATTATATTAAATCAGATTCTGGTCCATGTCCTTGTGGTCTCGCAACTGGATTTTTGTAACCTCCTTCTGGCGGGGCTTCCTCTTTCTTAGCTCTGTCCTTTACTTTCTGTCCAGCTTTCAGCTGCACGCATTATCATGTCTGCTCACCACTTTGATCACATTTCTTCTTTATTGTTATACCTTCATTGGCTCCCCCTTCCTTTCCATATTCGTTACAAACTTCTGTGAATAACGTTTAAAGCCTTGCATGGGCTGGCCCCTCCTTATTTATCAGAGCTTCTTTCTCCTTATCTCCCCAGTTGTGCCCTCCATTCTGGTAGTCAATGACTGCTGTCCCAGCCAAGGATTTTCACTGATTCATCCCAGATTTGCCCCTTTTCACTTGTTTCCCCTCACACCTGGAATCTCCTTCCCCCATGAACACAATTTATCACCTCTTTAACCAGCTTCAAAACTGAGTCAAAGACAATTCTGTTCAGGGAAGCACTCCCAGACATTGCATTATTGTTATCCGATGGTATTTTAATTTGTTGTCTGCTATATTTTATTGTTTGAATGTTAAGATGTATTAATTTGTATTATGCTTATTTTCATAGATTGTATGCCATAGGCAGGTTTATCTATTTTAATTGATTGTATGTACAGCACTATGTAAATTCATAGCGCTTTATAAATAATGCTTAATAATAATAATAATAATAATAATAATAATAATAGTAAAGTGAAGTATTTGTCCCATTTGATGTTGTTTAAAATCAGATATCTTTTATATTCCAATTCTATTTTTTTTTCTTTTGGGCAGGTATCTTTTAATAACATCACTGCTCTGATAAACATTTTAACTGAGGTAGAAACACTGACTGTAATCTTTTGAAGTAAAATTTTCTATAATTATACAAATAACCATATTTATATTCATACAAAATTGGGTGGCTATGTACAATATTAACACATAAAATTTACTCTAGTAGGGCCAAATTCAATTCAATAGAAGTATGGTCCTCCTGAGATAATCCAAAAGTATTATTTGGTTAATCGTTTTTATATGCAAGTATCGTTTCAGATGGGGGATGGAGGAGGAAATTGCTTTGCTTACATTTCTGAATAAACTTACCCAATTCACACCTCTCAACACTATAAGCAGACTGGATTGCCAATGAATGAGCAAATCAATACTTTCCAGAATTTCACAACTTGGTGAAGATGCATAGTAAATGCATATATTCAGAGAAAGTGTATGAAGAATACACACAGTACCATGAACATCATACTTTGTACTGTCATACTTTGGCAGTATCTTAAGGAGACACAACTCACTAAAAAAGACAATAATACTTAGTAAGGCAGAAAGCAGTAAGAAAATGGGAAGACAACATTCTAGATGGACAGACTCATTAAAGGAAGCCACAACCCTCAGTCAGCAAGACCTGAGCAGGGCAGGAGATAACAGTGTGATCTGGAGAATTCTCATTCATGGAATAGCCATAAGTTGATGTTGACTTAAAACAATTAACAACAACAGCTGCAACACATGCTAGAATTGAAGGATGAGGGGTCTAAGAGGAGTATGAGATTCAAATGGAAGAAAAGGAAAAAAAAGAAACAGAATAATGTGAAATGGATTTTAAAAGCATACACTTAAAAGCCTATTAAAAGAATATGCAAGTTATAGCTAAAGCTATGGGAAGGGTATAGCTATATCAATTTATGTATATTTAAATTTAATGTTACAAAAGAGGATGGCAACAGGATATCTTGCCATTTCAAAAACAACAACAACACAATTCTGAAATCTTGCTCCTTTCTATTTTGTGAGGCAAGGATAATTCAGGGAGCTGAATCAAACTTATCATTCAGAAAGCAAGAGATCATTACTTCTAATAAAAAGCTGTTCTTGTTTTCAAACATATTATGCACAAAAGTAGAAAATTTGATTACTTTGATAAATAAATTACATTATTTCCTTGTGAGATGTTGCCTTTCCATTTATTTATTTATGATATGTTGATTTATGATATTTCTGTGTAAACAATTAAAACACAATCACAATGTAAAACAACAGGAGAAAGAAAACAACAGAAAACACAAAACTTTTGAGATACAAGTCCCAGCAGGCAACTAAAATGCAAGGCAGAGGAAATCATTTCCTGACATTCAAGGCAGGAGGCAGAACACAGCAGGAAAACTTTCTGTAGGACAGCTAACAGCCAGAAACCCAGCTGGTCCATTCATTAATAATACAGGTATACCTCAGTTAACAAAGTAGATGTGTTCCCTCACATTACTTCTTTGACAGAAACTTTGGTCCCAGAGGCAGAAATAATGTGGGGGGAAATGGGATAGATTCCTGCAAAGAAGAAAAGTGAACTTATTCAAAAATAGGGCTGCCCAACTTACCGGACCAGCCTGGTTGCCATACTGGGGGAGGAGCAGTCTCCTGGCTGGGTCCCAGTGCCATTCCAGCTTGGCTCTTTCCCCCCCCCCCCCCCCCCCCCCTGTGGGATTTCTGGGCTGCACTGTCACAACTTTTCAAAGGCAGTAACATAGGTCTTGGATCTGGTGGGCGTGGTTTCCAGGGCTGCGTAGCACTGGATCGAGATGCCTTTGGGGACCCAGGAGCGCTGGGGGCATGTGTTGTTGCCATTGCGGGAGCAACCCCAATTCAGCATATTCCGGTGACTAGGGGCAGAGAGACAAACATGAGATCAGCTGGTTATCTGAGTTACTAAAGGGCATTTCAAAGGCCCCTATATCATCCCAAAGGTTGGCCATGACCAAGCAATTGAGTTCATTGACTAGCCATGGGCTGATTGATAACAGATCCAGACTTCATGCTTTGAGACCATTTCCAGATGTTATATGTTAATAAAGTTGTGGCCTTTTTCTCCAGGGATTTTTTAAAATTTCACTAGCCTCCATTTTTCTTTGATTTTCATGTTGGTGACAAAACTTACAGATCTATGATTAAAAAAAGAAATGCTGGGTGTAGTTGGTGAGGGAGGCTTATCTGCTCTCCCCTTTGCTCTGTGTTGTTGCTCACTCACATTCTGGAGGCAGCTGCTGTTTACCATATCTCTTCCAGGTAGGAACACACATATCAGCAGTACAATTGGCTATAGCTGAATCCCATTCTTTCCCACTTCAAGCTTTATTACAATGTTTGGGACAGACTCACTTCTATAACACAATACTGAAAGTCTTGTGTTTCTTCAGCCCTGCTCTATCATCATCCCAACAGCAATGTCCCCCCCCCCCCAAAAAAAATCCAGCTGAACAGAAGACAGGAAGGAAAACAGAAGTCCAGATATGCATAAAAAGACTTTGTTAAAAGGAGCTTCTTTGTCAGAGGCTTTGTTAAAGCGAGGCATGTCTGTATTTACTGGATCTCTTCTGGCAGGAACACCTGAAGAAGGGTCTCCGATAAGAGCCTCAAGATCCAAGTATAATTGAGAGCAGTGGGATTTTATGATTCAGCCCCTTTGGGCCTGAAGATGCAGATGATGAGTATGATTTCAACTTCTTGACTTGAAGTGGTATTGGTCTATTTTTGAGCACAATTCAAAAGGCTGGTTATGTACTATAAAACCATATACACCTTGGGGTCCAGGCTATCTGAAGCACTGTATCATTGCCTACAATCCTGCCCAGGTTGTGAGATCTGCAGTAGAGGGCCTTCTCTTAATGCTGCCACTTTCAGATTATATTTGAAACCCTATTGCATTCAAATAATGTAATAAAGTTATGCTATAAATCAAACAAATAAATATGGCACCCATACAAATTTAGCCGTAACCAGATATGTATTTGAGGAATGAGTGCAAATCATCAGTGTTTTACTGAGCGGACTGAAAGCTCTCATTTCTGGGCTAAATCTGCCCTACCAATTGTCAGAATCTGGCCCATTATAGTAAATCCTCCCCAAAACCTTACTCCCATGGCAAAGGAAGAAAAATCCTTGCCACATCTGATCTGATCACAGTCACCACTGTCTTCTTTCAGCTCATACTTGCAAGACCTGTCCAATCTAGGGGTTTTATCACACTAGCCGAGATCCCATGTGAAAATGGGATTTAAACTAGAGTTAAGTTAAATTCAAATTTAAACAGGACCTGCAAATTCAGGAAGTTTATCACACTGAATTGCTGCTAAAGTGAAATAACGCAAAGTTAAACTGAAAGTAAAGTGGAGAAAAACACCACCTTTTTACTTTTGGAATTTCCCGAAAGTAAAAAGATGTCATTTTCCTCTGGTTTAACTTCAGTTTAACTTTGCGTTATTTCATGTTAACAGCAACGTCATGTGATAAACTTCAGGCATTTCTGAGTTTTCTCTAATTTAACTCTCATTTAAATCCCATTTTCCTGTGGGATCTCTCTAGTGTGATAAATTCCTCAGACAGGTTCTGCAAACACCTGCCAGAGAACTTACTTTCTTCTTCCTGACATAGGAAAAGAGGAGATGGGTAATTACGCTCCCTCTTAGCCAGCAGACAGGTCAGCCTAAAGTGAATTAATTCTTTTTTTTACCACACGGAGACAGAGAAGTGAAAGAAATCAGACCACTTCACAGAAGGTTCTCTCAGGGAAGACATTGAAGAACCCACTGAGAGCACTCTGGTTTGCTCTTGTCTTCCTGCCTCTGTGAGCAGGTGAATGTAGGAGCAAACTGAAATTATCTCAGCCAGTGTTTCTGAGGGGGCCCTGGGAACTGGTTCTGTTTGGGACTGTTTTGTTCTTCCACACCAAAACATCCTTGGGAAGAAAGATGGTGTTTGAAGCCTGGATCCCTGCAGTAGCATCTGGTGGAAAACCTCTACCAAGCATTATGATCTTTAGCCTCACTATACTGGGGAGGGCAGAGGTTTGAAGCACAACCATTTTCCTGATGTCATCTGCCCTTAGAATGGCTTGGTGGTGTCCAACCTTTTGTCTGTTTCATTTCCTACCCCTGGTTTAGATTAAAGTGTAGCAAAAAACATTCCGATAGAATGGAATTATAACTTTACATAACAATATGCATATATAAATGAATAACATGGAATTCAAAATATAGTCATGTTAATCTGTAGAATCAGTATGTAGAGAGATCTTGAAGCACCTTTGAGACTAATTGAAAGAAAGAAGTTGGCAGCATGAGCTTTTGTAGACTTAAGTCTACTTCCTCAGATGCATCAGATGCAAATGCATCTGCTGGAAGCAGACTTAATTATAGAATCATAGAATCATAGACTCATAGAGTTGGAAGAGACCCCAAGGGCCATCCAGTCCAACCCCATTCTGCCATGCAGGAAATCTAAATCAAAGCATCCCCAACAGATGGCTATCCAGCCTCTGCTTAAAGGCCTCCAAGGAGGGAGAGTCCACTACACTCCGAGGAAGGAGCATGTTCCACTGTCGAACAGGCCTTACTCTCAGGAAGGTCCTCCTAATGTTGAGGTGGAATCTCTTTTCCTGCAGCTTGGATCCATTGTTCCTGGTCCTGTTCTCTGGAGCAGCAGAAAACAAGCTTGTTCCCTCCTCAATGTGACATCCTTTCAAATATTTAAACAAGGCTATCATATCACCTCTTAACCTTCTTTTCTCCAGGCTAAACATTCCCAGCTCCTTAAGTCATTCCTCATAGGGCATGGTTTCCAGACTCTTCACCATTTTAGTCGTCCTCCTTTGGACACGCTCCACTTTCTTGACATCCTTTTTAAATTGTGGTGCCCAGAACTGGACACAATATTCTAGGTGGGGCCTGACCAAAGCAGAATAGTGTGGCACTATTACTTCCCTTCATCCAGACACTATACTTCTCTTGATAAAGCCTAAAATCACGTTGGCCTTGTTAGCTGCCTCATCGCACCGTCGACTCATGTTCAACTTGTGGTCTACTTGGACTCCTAGATCCCTTTAACATGTTGTTCTCCTTAAACCAGGTGTCCCCCATAATCCTATATCTGTGCATTTCATTTTTCCACCCTAAGTGCAGTATCTTACATTTCTCCGTGTTGAATTTAATTTTGTTAGATTTGGCCCAGCTTTCTAGTCTATTCAGGCCATTAAGCTCTATTGAACACTACAGATAAACATGCCCAGGGTTACTCTGCTGGAAAGGGGTAGAGAGTGAATCTATGGTCTTCCAGGTGCCATCATCCCCAGCTAGTCCATTCCATGTTAAAGGAGAATGGGAAGGGTAGTAGAGGTTCATCCAGATTTGTAAGGACACAAGTTTCCATCCTTGGGCAAAGAACCTTCAGAGCTTCTCTTTGGTCATGAACACACTCTTTCCTACTCTATTTTCATGGCTAGAGGATGGCAGGAACATTAGTACCTTTTGTCCTTTCTTCTTTTTTAAGGCAAAGGTGCTTATTTCTCTCAAATAGAACATCAGGAAGGTAAGAAAATTACAATGCCTATCAATATATTTAATACCCAAAAACTGTAATGCAGGAGATAAAATGATCACTGCAACAGGGATTGTGACATTTATACTACTAATACTGATCATGTATACCAACAAAATTCAAGCCAGCCCACGTGGTTTTCAATAGCAGCTAAAAGCTCCATGGCATAGGTATGGTTACAATGAATGACCAGCACATTGGAAGTGCAAAGCCTACAAGAAAAAGCAGACACCAGACTCCATCCAATTCTTAGTCCCAACTAGAGCTGACCCATTCAATCCATATTTGCTTAAAAGCCAAGTCCTGGCCCATTGAATTTACTTCCAGATTCCCAGGAGTTGTGCATAGGCTTGCAGCTTAAAAATCATGTATGCATGCATTCATTTCAGTGCAGCTTGAGACTCTACTAATCTAAGAGTGGAGTCTTAAGAACAGACTGGGAAAGGGACTTCAGAACCAAGAAAGATGGATGACAAGGCAACCAAGGAAGACACGACAAAAATATATACATTTCAACAACAGGAATTTATTGATCTGTTACAAACTAGGACCTGCTCTAACTTCTGAGTCTCCCTGGGCTGGACCCTTCTAAGGAGGAGCCCCCCAGAGACCCCCCTTTGAGCTCCTCTTGAGTTGCAAACCAAGGCGCAGCATCTCAAGGGGAAAGCAGTGCAGAGAAGGCAAAAAACCTGTTTCTCCTCTGGGCCAATTTGGGATCAACAGGGGAAAATTCCTTCTCGGCTCCAATTCAGGCAACCAGCTCAGCCTGCACTGCCAACTCAAAGGGCGGGTGAGACGTAGTCGGCCTGACCAGGATCCAAAGGGACCCCCTTGTCAGGTCTACCTGCCTCAGGTGTATCAGACCATCTGTTTCTGGGTTGTACCACTTGTTTTATGATCAGAGTTGTAGTCTAGAATTGCTTAGAGCATTTTTTTTCCTCTCCTATGGAGTCAGTCCTGTATTCTAAAGGGTTACAGCCCAAACACAGATGGCACTGAGTACCTCCTAGCACTGGGCCTATTATGCCAACCAGGATGGTTGGCATCGCTGTTGTCTTCTCCACCAGTCTTTACGACGAACCTGTAAGGGAAAAAAAGAAAGAGATGCATTATGCACAGAGCTCAAAGGATGAAAGAGGGGACATGGTAAAACAGTCAGAAGCCACTGCAAGACATCTCACATGGACACGCATGCGCAAACGTACAAGAGAATGGCACAACCAAACAAGACACACTTAGGCAGAAGAGTGGGAATGACAATGCGACAAAGAGGATGCCACACACAGCGAGAAAAGGATGCCCACTTACCAAACTTTGTGTCCAGATTTCTCCTTCTTCCAATGTTTGGTGTCTCGTCCGGTCTTTGCGTTGCCTCCTATAACATTATAGGAGGGTAAGAATCGGCATTGCTCAGCGCATTTTTCTAGTCGCCTCTCAAGAGCCTCGCCCTTTGAGAAGCCAAAGGCAGCTGAGCCGTGGCTGGGAAGTCAAAGGCTGAGCTTGGCTCTTGCTCTGAAGGCTTTTAAACACATGAGGTTGCATTATGACACGGGGAGAGGAGGCCATTGTGAGTTGTTGAGGCAGTTGAAAGTGGGAAGCTGATGGCTTTCAACAATCTAGAATCTTCTGTGCAACTGATGGCTTTCTGTCCGCAAAGGGTGTCAGAAAGGCATGTTGAGAGAAGACCTGAAAGGGACTGAAAGGAGTGGGAAGAAGACTAACAACTGTATTCCAACGTAGAGAGATCTTGTAGCACCTTTGAGCCTAACTGAAATAAAGAAGTTGGCAGCATGAGCTTTCGTAGGCTTCAGTTTTTGCTTAGTGTGTGCATGTATGTGTGTGTTTCCAGAATAGTCTAGCAAAATAAAAATGGAAATAAGACACATAGCCTCCCTCCTCGATTGCAGAGGATATATGGGACTATGGGAAGGGGTCTCAATATATGGGATTATGGGAGGCGGGGGTCTCTGACAAGATGATGGGGAACCACAATGGCTTACATGAGCCTCACTTCAGTGTTCAGAGTTATACTTTCGGATCTTATCCAGCTGCTCTTCTCAATCCTAGGTTTCTAATTTCTTTAATACTATTTCTACTAAAGTTTATTTGTAACACCCTTTCCACCAAAGGGTGGAACATGATGATGATGATGATGATGATGATGATGATGATGATGATGATGATAATAATAATAATAATAATAATAATAATATAAAATTTATTTATATCCCGCCTATCTACAAATGCAATCAGGGAGGCTTACAAGGATTAAAAAATATACAATCCGAACATCAGACATATACTGTTATCTCTATATTTGCTAGGGTTAGGGGAACAAGTCCCCCGTGAATATGGAAAAACTGCAAAAGCAACATGTTTTTACCTGAGAGGACACCTCTCTAGGAATCTCTAGGTCCTCCAGGGCAACTCTGTGGTCAACATCTGACTGACATTCTTGCAAACAAGCTGGTAAAATGTGGGCTAGACAAAGTAACTGTTACATGGATTTGTAATTGGTTGACCGGCTGAACCCAAAGGGTGCTCAACAATGGCTCCTTTTCATCCTGGAGAGAAGTGGCCAGTGGGGTCCCACAGGGCTCTGTCCTGGGGCCAGTACTGTTCAAGATCTTTATCAATGACTTTGACAACAGAATTGGGGGCATACTTATCAAATTTGCAGATGACACCAAATTAGGAAGAATAGCTTAATACCCCAGAGGACAGCATGTAGAGATGGCATGCTACATTGTCTAGCCATTTATTAAAGCAACAGCATTGATTCATTTAAATAAATCACTGTAAGTTTGGAATGTCAAAACATTTAGTTACTTTTTCTTGGCTTACACATAATTCTTATACACTGTTTCCTGAGTCCCCTGAAATAGGAAATAATACAGCCCAGGAATAACTTGGTAACAACTAGTCTCAGAACCAGTCTCTCTCTCTCTCTCTCTCTCTCTCTCTCTCACACACACACACACACACACACACACACTAATAATGTGGGCATGTTAGATTAATCTCTAAGGGGAGCACTTATCACGTCTTAGAATTGATCCTATCTTAGTATCTTTGCTTCTCTTCCTGTATCTTCTGGGACTGGGCTGTGAAACCGGTTGTAATACTAAGTAAAACACTAGCTATGGGCAGTTAGCAATCACTAACCAAAAACATCTAGAACACTTTATATGAATTTGGTGCTATGGGCATTTCTGTGATTTAAATATGTTGCTTGTGTTCAGACTTCTCTTTCTTTCAAAGCTTGAAGAATGAAAAATCTACCAAACAAATTATACAAGGTAGAAATGTAAGCCTCAGTCCTAATGTTGACCCAGACTTATGACCCATGAATAATCTAAACTTTGAGTAATGAAGACTTTGCAAGTTTGCAGTAAAAGAGCAAAATCTTCTCTTTGTGTGGATCTTTGTTCCAATTCCAAACTGTGTGTGGTGCTTGGTTCCACTTCCACTCCGCTTCTAAACTGCAGATTCCATAATATTTATCATTTTAAAGGATGACAGAGGTTGTGTCATATGTTTCACTTATGACCATTTTTTGTAAGTGCTGACCTACAGGAGGAAAGCTGGGGGTCATAGGCCAGGAGCTGCAGGATTAAAAAGTAACCAAGGTTAAAGAATAATTCAGTATCAAAGAACAAACCTGAAAGCAGGTCAAGCACATGGCTGAAGAATTATCAAGGGGAAAGGAACACACCATGACTACAAAAACATTGTTTGAACATGGTCCACTTGGAATAGGAAGTTTTTTCATATTTCTTCCTGTCTAACACAATCCAGTCACTGGACTGAAGGCACTTGATTAAAAAGATGCTACATATAGTTCACCAGCTCACCACACAGGATAATCACTTGTTGGCCACTTAGGCCTGTTACAGACAGCCAAAATAAAGCTGCTTCGAGTCACTTTGGAGGTATGGTATTTCAATGATACATGCGTCCTAAGAGTCCAAAGGCCACACCAAAGCCACACTCCAGTCCTAAGGACTGGAGTGAAGCTTTGGTGAAGCTTCCAGACTCTTAGGACTCATGCATCATTAAAATACCATACTTCCAAAGTGACTCGAAGCAGCTTTATTTTGGCTGTCTGTAACAGGCCATAGTTTCTGACCATTTTGACACATAGAAATTGTCTTGGGAATTCTTCTGGTATTGTCTGATTTGTGCTGCAGTTTATGCCAGCATAAATAAACATAACTAAAACCATGACAAATCGATCCTGATAATATTATGTAACACTTTCTTATGGCTCAAAAAAGTGTACCAGATTTCCCTGGCATAAAAGTTCAAAACTGTCGCTGAGCTGCAACTAGGGAAGTAATGAAAGGTAAGTTGCTTGCCAAAATATAGAAAAATGAACAACACCGCCAACTCTTTGAGAGGCTTCACTAGACACCAATATTTCAAACCTAACTGTCTATATCTCCAGTTAGAGGAAAATAAAAACATTCTGTTCTTTCATGCCTGGTTATGACTTTTTGTCACTTTAAACCTAATCTGACATGGTATATAGGGCTGCAAGACAAAATTCAGTTTCCACCTAATAACAGAATGGGATGATGGATGTATGAATAGCACAGTACAATACTGCAGAAGGGAACTGTGCAAACAATTTTAAGTGTCTGACAGCTTGCTAGTTTGATTTAAAATTACAATTTTAACGGAAATCTAACTCTTATTTCTTGATGGTCATTAAAAAAAGAATTATGAGTGCCATTCATTTTGCTGTCATCAACAAAACAATGACCAAATGCTAATCCCTCTTCTACAAAATCCTTTCAGCAGTAAAGGTTTACTTCAGGCACTATGTGGTTTTTCAAAAGATTCACTGCTGCCAGTGCACCTGCTTTCCAGAAGATCATTAGGTATAAATCCCAATGTACTCCAATCAACCTTGCTTTAGTTACCCTGCCGTCTGTTCTAGAAGAAAATTAATCTTATTAGATCCCTTCCCCCGCATCACCCTCTCAAGATTGGCTGGTGTTTGGTTACTGTGCCAGCTGGGTAAGAGGTGCTTTGGTCTCTACTGCATTGACCGATATTGTCTGGGCATAGCCCAAGTCCCAACATGCCCGCACTATAACTGCAACCAAAATCTGCACCAGCTGTTTAACTATTGTACAGGTACTTAAAAGGATTACAGTATTCTAAACCTCACTCTTGGCATCAGATATTCCATTGTCAAAGAAGAGCTGGCTCTTTTCACCAAGGAGCATCAGACTAGGATTTGTCTTGCCATTTCAAAATAGTGAAGTTGGCACAAGTGAACAGAGGAGATGGGAACATTACATGAGAGATGCCAGTAGTACCTCATAGGCTACATCTGTTGAATTCAACCAAAATACACTGTTTAAAAAGAGGGGGGGGGTGGGGGGAGGTGGAGATCTCTGATTATAATAATTTTTGTCTCAGAACCAAATACTGAGTTCTTAATCTGAGATGTGTACTCAGTATTAAAAAATCCAAATCGTTCAGATGGTGATTTATCACAATTTAGTGGTCAAGGGAAGCTGACTGCTTGCATTCAGATAGGAACATTTTTGTTCATCTCTTTACTGTATCCTCGCCAGCTGATGGCCAATCTGAGTTTTTCTCTTCAATGCTTTTGCCTCTATTCTCAAGATTACTGTAAATACAGTCACAGTTCTTCTGTTTGCTTTTCTTGCACTATGCAGTGAAATTGCATCCTTTCATACCATGTAGTAGTTACAAACAAGATAAAGGAAACGTTGCAATCACATTTAAGCCATTGAAGATCAAGGATGATAAGTGGACTTAGTAATATTCTATATAAATTCTTTTTCAATACTGTATATTTTCAGATTTTTCACTGTAACTGAAAGTCATGTAAATATGTCTGAAGGAAGATTTGTTGCCTCATTCCCAAAGAATGGAGAAAGATTTAAAAAACCATTGCAACATATAATACAAAAAGGACGCATTTCAAAGCACTGGATTTCCATTAACAACAACAAAGTAGAACAAATACTGTAAGAATTTATGTAGGACATCAATTATTTCAAATTTAGATATCTCACAACAAAAATACCATCTCCCTGAAGTTTTTTTACTGCCAATTTCAAGAAAAACCTATGTAAAAACACTTTTCTATAAAAACATTTATTCCCCAATGTCTCTCTGTTGTCAATACATTCACAAATAAATATGTCATAGCCAAGAAAAGAGGAAGCCTGGAAAAGAGAAAATTCTCTCAGAAAAGCCTCTTTGAAATTTCTGTAGACCATTCTTACTGAATTATACTGGGAAAAACTTGCAGACAAACAGATGCCATCTTTACATGTCACGGCAAACCTTTGAGGTTGGCTTATTAAACCATAATGCGAACAGGCAACAGGATGATATGTGTAACCCACCAGTTCACATTTTACTCTTCCCTTTATGGATGCAGGTGAACAAAAAAAAGTGAAGCATGTTTATCCATCAGGTCTGACCCCTGGACTATAGTTACTTACTCCTGAACAAGCACCCTTTATTTTAAAGCAAAAATGTAACTGATTACTCTTTCCCTGCTGCCAAATAGTAGCACCATATTCAGTGGTGGGCAAAAGCTAGGTGCAAAAGTAAGTTGTTCCCACGTGTTTTACACATTTGTGAAATGGGAACAAGCTAGTACAGTGGTACCCCGGGATACGAATGCGCCGCCTTACGAAATTTCCGGGTTACGAAAAAAATCCAATTAAAAAAACTGTTCCGGGTTACGAAAAAATTTTTGGTGCTTTTCGGCGCTATTTCACACGAAATCGCGGCTTTTCCCCATTAGCGCCAATGGGTTTTTCGGCTTGCGAAGTATTCCGGGTTACGAAAGCGGCGGCGGAACGAATTAATTTCGTAACCCGGGGTACCACTGTAGTTTACATGCAACATGCCTGTTGTTTTTCCACATTATGGTTGTGCACAATAATCACGGTTCCCCAATTGGCATCATATGCAAACACAACCATAGAGATAGATGGATGATCTTTTTGGTTGTTGCCTTCACAGGATAATGCCAATTCAAGAAGTACAAACTCAATAAGGTAGACAGAATGAAGAAGCTGTACTGCTTCAATACACACAATGATATTTCTCCTTCCCAAATAAAAAGCTTGTGAGCAAAGCTAATTAATTCCCAAATCATTTATTTAAAAGTATAATTATGTGTAACAGATTTAAACACGTGACTCCTTCTTGAAAACCATGGGTGTGATGATTACACCATGTAAACCAAATAAACCATGTAAAGTGTGGTTTTCAGGCTGAATGTGACCCTGAAATCCTTTATTGCAGGCTTTGGTGAACTCCAAGATACCTCCAAAACATCTAGATCCCCAGTTTAATTTTGTGGGGGCTGTTTTCTGGCTTCCCAATAGAGAAAATGGCCCAAAGTACCACAAAATGTATTTTTTCTCAATCATCCCCAATCCACCAGAAGCCAAGAAATAGATTAAAAAAACCAGCCAACAACTGAATGAGAAGCAGCCCAGTGTAGGCCAGTGTGAGGGCAGGGCACTGGAAATGGTCCCCACCATGCTACATTTTCCCACATGTAATGTATGCAATACAGAGAAGAGTTATATTAAAAAATGAAAAAAAGAATAACATATGGAATGAGGAACCATACGAAGATGAACTCCAAATTTTAAAGAGCAAGATGGAAGGTGCATTAAGAGATATTGAGAAAAAAATTAATCAATTTTATTGAAGTGTTACAATCCACACAGACAGAATCAACTCTAATGCTAACCAATATATGTCAACAAATATGAGAAATGAAATGATAGCCAACAAACAATCAATATACATCCCATCCACCAAAAAAAGAGACACAAACGACTGCTGCAGCTACAGGACCATAGCATTAATTCCCACATAAGTAAAATTATGCTAAAAATTCTGCAACATAGACTCCAATCATACATGGAGATTGAAACCCCAGAGGTGCAAGCAGGGCTCAAGAAAGGGAGAGACACTAGGGACTACACTGCAAACATATGATGGCTAATGGTTTATACAAAGGAATTCCAGGGGAAAAAATCAGCATGTGCTTTCTAGACTATAGCAAAGACTATATGCATAGTTGCTGCATAGATCACAAAAAGCTATGGCTGGCTCTGAAGGTCATGGCAGTGCAATTACATTTTATAATCCTGATGAGAAATCTGTATATAGGACAAGAGACTACTGTTAGAACAGAATATGGAGAAACAGAATGGTTCCCAGTTGGCAAAGTGGTCAGGCAAAGCTGCATACTATCACCCTATTTGTTCAACTTGTATGCAGAAAATATACCAAGAGCAGATTTAGACTCAGAAGGAGGAGGAGTGAAAATAGGAGGAAGAAACATCTACAACTTAAAATATGCTGGTGACACATACTACTAGCAGAAAACAATACAATCTTGGAACAATTACTAAGGAAAACAAAGAAGAAAGTGCAAAGGAACTACATAAATTCAACCTAGACAATGGTGAAATTAAAATAATTAAATAGCTCCAGTACCTTGGATCAGAATGGAGACAGCAGTCAAGAAATCAATCATGACTAGGAGTGGGAAGGGCAGCTATGAAAGAACTAGACAAGATCCTATAGATCATGAGAAGGTATGACTCACTAGAAAAGACAATGTTAATGCTTGAATATGTAATAGGTAGTAGAAAGAGAGGAAAACCACATGCCAGAGGAATGGACTCAATCAAGGAGGACATGGGCCTGAATCTGCAAGACCTGAGCAGAGTAGTAGAGAACAGGAGGTCTTGATGACATTTCATCCACAGTTGTCATGAGCCAGGGATGACTCGAGGGCAGTTAACAACAAAGAAATGTTAACTGGCATATGTAAATTAACCTGTGCACAATATCTTTAGAAATCTTTTTCTTCCATACAGTGTTATAAGATGCTGTTATTAATTAAAGGTTCAAAACTCTATATACAAATCTGTATATTGCTACTATATATAACTGTTCTATGAAATAAGCAAATGTTTACTCTCCCAAGATATTTAGCCACTGATGGAAAACAACTGGTTTTAGGTGGAATCTTCAGCAAATTCATTTTTGCAATTGTAGTGGAACACAGACATATTCCTTCTTTGACGTAGAAAAGAGAGTGTTCAGAGTTCCCTTAAGGAGACAAGGGTATTTGTGTTGGGACAAATGAATTTTGTTACTGAAGCAAAAGAATGTAGAATAAGAATATAGAACTGCATATGCCAGAGGGCAGATCTGAAAAAAGAATTGCTGCACTATGTTGCATTAATAACTTGGTTCTGTTTCATATTAAGTTACTAGTGCTTTTCTTTCACAAAAAATATACTATCAGAGATTTCCCTTTGTGTATACAGATGGGAAAAAGAGGTTGTAAAATCAAGCACAACAGGACCCCCCACCCTCTCCTTTTCCCCAGAAACATTTCCATACAAGTAGGCTGATCAGTTTCATTTCTATTCAGCATTTTTTAAAAAGACCTCGGGTTATATATATCAGGGTGATTCAGTGATAACAAAATCCTTACTATAAATCCTGTCATGTGGGACAAATCTACCAAGATCTTGATCATAAAAACAAATGATCAGACAGTCAAATGGCATATACTTTACATGATGAACTAGCTCTCATACAACAAACTGCCAGGACACGCTATGACTCCAATGACAAAGATTATATTTCTATACTTCCTGCACTAAATAACAATCTTCTGAAACTAAAGTAGTTTCTAGAAATAAACAACAAAAACAACAATAACCACTTTGCAGGTGACAAATGATATCATATGAAGTCATATTTTTTCCATTACTTATACATAGTTCTGGAAAAAGTCTCAACTATTGAGCGGCCGGGGGGGGGGGGGGGCATTTGTATTAGTGCTAAAATAGGTATTGCATTCCTCTTTTTCTCAATTCCATCTTCTATCCTTTACTGTTGACTATGGCTGTGCAGCCACTACAGACCCTCAGAAATGAGGGACCCCCCCTTTGCACCCCCAAAACAGATTGACAGACAAATGCAACGGTCAGGGATCCCTGCTGCCCCCCCACACACACACACACACTCACATTTCTACTCTGATTTTATATATGGATCATCCACATGTTCCATAGTTGTTCATTTTTTAAAGCCATTTTTCATTTTATGTGATAGTGAATATTCTACAGTGTACCCTTGCCTTATGCGAGGGATCTGTTCCAGACCCCTTCACGTAAGGCAAATAGTGTGTATGCTCGAGCCCCACTGAAAATAATGGGGCTCGTGCATGGCGCGTGTCATGGTGCACATGCCATTGAAACTTCCATTGCACGGCTTTCAGCATAAGCTGAAAGCCGCGTAAAAGGCACCAGCGTATGATGCGGGCACACTGTATATTCCAAATTCATAAATTAATGAAGAAGAAAAAACAAAGGTGACACTTTTGTGCAACAAAGATTAGCTTTACTTTATAAAAATGACTTTTCATAATAAAGTGGAAGTATAATCTTCCTGTATTCTGAAAAAGACAACTATCTTGATATTTGGTTAAAGTGCACATTTATTTAAAAGTACAGGTATCTGATTAACTGATTGGAAGCCAGATGATTAATCAACTAAAATGTCTTTAGTCGGTTGATAGCTCTAGTTAATAGAGGAATAAGAAATGGAGCAGATGGAATGGGAAAAGGGGAATGAAATGGACCTAATGAGGCATGAAGAAAGGAATTGGGAATGAGTAAGAATGAAGGAGGATGAGGTGTTGAAGAAAGAAGAGAAGAGAATGAATGTAGGTAAGAACAAACACTACCCCACAGATAATAGGGGTGCAGGGAAGTACAAGAAGGTGGGGTTGAGAAAAAGGGAAATGAGGCAAAGCCTGGAAAGTCTGAAGTTAAGATTATATGAAAAAATAATATTAAGCATCTAGTTTGTATCAAAAGATGCAATATAATAAAAATTATACTAAGCCTAGGCAACATGTGACCCACAAGCAGAACAGACACACAGCTACTGGCTGGCTGTATATTTTTTTCTACCTCAAATTTTGAAGACCCAAGAAAGAAACAAAACAGCTTGCCAGAATGATGACAGCAGACTGCTATGTCTTGGTGATAACATGTTGTACAGGCCTGGCACAGCTGGAGAGAAAGAACAAGCACAAAAATGCAAGGGCCATGGCATGTTTCTAGCTAGCACTTCCTGGCTGATATTAGAAGGGCATTTGGTGATCCAGTGTTCTCAGCACTTAATCTTCCCAGAAAAATCAAGGGTTTAAATTCAAGCCTAGAACAGCTTTGTGTCTACTGTACCACAGAGCACAACATAAGCCAGAATAACTCTGTCACAGGTTTAATTGATTTTTTTGTCTTTCATGCCACTTCAGAAGTCATCCTGATCAATGCTATTTCACACTCTCCCATCCAGGTTTTACTGCTTCGGGCTCTGACTAAAAATAGATTCATCAGAGAAACACCAAGGGAGGCAATAATATATCTTGTGCAGAATACTGAGACTGTCATGTTACAACTTCCCTCTTCACTCTTCACTAGCACTGAGCAAGGAGGAGAAGAAGGAAGCAGGATTCATGGTGCCGAAATGAGCCCTGGTAGTAGAAACTGATGTTGTGTATTTATCCGTTCACATTAAGTATGGAAGAGGCAGTCACTGTACGTGCTCCCTGTAGTGTTTTTGCAAATTTGTTTCCTTTCCATCTTCCAGCAGGTGACAGAAAGTAGCAGTTTCTGACAAATGCTAGGGGGAAAACATAAGACCTAACAATAAATAATAAATGTCTCTGCATTTTTCAGTATTTATATACCTCCCTGAACAACTGGACAAAAGTAAATACCACTATCCCCAAAACACAAGAGGAAAAGGACAAAAAGATACTACAACAACAACAAAAATACTGAAATTGACCCGCAGTTTCATTTCTTATGGTAATCAGTTATTCAGCTAATAATCGGCCCTCCGTATCCATGGATTCTTTATCTACAGATTCAACCATCCACAGCTTGAAAATATTTTTTAAAAGTACATTCCAAAAAGTAAACCTCGATTTTGCCATTTTACATAAAGGACAAAATTTTACTATGCCATTGTATTTAATGGGACTTGAGCATCCCGAGATTTTTGTATCCACAGGTGATCCTGGAACCTAACCCCAGGAGATACCAAGGGCCCACCATAGTAAAATCTAGTGAAGCCTGTTATACATAGCAGCATTTGTTCACAACCATTTCTGTTTGTTTGAAAAAGAAGAATTAGGGTGTGTGCTGTTGAAGGTTTTGATATGCATGCTCACTTCTACTTATTTGGTAGTAACCGCCTATTAATTTCTTACTTGCAAATCCTTCTGATCCCACTCTACAGTCATAAAATTATCAAAGTAGCTTAAACACATAACACTAGACATAAATTTTAAAAAGTTACACCCATAGTTAAGTTTGGAGATAAAATTCCAGTATCACCAAAATCACCATAATTTAAAGTCCTGAACATGTGAAAATGGTATTCCCATGGTATTGGAAAGACATCAAAGTTGGCAGCAGCCTAACATTCCTAGTGAATTCCTATATATCACATCTGCACACAGGATGACATAGAGGTAAAAGCTATAATATGCATCAATCTACAAAAAAACTGAGAATAAAGCAAGAAAATCACAAGTCACTAATAAAAATCCAGAAATTATTTGTTGTTGTTGTTGTTGTTAGCTACCTTCGAGTCGACTTCAATGAGGATGAGACATCTCCAAGATTCCCTGTCCTCCACTGCTCTGCGCATTTCCTGCAGACTCATGCCTGTGTCCTCCCTAACTGAGTTCTAGCCACCTACTATATGGTCTTCCTCTCATTCTTCTCTCCTCGACCTTTCCCAGCATTATTGTCTTTTCTGTTGAGTCATGCCTTCTCATGATGTGGCCAATTATCTTGGCCTCTAGGAGTATATCCAGCTTGATCTGTTCTTCTCCAGCACCACATCTCAAATGAGTTCACTTTCTTTGTACAGTGCGAGCACACTATACGTGGTTTTCAGCATATGTTGAAAGCTGCGTGGGAGTGTGCAGGGCGCAAGGGTGGCACATCCCATTGTGATTAATGGGGTGTGTGCCTGTGGCGTGCGCACACCACCGCATGCATGAGCCCCATTCAGTTAAATGGGGCTTGAGCATGTGCGGTATTTGATTTATGCAAGGGAGTCCAGAACAGATCCCCTGAGTAAAGCAAGGGCAGACTGTATCTGCTTTTTCCACTGTCCAGCTCTCACATCCATACATAGCGATGGGGAATACCATGGCTTGGACGATTCTAAGGGGCGAGACAGACAGTAAAAAAGAGCCAGCTTCCTGACAGACTGGGGGTATGGTGTTCAGACAGCAGAATACCCCCAGTCTGCTGGAAAACTGCACATCCAACCACAAGTGCAGCGCATCCAAGACATTTTGGCGAAGCAGTGTTTACATATGCTGTGCCAAAGAAACACTGAAAAAATGCTGTCGCTGTGGCAAAGGTGCCCATTCCTCAGCACAAAAAGGAGCGGCTTTTTGCTGCTCCTTTTTCTACCATGAAAAGTCTAGGTTGGGAGTGTAGCATGCAGTTTGTATGGCCCCGACTCAGAGAGCAAAGGGGTGGCACATGGCAGAGTGCCCCATTCTGACCTTACTAGAAGCAACAACATGCTGAGTAGGCTCTCACAGGAGCTGCTTTGATGGTGAGCTTGTAGTGGCATTGGCAGCAGTTGCACTGAGGGAGATAGGCCAGCAGGGTCAATTGCCATGTTTGCACAACAATGTTTGCATCACACCAGTTTCAGCCCAGTGCATGTGGTCATCATCGGGGTCAGTCTAGTGCCAATCCAGGACATAATTAAACAGCTAGTGTAGGCATGTCCTTGTTGAGTTGAATTAGATGATCCAATAAAGAGTGCAGTATTCATAAATTAGATGTTCAGCTGCAATTCATTTGGGGTTAGGAAGGGGCCTACTGTACCATCAATGGAAAAGCTGGCATTTTTTATACACTGTTCCATAGGCCAGCAAATAAAAGGTAGAAAAACAAATGCAGTGCCATTCTTTCACTAAATAAAAGTGATAAGAATCAAAGGGAACCTACTGTATATATCTGACTATAACAAAAAAATTATGTCCAAAAATTGAACCTAAAATCTTAGGCCTGTTGCCATGGGTTCAGATTGACTGGAGGGAAGTTAACAACAACAACAACAAACAGTAATACTGCTTAGAAAGGTCCTTTAAAAAAGCATCATCAATGCTTCACTCTCCATGCCTCAGAAGTAATTTCTTAAAGAGCTGCCAAGGCAGGAGAGAGAGAGAGAGAGAGAGAGAGAGAGAGAGAGAGAGTTAGTTGCATAGTGATTCCTTTTTCAATCAGCTGTTAAAACTTTCTCTCCCCATCCTCTTTCTCCTCCTCCAGATCTCTCTGACCACCAAAAACCCCATCAACCTCCATGTCCTTCCTTCTCAATCCAATGTTAAAACCTTCTCCTCCCTTAAGTTTTACTTCTGACTTATCCACGGGTCATATCAAAATCCATTATTTTGGCCCTAAAACCTTCCCTCAACTTATACATGAGTTCAACTTTTACACAAGTATATACGTTATTCAGAAAAAAGTGGGGAAAATGCTAACAGCCTAGGAGACTATACTCTATAAGGAAAGCTGAAGGATTTCAGCATAATTACCTTAGAGGAAAGATTACTAAGAGAGAATTTAATATCCATCTTCAAATATCTTAAGGACCATCAGATAAATGATGGCACAATGTTGTGTTATTGTTGTTTACTCATAGGAAAGGCTCTAATCAATGAATACAAATTATAGGAGAGTTTAACTACACATTAGGAAGACCTTCCTGATAGTAGTGGCTGTTTGAAAGTTGAACCTACTGCCTAGGAAAGAGGTTGGCTCCTTTGTTATAATTTTCTAAGCAGAACTTTAGATGACTACCTATTATGGAAGATGTAATAGCAGATATACTACTACAGCAGGAGGAGGAGGAGGCTCAACTTAAAAACTTAAAACTTGAAATGTTACCTAATATATAGATGTTGTTATTCCTCAAGCAGGGGTAATTAAGTAAAGGGCAAGGAGTTAAGTTTCACTCCACCCCCCCCCACCCCATGCTATGCAAAATTTTGGGTCCTTTGGGATGCTTTTTCGGGGGGGGGGATGATATGGCAGTAGATATTAAACACAGTGTTCAACAACAACAACAACAACAACAACAACAACAACAATAATAATTTATTTATAGCCCACCCAATCACAAGGAATCCAGGCGGGTTACAACAGTAAAAATAAAGATAATAAAATAAAATACAATAAATAAATAAAATACAATAAAATTAAAGAGAGCGAAGTGAGTACATTCACAGTTAGGCCTGATGGAAGTTGGGCCTCTCTTTTTCACTCCCTCCCAGGTCTGATGATGATGTCATGGAGGGAGGGCTCTTCTTCTTGAGGCAATCATGTCTAGCGTGATCTTACATTGGCTGCAAAATTTAAGACCAATAATGAAACATGGTCTTATGTACATAAGATTTAAGGGCTCAGTTCAACCTCTGATTTATATATTTTTTCTGTAAAACAGGCACAATATTGTTGGCTAGGGCCTCTCATCCCACAATAAATATCATGTAAACACGTTTTACAGCTCCTTTCACCCGCATACCCTATCTTAAGGTTCTACAGAAGAAAACAGCAAGGGACAACCTGTGATCTACTTAAATTTTACACAAAGTGATAGCTGCATTATCAGACTTAGTGTTATCAAATCATTAAACGGATAGCATTTTTATAAGATGGTGGTGGCCATGGCCATGGTGATGGTCATCAGACAGAACTGTGAAATCTCTAAAGAAACCTGTTTTATAATGCATTGAACAAATAAATAAATACTGCACTTTCAATCATTTATTCAGAAATACATGAGGCAAAGTAAAAAGAAGGTATCCTTTAAAATGTACTGAGAAATAACACTACTGGTATGATCCTAGTAGAGGACCTTTGTGAGATAAGGTGCGTGTGTTTTTTCTTCCACAAACCTCCAGAAATATTTTTGTAGCTTTCCTGGAACTTCTCACACAGAAATGTTCCAAGACTGCCTCTGCCTCTCAAAACCTTTCCCTCCTTCCTATTTCTTTCTTCCTCTTTGCACTCCCTGAAGGGCTGCTTCAGACAGTTCTCCCTGAAATACAATTCTCCCATCTGATCTTCCTCAAGCCCTAAAAGGGCAAAACCAGATAGGATAGCTATTAAATGAAAATGACTAATCAATCTACTTCTGTAACAACAAAATCTATGTTTTCTGATAGTAATAATTAGAAGAAATTACATGCAGAATTTCAGACTGGGACTGTGCACTATGTGCAGTATGGCAAGAAGTAAGGGTTTATCATGTAATCCAGTGTTTGCCTGTTTCAGAA
Organism: Sceloporus undulatus; assembly: GCF_019175285.1. NCBI lineage: Eukaryota > Metazoa > Chordata > Lepidosauria > Squamata > Phrynosomatidae > Sceloporus > Sceloporus undulatus. The sequence goes on from NC_056526.1 coordinate 64,473,483, forward strand.
AAGGGTATAAAACAACTTGACCTTAAAGCACAGGTCAAGAGAGATCAATTAACTATTTGGCTGCATCTGTTAACTGCCTGATTTTAATACCATGTAACTATCTTTTAACTATCTTTTACAGCCAAGGAAACGGTTTCATTTTATGAATAATTACTGAGCCACAAAATACCTAATCTAACCCAGATTTAAAACTTTAGGAAAGAATGGATTATTTGCATTATTTTCATATGAAACTGGGAATTGTGTATCCTCTGAGTACTCTTTTGAAAACATTCACACTGCCTCTGCATTTCAAAGTAATTTAATCATGAAAACAAAGCTAGGATCCTAACACAAACCCAGCATATTTCAGATGTATCATTACAGAGATAACAGCTTATCTTTATGAAAAGACTATTCCACAGTCTACCTTAACTGATTCCCGTTTCAGTTTATAATGCTTTTTCTTTTTTAAGCTACTATAAATATTACTAGTTCATGGTTGTTCTAAGCTTCTAAGGATTGTCAAGACAGTTACAAAATTGTATTTACTTGTATCCGAGAGTATTATCATGAAAAAAAATGAATGAATAACTCCTGACTCCTATAAAATAAGTGTTTGTAAAGTCACTGGGTGCATGTTTTAGGAATTTTAATTACAGTTCTGATTGCTTTATATTCAAAACACCACATTCAGGTAATACAGCCTTTATGATGATAAGCAGTTTAATTAGCAAGGTAAGATAAGACCAAAAAATGCTTATAAAGTTATTGAATTTGTTCGTGCTGGTCATGTGATAACTTTAGCACATAGTTTCCCCTGGTGGTCTAAAAATGTGAAATGCTAATTCTTGCTCAACCTTTGTTTCCATACAATGTAGCAACCGCTTTTTATGCCAATGGGTTCGCTCCCTGTTGTGCGTGTCAACACCATGCTTATAATTAGATTGCAAATCTCAACCTGCCTTTAATCTTTTTGCCAGTCCAAACAAATAAGTTCTGCGTCACACTTCTTCCCTGGCAGAAGGAGTGCAAGACAAGACACAAATGTTGCATGCTGCCACGAGTGTGCTTACCCCTTTCAAACAAACTGTCTCAGAGGATAGCCATTGATTTCCTCATTATTATGAACATGAAATTATTGAATGACAGATGATAGAGTGTTAGGTCCTACAAGTATATTCCCAAATGAGTTATCTAGCCAAGGTTGTCATGGCAACTGTGCTGTTTGACAGAGCTTACATGACAAAGAACTCTCTTTTCAGAACTGCTACAAAACAATACAGCACTTTGTAGTTTGTACCCCAATCAACAAAGGGGAGAATAGGGGCACTTCTCTGGCCAGGTTTCAGGCGAGAGGGGAAGGAAACATTTAAATGTATTGTCTCCAAATCAGTAGCAAGTGGGTTGGTTCTCATAGGTCAGTAAGCTTTCTGCCAAAAGGCTAGGCTAAAAGTGGACAACTGAACCATTAACCAGGCTTGTTAATTCCCAATAGTTAAATTAATAGATCAGACAGTACTAAGCCTACTGGGAGTACATGTCAGGCAATGCAACACACAGCTGATGGGAGAATAAGAAGGCAGTGCTTACACATCATCTGCCACTTGCACCATGATATGTTAGTTAATTTCTTCCCACTATTACATACATGCTACAGGGATAATACAATGCCGTCTGCAAACTATACTCTGCTTTGGCCTTTCAAAATGTGTTTCTATGTATGCATTCTAATATAGCTTTCCTAGTTTTTTATTGGTTTAAAAGTCCTCACCTACTGTTTCTATACAAAAAAAAAAAAAAACTGTGCATGTGCTATCTTCTATAATGAAAAGTCTACAAAATATGGCAGCAGAATTATCCATTTTTCTACACAACCATACCACTAAAGCTGCCTGAAACTTTTTTAAGTGTCCTGAAAAGTAACTCAATTTCTTAAACAAAGGAGAAATGTTAGTTTTATTTCAGAGGTTACACTATTCTATGGCGGGTTACATACCGCCGAGAAGTGGCGCTCTCCTGCCGCCGCTGCTTGCAGCGTCCAGGAGCTGCAGCTGCCACACCGCGCGTCTCCCAGACGCTCCGAGGAAGGAGCATGGAAATCGTGCTCCTTCCGGGGACGGAGAAAAGGCGCACTATGCACCGTGGTGTGGCCTCAATATGTCACAACCGCACTGCCTCGTGTGGAGGCGGTGTAGTCATGATGTAATCATGGCAGTGGCCGTGTGGAATGGCCGCCGCCATTTTGTGCACGCAGAGCACGTACTAGGGTTAGGGGTGTGTGGAAACACCACCCCTTCCTAACCCTAGTACGCGCTCGTCGTGTACTTTCTGGCGGTCTGTAACCCGCCTATATGTCAGATTAATAACTTAATATATTTCACTTTGTACCCTTCTTTTTTCTCATTACTTTTATCTTCTTTGGTTCCTGTGTCTTTCTTTTTCCATTGTTGTCTATAAGGTAGAAACAAAACAAAGGATCACTGGGACCAGGATATGTAAATAAATTCATGGTGCTGAAAGTGCTAGACTGCCACTTGATATGGATTAGAACCTCTCAATCAGATCTCTACAAGTAGCAAGTGTTTTTTTTAATTAGAGATGTTATGAATATTTGCAAATTTTCTTATCCTTGAGGAAAATGAGTGCCTTGGTGCATCTTCATACCTAGCAACAGTTTTTGCAAATGATCATGCTTTTTTTTTTTTTTTGAGGGGCGAATGAAAAAAGATATCCAAAATGTGTGTATAGGCACACACAAACACACAGAGAAATGTTTGGGAATGTTTTGCAAAAAATCATTTACAGAAAAGGAAAAAAATGTGTTCTATAACGTATATGTTTTTTTTTAATGAAAATGTTTGCACAAAGTACAAAGGCTTTATTGTTCGGCAGACATTATATTTTCATTAAAACCACAAAATGTGAAAGATCATAAAAAAAGGAATATGGAATATTTGTATTTGCCTTAACTCAACATAGCCTAAAAAATCTGTGTGCAGACCCATGTTATGCTAAGCCACATTCCTTCACCCTCCCTTACTGAAAAACCTCTAAAGCTGCCTTGCAGAGTCTGTCCATGCTTCACAGTGAGCAGGCCAGATCAGAGAAGTGGTTGGCTATGTTCCCATATCCAAATGTGAGATGATCACAACAGCACTGAGATACCAAGACCTTGGCGAATCTCAGTGATAATGTCATCGTTTTGCATCTGTCTATGGAGATGTAGTCAAACAATTCTCCAAGCCTATCTGCTCACCGGACATCCTCACATGTAAGGGACATTTCTGCATCTAACAGAATTCTGGTCATTATCTTAGCCAGAAGGGAATAAAAAGTTTTCAGGTGCCAGAACAAAATATAGACATATCTCTATTAACAAAGGCCTGTTACAGACTGCCAAAATAAAGCTGCTTCGGGTCTCTTTGGAGGTATGCTATTTAAATGATGCATGGGTCCTAAGAGTCCGGAGGTCGCACCAAAGCCACACTCCATTCCTAAGCACCAGAGTGCAGCTTTTGGTGCAGCTTCTGGATTCTTAAGATGCATGCATCATTTAAATAGCATACCTCCAAAGAGACCCGAAACAGCTTTATTTTGGCAGTCTGTAACAGGCCAAAGCCTCTGACAATAAAGCTCGGTTTTACAAAGGAGTCATCCACACTGGCCAAATATAGCAGATTCCAATCACTTTGAAGGCTAGCTGTTTAGAGGATGCATGAGGCAAAAACAAGTAGAAAGCGCAATGAAGCCACACTCTGGAGCCAAAAATCTGAGCAAAAAAGACATAGTAATATGCACATTATTGAACTGGCATATAAACAGCCCGGAGGCAATATGGGACTGCGGCAAAGCAAAAATGTGATTTCCAATAATGCAATGGATGTAATTACAACATACCCAAAAGTCCAACAGGGAGCAAGGGGGGGGTGAAGGGGGTATGTAAGGGGACATGTAAGGGGATTGTGCTTTGCCAATCTATCACTGGGTACAGTGATGCTCTAATGCACTGTACAGGAGGTGCATCACATGTGTGACTGTGTGGCCAATCATACATTTTGAAAGGCCAAAGCAATCATATGGGTGGGCATCCAATGGAATGGCATCTGGGCAGGAAGAGGGAGGTAATTGGAGGTCACAGGTGGTGTGTTTAGGTGCATGCATGGTGGGGAGGGGACAAAAAGAGTAACCATGCAGAACATCTTCATGCTGTGTGGTGCAGGTAGTCCATGGATGTTTGGCCTGCCTTGGGAGTGGGCCATGTGTACAGAGAGGTTTCAAACCACTTTCAGAAACCCAGGATCAAGCCACTTTTTCCTGCCTGTCTCCTACAGTCCATAGCACAGCCTTCACCTTTCTTGTCTTCTGTGTAGCTAAAATATTTTTTGCAGCATTGGCACTGGAGATTTAGTAGAGACGTGCTGGGTTATGGCTGCATATCTGCAGCAAACAATGCATTAAAGCTTGACCTGGGAAAGAATGGGATTCTACTCTAGGTGATCCTACTGTAGCTATGTGTGCCTGCCTACAACATGCAAGGTAAAGGCCAGCCATCTCCAGAATCAGTTGCTGAGCACACATTAAGCACAGAAAAGAAACAAAGGGGGATGCAGATTAGCCTCACTCTCTGGTTCCCCTGGCACAATGAAAAAGCATAGAGTATGCAATCAAAACAGAAATTATAAGAAAAGTGGAGAAGAAGAAAAATCATCCTAGAATGCATTCTGGAAACAGCTTTCCAGTGGTCTCATCTAGAAGGATGTAGAGAAGAGTCTCAAAGTGTTGAAAAAGATGCTTTTGCTCTCAATAATAGCCTTATGACCTTCTTCAGGGGATGTTAAAATATATAAACAACAAAAATTATAGCAGAAAAGAAGTTAGAATTTACAGTATCAATTTTGTACACATATATCTTGCATTGAGTTGCACATAAAACGTCTCAGTTTTAAAAACGTGTATTCACCCAAATAATCTTATACACGTACAAAATACTATTTACAGTGCAATTTGAAAACTGCCTGCAGGGACTCCAAAAAGAATGTCTCCAAAGCTTATGCCTGGCAACTGATAGTTTGAGAAGTAGGAGGCAGACTGTTCCAATTTTCTCAACATGTATCAAGGACATCCTTATCACAGTAATTCTACAGCAATGTAGAAGGTTAAGGGCTACGTGAAAAGTAAGGTTTTAAAGTAGATGGATGTACTCTTAAGTCAACATTTAGACCATAGGGGAATAATGTTTCAAGTCTCAATATCCAATCCATTCAATTTTTTTAAGCAGAATCCTCTCATTCTGGGGGGAAACTTTCTCAAGGACCCAGAAGTGAAGGACTGATCATATTCCAGAAAAGGGTTCCTGATAGTGCTAATATGTTCCCCTATCTTGTTGTTAACCACCCTCCAGTCAATTATGACTTATTGTGACTATGTCTTACCCTATACAGAACTTTTAAAAGGCTCTATATGTTTTTCCTATATTCAGTTTGTTCCAGGGACCTGATGGCATAAATCACGTACAGAATACTACCGCCTGAAAATTGTTTTAGGCTGTATACTTTTTTTTTTTATTAATTCATTCATTTTGTTGTTGTTTTTTAATATAATATCCTGGCTGACAGGCCCAATTTAACTGAAGGGAGAGGCTATGGATCTAGTTCTTTCATCGTCCTGCTCCACTTTAAGGTATGTCCACCTTGCAGAAATAAAGCAGTTTAACACCACTTTAATGGCCATGACTCTTCCTGCAGAACTTTGGGATCTGTAATTTGGTGAGGCATATGGGCACTTTGACAAACCAGCTGGAATACCTAACCAAAACAGAAATCCCAGGATTCCACAAGATGAAGCCATGACAGTTAAAGTGGTGTCAAAATTATTTATTTCTGCAATGTAGATACACAGTAGGAATGGCCTGTTTCAGGTCCTTTGCTACTGCCAACAGGAAGATTACAAGACTGAGCTTCACACCCCTTGACCTTCAATATTAAGCTCTCAAGATGTAACAGCAGAGAATGAGGTTTATGCTGATGGAAGTTTATTCTTTAAGAAAATAATAATAAATAACCACCATTATTAGAAACAATACTTAAAATAATTACAAATACTGGCCGTATGAAAAATTCCCAAATCCATTCTAAAACATTTCTTTATGAAAATAGTATGACAGTGTTCTAGAACTCTTCCCCTCTCACCAACACACAAACACATTTTGTATAGCCTTGTCTGTCATCTCATCGGATGAAAGATTTGGAGAACTCAAAAGCCTGAGCACAATTTTCTGATATGACTTAATAAAGGCATTACATGCTGAAAGCCAATTACCATAAAAGGCAATGGTGCCTGCGTGAGCGGCGTATGCACCATGCCGCACTGCGTGCATGAGCCCCCATTATTTTAAATGAGGCTTGAGCATTTTCAATGGGACTTGAGCCGAAACGGATCCCCAGCATAAGGGAAGGGTGCCCTGTGTTTAATATCACTTGTAATACCACCATGTTAAAGCCCTCATCTGTTAGCAAATTTGGAATAGAAAATTATTTATTGTGAGCCGCCTTGGATAGAAATTAAATAAATAAATAAATGCACTGTGTCTGAAGAAGTACTTCATTCTGCTTATTCTGAATCATCCATCATTCAGCTTTACTAGATAGACCAATTTGTGGGGGGAGGAGGGGGTTGAGACCTCTCTCTAGCCACACCATGCATAATTTTAAATATTTCTATAATATTTTGCCCTAGGGGCTTTGAGGGCAGAACATTTGACCATCCCATGTACAGAGTGTGATGTTAAATCCCTGTACAGGCCAAGTGGTGTTTTTTGTTTTACTTGTGTTTTCCTACTTAAGAAAGCCGCCCCACTGTGTTATTAGCATCTCCATTTACCCAGTCTCCAAAATATTGGGAAATGGCAGCTCTTGAGTACAAAATTATGCACGGTAAGAGTAAGATATAGTTTCACATCCTATGGTTAGTTCTAGCTTCACGGTTTCACCTAGAAGCTGGATAAGATTGATTCCAGTTGAGCACTTCATGTTAGCGCGGTTGCACAGTGTGCGTAGGTTCACAGTGAAGCTTGGCACCAGGAAGGCTACCTGAGAAGTGATGAGAAGCTGTCTGCATGCAAGAGAAATTCCTCTCTACCTCCAGAAGCTGATAAAGGAGACTCGAGGCAGATGTCTCATAACGAGGCTCTTTAATCTTCAGTTGCTCTATGTACAAGCTTGTCTTCTCCGACAAAGCTACTTGCATAACACCCCAACACCATCAATCTACACTGTGCAATGAGGCTCTACCCTTATATACACTTCTGCCATGCAGCCACTTAGTCCAGCCTCTTCCTGGTGTGTCACCTTAAACCCAGTCCCCCCCAAGCAGGATGACTCAGTGCTTTTTGCAGCACTTTGCAGTACTTTCCAGCTCATAATGACATCACTGTGACAGCACATCCTGTGACTCAGCACAGCCCAAATGCTTAGTCATCATGGCTGCAGGTGACCTATAGGCGGGTTACAAACCGCCATAAAGTACGCGCTCCGCGCGTACTAGGGTTAGGAAGGGCCGTATTAGGGTTAGGAAGGTTCTTACCTTCCTGACGGCCCTTCCTCCCAGTACGCGCAGAGCGCGTACTTTTTTGCGGTGCCCATCCACATGGGCGCCGCCATGCTGACGTACTGGACGCTGTGCGTCCAGACGTGTCGCGGCGGAAGTGACGTCGCGAGGGCGCACTCCACCCCTCGCGGCGCCACTTCCGCGTTCAAAAAAGGAGCGGCATTTCGCTGCTCCTTTTTTGCTGCGCAGGGAAGCCTCGCGGTCTGACAGCTGGGGCTTCCCTGCGCAACGAATGGCGGCGGCGGGAAAACGGCCCCTTGAGGGCCGTTTGTAACCCGCCATAGTTACCCTGTCACCTTTCACCCACATCTGGACATTTTCTCTCTGGATCATTTTCTAACACTTCATCTGTCTGTTCTAAAGACCATATATATACATCTATGGTTCAGTCCATCAATCTGCCAGTGACACATCCAGATCCAAGGTATTGATCTGCACCACAATATCCATGTTGTCTAAATAATGTGTTTGTTAAGTGTGTAGCTCTTCAAAGCTGGCATTTTAGAGTTTGGCTGAACACAGAAAGCCCTTACCAAAAGATAACAAATTGAAATGTGTTGTTAGTATTTATTGGCATTGTGAACTGAATGTTTTTTCTGCTATAATCAGGTACTGTAGCTTGTTTTGAAAAGCAAAAGAACTGCATGTAGTAATGTCTCCTGTGGTCTCATAAGAGTGCTTCATCAAGGAGCAAACTTTACTGGAAATTAAAGCAATGCAATCCTAAACATGTTTACTCAGTAATAAATCCCACCAACTTCGATGAGATTTATTTTCCAGTAAGAGTGTTCAGGATATGAATCCTTAGTGATTAATATATCAATTAAAGCTCAGACAACTAGTTCTAAGTCAATATTTAGTCTTGGCAAATTCTTACAACAAACAGAAACTGGTCAGACTGATAGCTCAGGGGAACAGAACAAGGTAAGACTATAATGAAATAATGAGGGATGGGTCTGAGGATATTTTCAGCTCTGAAACATTTAACCTATGCAACACTTATAACAACTTTCAGAGGGGAGAGCATCCCCGTAAAACAACATCTGCTTTAGCAGCACTTTTATGGTGCATTACCAATTAGGAGCAGCTTTCAATATCTGCTTGTGTAAGTTGTTTTGCAAGATACAATAAACAAGGAACAGACAGCATACTGAGAATCCTGGTTTACACAGTGCTATTAACCGCCATCATCACATTTTCTCCCTTGCTTCACTTCCTCGTACTGTGAACACAGCTGTAAATGTTTTAGGACTGTATGATAGTCCCAGAGAAAAAGGGACAGCATGTGTAGTATATTTTCACATGAAGAAATATATAAAAGCTTAATTTCTAAAGTGTACCTTGCTTCCAAAGTGTACCCTTGGCAGTTACTCAGCTTTACTACATATCATTTAACAGAAATTACTCATCCACAGACAATACTAAGGTATCACTGCATGTCTATTACTCAACAATTTCATATACAACCCAATTCCCTGATTACTCACTAAAATTTTGCTGATATTAGCCCATTCAAGACATTTCAGGCACTGGGAACAAAGATAATATCTATTATAACCTAATCCACAGCTCTTGTCCTGTTCAAGTTAAATGCACAAGAGAGACTGCAAAACTGCTGCAAAACTGCAGATTCAGGAGCTATAAGAAAGAAAACACAGTATTTGTGCACAGCTGGTCTGCTTCTGTAAAGGGAATGCTGTATTTGTATGTTCACATGGATTTTGATACAGCCTTGGAGAGAAGAACGATGCTTTTAACAAGTGGAATAATTTGGAGTCTTTCCTCCAAATAATTCTCTCATTACTAGTTTACATTAAAAATTAAACTGATGTACATCCTCCATCTATTCATGCATCCAGTACCTATCTTTATCTACACCCCCCTCCCAAAAAAAAGCCCAGGAAGAGATTTGTTAAGATTAGTGGGGAGATGAATGGATCATATTTTTCCCCCTTAGGAGCTATTTGTGTTCCTTTTAATAGCTCAAACACAGCAATGAAACATCCCCCCAAGCAGTTCAGCCAACTGAATAGCCATACCCCATTTCCAAAGAAAGTATCTAAATTAGCTACAGTATATGACACCATATAACAGATTTTAAATTTATGCATTAAAACAAAACCACAAAAAAAAATCCCACTAGCTACTGTAAACAACTTGTAAAAGGGAATATTTTTCAGAGAGTATTGCAATGTTGTCTTACAAACACAGATTCTTTCTTCAGCATCTTTCCAAGACGTAATGTAGACTGCACAGTTTGGAAAATTAACTTTTTTAAACTACAGCTCTGGAATCCTGAATGTTTAATTCCAAAAAGAAAAGAAAAAACTAATGTTTACAGCCTGTAACATAACAGTCTTGTTCAGATGCAACCAAAACAAAACAAAACATCATTTAATTTTATAAATATGAACTGCCAGAACTTTCAGGCTTTTCATCTTTTCCTGTACTTCTACATTACAGGCCAAAAGAAAAGAACAGAAGCATCCATTTCTGGTTTTAAACTAGTCATAGGCTGTATTCTGCACTACTTCAATGATGCAATTTGACACCTTAACTGCCATGGCTCAAGGCTATATAATTCTGGGATTTGTAGTTCCTCTGTGATACATTTAGCCTTCTCTGTCAGAGAGGTTTGGTGTCAACAAATTACAGATTCCAGAATTCCATAAAATTGAGCCATGGCGGTTAAAATCTGTGTAATTTCAATTAGTTCATTAGCATGTCTACACAACCCAGAAAGGATACCATCACACTCTTACACTGCTGGTATGCATTAGAGTTTATATATTGAACTGATGTTGTCTATATTGATACATTGATATTGCTGTACTCTTGGAACTTATTAATTTGACTTGATGTTTATATTTATCATGTTGCATTTGTAATGTATATATGAACAAAACGTCTCAGGCCAAATTATTTAAAACAAACATCTCAATATTTGAAACACCTCAGTTTTCCTTCTAGTGCCCTTGTTGGAAGTGTCCATTATTTAATCAACACTTGCAAATAGCTTTGGATAAGCTTGTAAAAGAATTATAGTCTACATTGCCTTATGGAGAACAAGATATGTGCCTTTAATTGAAAACATTGCTGAGGAATCTATGAATTTTGAAGCTGGTTTTTTTTAAAACAAAGAAAATGAAAGAAAAAACTTGGCCCCTTTTAAAGCATGTTACACTGACTGGTTTTGTTTAGCCTTGTACAGATTCCTACTGAGTCTAGAAATGACTCCATGAAGTGAAAAGAATTGTAATCTCTATACTGTTATCTCTATAGATCCAAATTACCATTGGCAAACTATAAGCCTTCAACTGAAATTGTGCAGTCTGTGTATATACTGTAGACCCAGACACTTCATATACTAATTTTACAGAGGTTCTTTTTTTAAAAAAAAAAATCTATAATGAATGGACCAACCCTAGCAAAGAATTAGGCTTCCTTTTTCAGTTTTTCCACTACCATTTTTCTCACTTCAGTCTTGCTTTTAAGACTTATAGCAATTAAGTTGGGCACCACCTCCTCCCCCTCACTCCCAGCGAGATTTGTCAATCCTATTAGACCAAAGTCTAATTAAGGGTGGGCAAGTGGTTGTTTTATCTGCCAAATGAAAATAATTTAGTGCAAGTTAATGAGGACAGGCACAGAACTGATTAGCCGTTTTGATTCCAGCTTGTTACAATGGCAGAAATTACTTACAAAAAGATACAACAGTATGAGCAATCTTTCTCACACATTTTATAAACAAAGAGAGCTTTCTCTTGCAACAAATGTACACATATATTAAGATGGGCTTATGATGCAGCAAAGAGAGCTAACAACAGGTCTTGAACACATAATTTTGATTCAGAAAACTTCCATTTCTTCATATAAAATGTACACACTATTGCTAAATTCCAAATAAATATGAGTATTTGCATTTGCCCAGTATCTCTTTCCAATAAAATTTCCGATCATAGTTCTTTTTTTAAGGGTGGTGGTGGTAATTGCCTATGTGCAATTTCAGTTTTCTATGTCACCTGTTTGTCTCCATTTGCATTGCTCTAATTACTATCACAGATACAGGGACGGAAAGAAATCCATTAAAAATGAAGCACCCACCAGTTTGCTGCTACCTCCACATACTAATGGAAGTGATATCTGTCCCCTAGAAACCTAGTTTAAAGGATGGTGAGCTGCACTGAGCTAAGCAATCCTCAGTATGGTCTGGACCATTTGACCACTTTGCATATTTTCTGGGGCTGTGTGACCCATGTATATTAATGGCATACACTAATAAACCCACAAATGCACCAACACTAAAATAATTAGTCTTAGTCACCCTTAGTCACCAAAAGAATGTTTCTAAGTGTATTTCAAGTATAATACAACATAGAAATACTGTTCTGAATAATACATCCACTTTTGACTTGCACTGGCTTCTAGGTTTTAACAGCAATTTAATCTTCATATATGAGAAAAAGTTATAATTATCTGAAATATGAATAATTCTTCACCTGTTAACTTATTAGATAAAGCTGCATTTAAAGCTTAACAGCTCAAACCATGTTTGTGTGCTTGTTTTCCTAGACTGTTGGTGAAACATTTTTTATATATTTATATTTATTTATGGTCATATAACTGTGTATTAATCCAGATTTCACTAATTTGGGGCCCTTCAGGTGTTTTCAACAGCAACCCCTATCTCTGACCACTTGGAATGTAGTTGAAAACATCTGGAAACCAAGGCCGTATTCAGGTCTAGTATTCTTCATTCCATTTCATTCTAAGCCCCATATTAACCTCTCCCCCATCTCCCAGCTTCCTCTTCATTGCTTCAGATGTGAGGGGAATAAGTTATCCATATGGTATATGGGAAAGAAGTAGTTTAAGAATGGCTGAAAATATGACAGACCATAACTGCAGCTGATGGGTTTTCACTGAGAAAATAATTCTGCTATTTCAGATACCAGAACACACATTTGTGCTCTAAAAGTATACACAGAGACCTCATAGATGTTTAATTCCTAACAGTATCCCTAAAGCATTTTGCAACTGAATTGCCTTTAATATGATTTGAAGCAGACACTTCTCCAGGGCCTTCGCATCTTCTTCACTTGTTTGTTTTGACCTTGACATTTATTCAATTAGAACTGATTTGCCAGTCATGCACAACCTGTTCTAAAGCCAGTCTCTCTACAATGGCAAATAGGCCCCATTCAGTTAGTAATGATTTCTTTTTAAACACGAGTAGCAACACACACACATTCGGAGGCAGGGAGAGCATTTCAGCTTGCAAGGGCATTACTTGACGAATTTCTCAGTTTCTATTATGCTATTCAATAAATGGCAAATGAAGCATATCCATAAGAGTTATGTTGTCAAATAAGCAAGCCAAACATGGGCCTGTCAGATTATTAATTCTGTTGTTTGCTCAGTGGAAGACCAACCTCAAGTTTACCCAGGCAGGATTCATGGCCAGGTCAGTATGTCAGTTCCCATACAGCTTAGAAGAGAGCACAGAATCAGCATCACGAGTCTGTCACACATGGAGCTCTGAGAGAGAAGGACTTGTTAAGATTGTCAAGTACCATTCACAAATTTATGCCTGTGAAGTCTCTCCTTCTGGAAGGGAACCAAATAACTCATACTTTTTGAAAATTGCTTATGACAGCTTTTCAGTCTGCTTCAGGGTGGCTCTCAATAGTGATTTGTATTTTCATATACTCCTCATACATTAAGAAATTTACACCTGTCAGGCCCTGACAGAGTATCTTCATCCCTAACCTTTTCAAGGAAGTAGAGTGGGAGAGAAATGTTCGCTTGCAGACATTATCCAAATAAGTTTCTATCAGAAGTACCAGTGACATAACAGGTGGAAGAATAAGAAATATGGAGCAAACCTGTTCAGAATTTTAATGAGACAGTGAGAACTGTACTGTTATAAAGAAGACAGGAATTACTATGCCGATCTCTGACACTTCAAATTGAATGTCACACCCATAGGCTAATAATAATGGAAAGGCATGAATACTATGCAAGGAAGTTTGCATTCTTCTTTCTGTCTAAAATTTATGCTAAAGTTCAAAGGAAGAATACCTGTTAAAAAGAGACACTTTATAAATTAATAGTTACATGGTAGCTATAGTTATGTTTGCTTCCTAATGCATGTTATGATCACAAGCAAATCAGAAATGAAGAGCCAAGATACATACTATTTTACTTACATTATAAGAGTTTTTGGAAAACTTTTTAAATCTGGCAGTAATGTCTTCAAGAAGTTCCCCTTTTGGAGACAAAGATGAATTCTTTTCGAGTGGCTATAACTGAATCTGATACAACCACGTCACATACTTCAAAACCAAACCCATTCTTTCCTTTTTTTTTCTTCACCCTCTTTGGGCACTGGGGCAGACAAAATCCAGGTGGCTCAACGTAATATAAATGGACTCAGGAAATAGATTTCTTCCATTGAACATGTAGCCTCTAGGCAGAGTGGGCAGACAGTGATGTTGGCAGCATTGAGAGGTCACTAGGCATGTCCCATCACCATCACTGTTTTGTCTTTCTTAATCCTCCTCGTCCCCATGAACATCATTCTCTCCCTATTCTTCCTTGTCTTTGTGTTTTCTCCCCATTTCTGGATCCCACCTCCCAGCTACCAACATGGCTGATGGCACCAACTTTCTTCCTTTAACTTATAGCAGAGTTTGGTTGTGCTGCAAAGTGATGCTTAAATAGAGCCACACATTGTGATTACAGCTTCACTTCACACTATATCTGATTCTTCTTTAAGTCTAAATTTTGTTTAAAAATACATTATGGCAATTGTTTTAAGGACCACCCAAATTTCACAGCCTCAGATCTGAGCCTACTGGTGACAGAAGTCTACTGTGCTCATGTCATCAAATACTGTACTCCTAACTTTGCCCCCATGGCGCCATGATGGTGTGCACCACTCCAAATGGTGCATGCCATCATGACGCACCTCTGGCACTATGTCCAAATGATACAGCGCCGAAGAAGCACCATGGAGCCACACCACACCACACCAGTCCATCTGCCTTGGTCCAGGCCTCAGAGGGAGAGAAGAACCACTGGACCTCCTCCCCTTTCCCTCCACCATTCCCTTCTCCTTTTGTTTTGTGTCTGTTAGATTTTAAGCCCGAGGGCAGGGAACTGTCCAATTAAAAAGATTGTATGTACAGCGCTGTGTAAATTTACAGCACTTTATAAATAAAAGTTAATAATAATAATAATATAAAATATCATGGATGAATTTTTCTAATACAGAAGTACTTCATACAAATGAATAACAGGAATAATTGCAGTATATGCTCATAAAATATATATGTGAAAACTCCATTAGAAAGCAGCAGGATTAGTATCACATAAAACTAATAGAACTAGAGGTCCCCAAAACTAATTGAAAGCCGGACACAAATTAGCAATGTCTAGTGGCTTTGGAGATGTATTATAAATATGATCATGGCTGATCATGGCTGGAGGGGTCAGAGGCCACTTTTTGCCACCCATCTGCTTCAGGCCATAGTGCAATACACAAATTACATCACGCTGGCTTCTTTAGCATGTACAGTATAACAATATATTCTTAGAATGGAAAGAATCACAGAAAACTAAAAATTATGATGGTAGTAATTAATAAATAAAATAAATAAATAAATAAAAATTTTATTTATATCCCGCCCTTCCCACGATCAGGACGGCTTACAACAGGTTAAAAACAGCACAACAATACAACAATTAAAATACTTAACAATAAAAAGCAGCAAAAAAGCCCCATAGCCCAACCTCTTGGCCACGGAAGAGGAGGGAGGCCCTCAGGGTTTTATTCGGGGAATGCCTGTTGGAACAGGAAGGTTTTTAGGTCCTTCCTGAATTGGGCCAGGGTGGTAGACGAGCGGAGCTCAGTGGGCAGCACGTTCCAAAGGGCTGGGGCAGCCGTGGAAAATGTCCTCCGTGTCGTGGAGGCTAATCTAGCCCCAGGCACCTTCAGTAGCTGCTGCCCAGACGTTCTGAGGGTGCGAGGCGGAATGTATGGGGAGAGGCGGTCCTTTAGGTAATCAACTTTCCCAAGCTGTAAGTATATTCTTAAATATCATTAAAATGCCAAAGTATATCCATAAGGCAGGGCAAATTCATTATGAAATCCATTACTGAATCCATCATAATACTGGAAGTCTGAAGAGCCATGTTGGCCAGACTGAGAACAAAGACACTGCCAACCCACCCAAAAACCACCGATAACCATTCTTTAATAAATACAGTACTCAGCTTTATTTCCTTTCCAAACTTATACCTGAGATCTCCAACCGTCTATAAATAAATAACATTTACTAAGAAAGCTAGCTGCTTATTTATAAATGCATCACAGTGTAAGGCCTTCACTCACAGTAGTCCACATAACCAATGTACTCAGACTTAATAATAATATTAATAATCAATTAGAAATTTGATGCACAATCTTGACACTAATTATGTCCTTGTTTTATGATAATCTGAAGAATTCACAAAATAATGTATCCATCTTTAACAACCACTTTCATAGCATTTGCTGTAACAGCCAGGTGTATGACCATATCTATGGTTCTATTTAATAAACCACTTTGTGTCAATGTTGCATGCTTTTCTCATTTAGAGCACACAAATCTCTTAAGACCAGTCTTTCAAAACCTGATACATTTTGATAATGTGATATATAATGATAGACAAAATATAGTCAATAGCATTGGAACCCAAAATACAAAGACCAAAACAATAATTCATTTTCACAGTTCTAGCCTGTGTTAACAAATCCACTCATGCATGAAAGACCTGAACCTTTGAGTAAGACAGATACTTATTTAAGATTTACCTTTGACACTTAATCATGTGCTAGGGATCCAAAATTTTTGTTATTCTTTCAGCATAAGATCAAAAGAAATTTTATCTAAAATGGAAACCAATGGCAGTATGAAATCAGCATCATCCTCGAATATTCTTCGTACCTTAATCCTCAAATCCCTAGGAATCTGTTTTAAAAATTTTCACAGTATTCACTTGAAAAAAATATAACTGCTCAGAAGCTATCTGAACTGAAAATATCAAAGCAGAAGAAACTGTGAGGTGGTTTATAAAGGGCAGTTTGAGAGACAGACTTTCATCACTAGAACAGACTCCCTTGAACACATTTTCCAAAGTCCAAGCTGGAGGCAACTCTTTCAATACTGATTGCTCACTTGGAGATAATAACTTTCTCCCTTGGGT
This sequence comes from Sceloporus undulatus, assembly GCF_019175285.1. Classification (NCBI taxonomy): domain Eukaryota; kingdom Metazoa; phylum Chordata; class Lepidosauria; order Squamata; family Phrynosomatidae; genus Sceloporus; species Sceloporus undulatus. The sequence continues at coordinate 64,490,319 of NC_056526.1, forward strand.
TTAAACTATGTGGATGTGGTGCATACAAAACACATGCACACATTTGAAATAGCTTCCCAGTACAATCCTCTGCATGTTTACTCAGAATTATCTCCCAGCATGTTTAATGGTGCTTATTCACTGATAAGCGCCATAGTACTGGAACCTTAATGATTATTGAATAATGTGAGGTAGCCTTGGAAATGGAGAGCAAATTAAGGCACTGCTTTCCAGTAAGAACTCTGCACCATCCATGAATTTTTTTCTTCAGTCCCCAAATTTCTGGCATAACAGTATTTGAAATACAATTTAGAAAAGGATATAGCTGAATTCTGCAAAAAAAAAAATTATATATCATTCAATGATTCATAGGAGAAAACAAATTTAGTAATCTTGGCTACTGAAAGCAAATATTTGAAGAAATTCAAGTGGGAAGTTTTTTCACAAGTTGGCAGGAAAATCACAACTTGTTAGACTGTATTAAGAGTTCAAGTTACTACAAAATGACTAGCAGAATACATATTTACTTCCAGCACTGCATCCACATTGCAGAAATAATCCAGTTTGACACCACTTTAATTGCCATGCCCCAATGCTATAGAATTCCGGGAATTGTAATTTTGTGAGACATTTAGCCTTCTCTGTTAGAGAGTTCTGGTTTCAGAACAAACTATAGTTTTCAGAATTCCATAGCACTGAGCCATGGCAAATATAAGTGGTGTCAAACCGGATTATTTTTGCAGTGTGGATGCAGCTCTAGTCACAGTTATTTAGTTTACAAAACTAGTTTGCAAATTAAAATATTGTATTTTAAACTGATTTGCTTTTTTGGAAGTTTTGCAACACATTTTCTAATTAAAATGCATTAGTTGTCATTACTCATAAAAACTTTTTTTCCACAGAAACCTATGTCCAAATCCTTCTCCCCGTCCCACACGCATTTTTTCTCCCCCTCCTATGAAAATGGTGTCATTACATTTATAAATGCATCACATCGGGCCCTGACTCGATTAAGAAGAAGAGCCCTCCCTCCAGTCCATCTGCCTTGGACCAGGCCTCAGAGGAAGAGAAGAATGCTGGACCTGATCCCCTCCACCCCTCACCATTCCCTTCTCCTTTTGTGTCGTGTCTTTTTAGATTGTAAGCCTTAGGGCAGGGAAACATCTATTATCCCCCCTTTTGTAAGCCACCCAGATTCCCAGTGATTAGGCAGCATATAAATAAATCCTATTATCATCATCATCATCATCATCATCATCATCATCATCATCACCACCACCACATCACTGGGTAAGCTTTAAAAATAACCATGTAGAAAGCATAATGAGTATGGTGTTGTTTGTGAATTTGTAAAAACCTGTCCCTCACATCTTTAAAAGTTTAACTGAACCATTATTATTATTATTATTATTATTATTATTATTATTATTATTATTATTATTATTATTATTAATCTTTATTTATGAAGCGCTGGAAATTTACACAGCGCTGTACATCCAATCTTTTTAGTTAGACGGATCCCTGCCCTCGGGCTTACAATCTAAAAAGACATAACACAAAAGGAGAAGGGAGTGGTGGAGGGAAAGGGTAAGAGGTCCAGCAGTTCCTCTCTACCTCCAAGGCCTGGACCAAGGCAGATGGACAGGAGGGAGGGCTTGGCTTCATAATGGATGGTTAATCTTCATCCAGGGAAAATACATACTCTCAAGTAGGATAATGCATATACAGTACATAGCAATACAGGAAATGGTTTGATAAACAGGCACCAAAAGAACATCAAATAGTAAGCGACAATCATGCAATGCCTGGGAAGGCTTCTCGGAACAGGATGGTTTTCAACTCCGTTTTGAAGCTGGTTAAAGAAGTGATGGCTCTACCAGAACAGAAGGCCCTGGTGGAAAGGTGAGGAGAAAGAAGGTCTGATAAGTAAGGAGGGGCCAGGCCATGGAGGGCTTTAAATGTCGACAGCAGGAGCTTATACTGAATGCGGAAAGGGAGGGGGAGCCAGTGAAGGGATGCCAACACAGGAGAGATGTGGTCAGAGCGGTGGGTGGAAGTGATAATGCGTGAATGCTGAACAGAGATTAAAGGATGGAGGTGAGAAAGAGGAAGCCCAGCCAGGAGGACATTACAGTAATCAAGTCGTGAGATCACTAGGGCATGGACCAGGATCTTGGCAGTAGAGGCGGAGAGATATGGTTGGATTTTGACAATATTGTACAAAAAGAATCTACAAGCCTTGGCTGTGGTCTGGATCTGAGGGATACACGGCAGAGAAGAATCAAAGATAAAACCAAGACTGCGAGCTTGCTGGACTGGTTGAATAGAAATGTTGTCCACAGAGACAGAAAAGGAGAGTTGAAGGGTGGGCTTAGGAGGAAAGACAAGAAGCTCCGTCTTGGACATGTTGAGCTTCAAACGCCGATGGCGCATCCACTGCGAGACAGCTGTGAGGCAAGACAAAACTTGCTGTTCAAGCCTTGGAGAAAGGTCAGGGGCGGAAAGATACAGCTGGGTGTCATCGGCATACAGATGGTAGGAAAAACCAAAAGAGCTAATGAGTTTTCCTAAGGACAGTGTGTAGAGAGAAAACAGAAGGGGACCCAGAACAGAGCCTTGGGGAACTCCAACAGATAAGGGAACAGGAGAAGAAGTCTAGCCCCCTGCAACTACTGCAAAAGATCTGCCAGACAAGTAAGATCTAAACCAGTCGAGAACAGAGTCTGAGAACCCAAGGTCAGAGAGTATGTCAATTAGGAGACAGTGATCAACAGTGTCAACGGCTGCAGACAAATCAAGAAGGATGAGAACAGAGTAAAGGCCATTAGCCTTGGCCTGTAAAACGTCATTCGAAATCTTAGTAAGAGCTGTCTCAGTAGAATGCCTTGGGCGGAAACCAGACTGAAAGAGATCGACGATGGAGTTGGCTTCAAGAAACTCAAGACAGCGTGAATAAACAACCCGTTCCAAAACCTTAGAAAGAAAGGGAAGAAGAGAAATCGGACGATAGCTAGACAAAGAGGAGGGGTCAAGAGAAGTTTTTTTCAGAATTGGGGAAATGAGAGCATGTTTGAAGTCCGAAGGGAAGGAGCCTGTAGAGAGAGCGAGATTGAAGATATGGAGAAGCGAGGGCAGAAAGGAGGGAGCTATAGAGATTAGAAGACGAGTAGGAATTGGATCAAGAGAACAGGTTGCAGGTTTGGAAGAGTTCAGAAGTATAGAGAGTTCATCCAAAGAGGCAGGAGGAAACACAGAAAATTTGTTAGGTGAGGGCGATAGAAGGATGTTTGAGGAATTAGAGATGCAGGAATTCTGATATGAACTAACCTATCCTAACCTAAAATGTAATCATTAACATGCAGCTATTTACTAGTTAGGCATCTGATGAATATCCCAATATAGTTCTTAGCTCAAAACATGTATCAGAAGTACAGATGCAAATCTTGGTTCATTTTAAGAAATTTAAATGTTACATTTTCTTCTCCCCATTGGGCAAATTACAAGAGGTTTTGTGCATTTTTTCGCTATTTTCACAATTTAGGACTTTTGATTTTTAAAACATTGTTTTAACAAAAACATAGTTTAAAAACAACCCTGCATTTGTTCTTACAAATTATTATTGCAGAAAACATTATATTTTGCATAAGCGCGTTGTACTGTATTTTGTTGTAAGGATTTATTTTTATTTTTTGTATTTTTCTTTTGCATGTTTCAAAAGTAATTCAAGAACTGTGATGTTCAACTAAGAATGAACTCAGGCCAAACCAAACCTCAACTTGTTGCAGCTTTTACCTAAGCCCTGACTACTAAAGGCATGGTGTTGTCAAATATCTACTAACAGTGCTAACCAAAAATATTTCACTTCCTAAAGAAGACAGTAAAGAAAGTGCCACAGAATTCTGTTCTGAGGCCAATGCTTGTCAATATTTTTATCAATGATTTATATGATGGAGTGGGGGGAAACACTAGCAGATTATTCAAACCTGGAAGGGAAAGTTAACAAATTGGAATATAGGAACACAATTGAAAAGGATTTTGATAAATTAGAAAACTGGGCTGCAATTTATAAAATGAAATTTAATAGAGCCAAATGCAAAATTCTACATTTAGGCCACAAACAAATGAATGGGTATAGAATGGGGGATACTTGGCTCAACTGTACTACATGTGAAAAAGACCCAGCTTTTATTGTTGATTATAAGTTGCACATGAGCCACGTGTGCAATGCTGCAACAAAGGTGCAGTACATACACCCCAGGAAACGGTGTCCTGGCAACGATAGTAGGGCTCGGGAGCACGCACCAACCACATGCTCCTAAGCCCTACTATGTGCAGGCAGCGCCATTATTGAGTGGCACCGCCCACACGGGGTGTGTGTTGAGGATGTGTGGGCATCTGAGTGGCCACATGTCTCTTCCAGGAAGCGGCGCCATAAGGGCAGCTCTTACGACGTTGCCATACGGAGCCACTCTAGGTGGCTCCTTTTTTGCTGCACAGTGGTGCCTGGCCATTTGGTTGCAGTGGCAATGCTACACAGCAAAAAGGGGTGGTGTTTTCCTGCCCGTCTGTCTCAGCCTAAAGACAGCAAACGCTATCTTTGTCTGCATTAATAGACCCATAGTTTCCAAGTTGAGGGAAGTAATAGTCCCACTAAATTCTGCATTAGTCAGGCCTCCTCTGGAGTACTGTGTTCAGTACTGGTGCTTCATTGTAAGAAGGATATAGACAAATTAGAGTGAGTTCAGAGATGGGCAACAAGGATGGTAAAACATATGGAGAACAAAACACATGGGCATATTCAGCTTGATGAAGAGTGTAACTGCACTCTTTAAATACCTGAAATGCTGCCACAGAGAAGAGGGTGCAGGATTGTTATTTGCTGCCTTAGAGGATAAAACTAGGTCTAAAGGCTATAAGTTACAGGAGTGTGGATTTTGATTGAACATTGGTAGGAACTTCTTGACAGTGAGAGTAGTTTCGTAATAGAAACAACCACCTAGAGCAGTGTGGGGTCTCCTTCTCTGGGTATCTTCAAAGAGAGGCTTGGCAGCTACCTGCCGGGGGTGCTCTAGCTGGAGATCCTGCACTGAACAGTGGGATGTACCTTATAGCCCATGGGTGCCTTCCAACTCTATGATTCTATGACAACTGATATTTCATTTACCTTCACAGGAAAGAAAAGGTGAATAAGGCTGAAGCCATAAGCTACTTTTAGGTCACCAGATTCAAAGCATTCCTATCATTATGGACTGAAGCCTCTGGCAACTCAAGACTCAATTGAGCTGGGACCACAGCAACACATGGCCCATTCCTGAAGCCAGCTGCCACCACAGTTCCAAACCAACAGCCAGCAGGAGAGGATTTAATCTTCTCCTAAAAGAGGTAGCTCTTGCCGGTTTGGGACAGCCTTGGTAGATGCCTCACCCCCAAAGCCTTTATTTGGTCCATGTGTTTCAGGCCTATCTTGCATGTGGACTCAGTATTCAAATAACTTTTTAAAAAAAAACCTTCAAAAGACTAACACTTAGATCTTTTGAGTGCAGAGTAGTCAGTAGCTAACCTAAGGAAGTATTTGCATACTCAGATTTGTAACTAATTTTACCTCACTGTTGCTCATGGATAATTATCAGTCTCAGAGTTTAATAAATAGCTAGATGATGTTTTGTTTTTGTTTTTTTAGAAAAAAGTGATTTTTCAAATGGAAATACATGTTACTCAAATTAACATCAATTCTGCTATAAAGATTTTAATTCAATTCATCTACTCAGGATTCACCACCCTGCTTTTTTATAGCAACTGTAATGCATAAAACTGCTAAATTATAAGATCTCTTTAATGGTTTTAAGATTCTAGTTTATTACACACTGCCTCTTGTTATACACTGCAATGATCTGTCATGTCCAACCTCACCAGTTTCAAAGAAAGAAAAGGAAAAAAAGGGATAACAAAATGTATGATCAACCATTCACTTTATCAGATTCATTTTCCTTCTGGGGCAATAGTTTTTGTACTGTACTGACACTAACTCCACTGGGAACAGAAACTTATGATATGCATCAAGGCAGCTATTTCTCTTTATTTGGGAAAAGGAATACGAGACCATGCAAGCTCCTAAAGTAAAGGCAACCTGTGCTTGCAGAAGCATACAGTTTGATTTAGCAGTGGCACTGATATACCTAGTAGGAAAAGGTCACTGTAGTCCTAAAGACAGCAAAATCAATCCCATTAACAGAAGCATCATTTGCCACTGCTGTTATCACATTGCCTGCAAGATGAACTGAACACAGTCCTCCTCAAGTTTCCCTACCTCAGATAACTTTTTCCAAGTAGTATGTTTTTCACACAAGTATTTCTGAAAATGTCACACAGGCTTGGACACTGGAAAGAAATTTCAAAAAAGAGTATTGAATTTTCTTCACCACTGTGCAAAAGGATCTAGTAGCACCTTTGAGACTAACTGGGTAAAAGATGTTGTAGCATAAGTTTTCTTAGACTTGGTCTACTTCCTCAGTTACTCCCTTCCTTCACCACCATCATTTAAAGAAGTCAATGCAACCTAAGGGTACAAGAGAGATCCCATGAGGAGAAGGAGAAAGAGAAGAGAAAAATGAAAAAAAAACAGAATCTGTATTTGAAAATAAAGACAAGAAATAAAACTCAGTGTGCCTGAACAAGGACAATTTAAAGGGAAGAATAAAGAATATATATGTTTAAGGGATATAAGAAGAAAAAAACAACTAGTTAGTAATGCCAAGGATGACAGAAATTGGGGCCAAACAGAAGGCCCAGAAAGCTGACTTCTGGGCAGCCTGGGGATGTGGCATTTTGATACTGCACGCCCCCAAGACACCCAGAAGACACAGACGCTCCAGGGCTGTGGCATTTTGATTCCACTCCAGGAGTGTGATTAGGTTTAGAAGTTCAATACAATAATAAGGATGTTCAGAATTCCAAGATGTAGTTGTGTTATGTCTGGAAAATCAGTATGCAAAGGTCTTGTAGCACCTTTGAGACTAACTGAAAGATGCTGGTAGCATGAGCTTTTGTACACTTGAGCCTACTTCCTCAGATTCATGCTTCTGAGGATGTAAGTTCAAGTCTACAAAAGCTCATGCTACCAAGTTCTTTCTTTCCATTATTTTCAAAGGTGCTACAAGAGCCCTTTGCATAAAGATGTTCAGAATTGTCATGCCCAGACTTGGAGGACTCAGAGGATGAGCCAGAGCCTCTGGGACCTGAGCCTTCAATTGGGGAGCCTGAGGCCAACCCTAGCTCTGCTGTAGCAGAGTTTGTGGCCTCTCCAAAGGTTCAGCAGCCAAGTCTGCCTGGGGCTGAGGCTGTGGACATAGAAGAGGATCAGGAGACTTCAGGGAGTGTTGAGCCAAAAGAGAGGCCATTTAAAGGTCACGGAGGCTTTATCAGAAACGAGCTGGTAATCAAACACACCTGAATGCCTGCTGCCTGCCTTTTTAGGCAGCTGGAGCATGAGCGTCTGGTTGCCAATGGTTAACTGACCTTCTTGGAGAAAAGACTCTGTCTCTGACTCCTGTGGCTTTTTGGACCAAACCCTTGCTTCTTAGACTGCTGATCTATCTTGATTATCTGGAACCCTTGATCTTGGACTGCCTTATTGACCTGCCTATCTGATACCTTGAATATCGGACCGTTTGACAACTCTTTTGGTAATCCTTCTTCTGATACTGCCTTTAAACTCAAAGACTGTGTTGCTTACACTAACTCTGCTATCCAGGGGTTTGTTTGTTTGGGAATTAGGTTGGCCTTTTCAGCCATTTGACTGTCTTCCCGGACAATAATTATTTTCAAACAAGAAAGTACATCACTCATTTGAACATATGCAAAAGTATATTTGCAAATGAGATTATTCAGTCATAACATACATATTAACATATAAAATTTTACACAATGGTAACCTCAAGGATGGAGTTCTGCAATGCACTTTACATTCGGTTACCTTTGTGCCAAATTTGGAAACTTCAGTAGGTTCAAAATATGGCAGCCAGATTGGTTATAGGAACATCCAGGAGTGAACACATTACACCCATATTCAAGTCACTCCATTGGCTGCCAATTAGTTTCTGGGCAAAGTACAAAGTGTTGGTTTTGACCTTTAAAGCCTTACATCGTTTGGGTCCAGGTTATCTACAGGATCGCCTTCTCTCATACAGTCCACCTCAAACACTAAGGTCCTCTGGAGGGTAGTTGTTACAGCCTTCAAGAACTTGACTGGCAACCATTACCTAGAGGATCTTCTCATCGGCTGCCCCAAGACTATAGAATGACCAGCTGGACAAGATCCGACAACTAAATTAGCTGTCAGAATATAAAACACATTTGAAGAACTATCTCTTTTGGCAAGCCTATCCAGGCAGTTTTTTATCATGAATTTTAAACCTGAATTTTATATTTAATTATTATCCCATGTATTGTGATATAAATACTGTGTAGAGATGCAGCTTAATATGTGTATTTAATGTAAGGATTGTGTTTTAACTATGTTGTAACCCACCTTGAGACGTGAGGAGAGGTGGGTAAGAAATAAAATAATAATAATAATAATAATAATAATAATAATACATTTGTTCATGTTTGTTAGATTTTCTGGGTTAAAATCATTGTGAAGGTATCACAGGGAACTTGAAGGCTATAATCATTACTGCAAAGTTTCAAGGAAACTCAGCAGCCAACAGTAGTTTTTTTGTGTGTGTGTCCTAGCCTAAGGCACCTTTGGGCCAGGGTTGGTCTGAAATAGCCAGACTGCATGCAGACTGGTTGATCATAGGCTGAGGCTAATGGCCTGCATCATCCACACAGGACAGTGCCAGACTGAGGGGAACAGGGACCCTTTGGCCCGTGTATACAAGCCCCCAGTTGCCATTTGCTTTCCATTGCCTTTTTATCCTCTTTGACTTGTGTGCATTTTCTTAGCTCCATTTGTGCCTGGTCACCCTGCACACATATCACACAGACACAATTTACTGTAGTTCCCTCATCATCCATCCAGCCTTTAGGGTGGGAACAAACAGTTAGACCCACTGGAATTTCGTAAATTCTTTAGCATGGTTTTCCTTTGCTTTTGTCCTTTACATCCTATGTTATATGCCTTTAAGTTTCACCCTTGACTTATCCACGGTTCATATCAAAAACCATGATTTTTGCACCAAAACCTGCCCTTGACTTATGCATAACGCCAACAGTAATTTTGTCTGGTTTTATAAAATAAGCATGGTTAAGTCATGGATGGGCAACCACAATACAAAACAATTATTTCTGAAACCTTAAACTGGTCAAAGTTAACAAAACTGAACCACATGTAGCAATGGTCTTATATGGGCTGCTGCCACACTGCAGAATTAATGGAGCTTGACACTGCTTTAAATATCATGGCTTCATCTATGGAATCCTGTGAATTATAGTTTGTTGTGGCACTAGAGCTCTCTGGCAGAGAATGTTAAATCTCTCACAAAACTACAAATTTCACAATTCCATACCAATGAGCCATGACAGTTAAAGTATTGTCAATATGCATTAATTATGCAGTGAAGAAAGACCCTTAGTTTAAGGCAGTTTTTCATGTTCCTATGTTTCCCAGTATCTGTTAGCTTGAGTCCTTAAGTGCACTTTGAGTCCTCATTGTACACATGGGAGCAAATGCACATTAGATCCTGTCCACGCTATTTGGCAAACTGCATCTCCATGTATGAACCGGTCCAGGCTCTGACATCCTCTAGAGAGGCTCTTCTTTCCATCCCACCACCATCACAAGTATGGTTGGTGAGGACATGAGAGAGGGTCTTCTAGAACTCCCTTCCCAGGGAGACCAGAATGGCTCCCTCTTTGTTTGCCTCCCACCAGCAGGCTTATAATTATTATTATTATTATTATTATTATTAGTAGTAGTAGTAGTAGTATTTATAAAGCACTATAGGTTTACACAGCACTGTACATACAATCAATTACATTACATTACATTAAAGATCTGCCAGTGGTATATACTCTACAAAGAACAATGGAGAGCAATACATATATTAATTTAGAAGCAATAAAATAAACAACACGGGTTAAAACAGCATAGGCTAACCATCATCAGTAAGGCTTGGGAATGCTTCCCAAACAGGAATGTTTTCAATTCAGCTTTGAAGCTGGTTACCAAAGTAATGGACTGTGCTTGTGCAGGAAGAAGATTCCACAAATGGGAGGCAGCAAGTGAAAAGGGTGGATCAGAGCCAAAAAAAGTGGAAATCCTTGACTGATACAGTAGTCCTTGGCTAACAGATCGCAGGGCACGGGTAACAAGGTAAGGAGACAGCAACTCGGACAGGTAGGGACGGGCCAAACCATGCAGAGCTTTGAAAATCATTAAGAGAAGTTTGTAGTGAATATGGAAGGGGAGAAGGAGCCAGTGGAGGGATGACAGTAAAGGAGAGATGTGATTGAAATGATGAGCAGACATGATGATATGTGAATGTTGCAACAGAGATTAGAGGATGGAGGTGGGAAAGAGGAAGCCCTGTCAAAAGAAGATTACAATAATCCAATCGTGAAACCACTAGCACATGGACCAGAATCTTGGCAGTGGGTGCCAAAAGAAACAGTCTGATTTTCTCAATATTAAAAACAAAGGCAGGTTACAGACCGCCGCTTTGTGGCGGTCTCCCGCCGCCACCGCTTGCTCCGTGAGGGAGCCGCAGCAGCCACACCGCGCGGCTCCCGCGCAGAGCAAAAAAGGAGCTCCAAAATGGAGCTCCTTCTTGCGGTGCCTCTATGACGTTGCGAGGTGCCGCTGGCGCATTCGTGATGTCATAGGCACCGCGACACGTCTGGACGCTATGCGTCCGATACGTAAACATGGCGGGCCCCATGTGGAAGAGGCGCCGCCATGTTGTACGTATGGAATACGTACTAGGGTTAGGGGGGTGCGGAAGCACCGCCCCTTCCTAACCCTAATACGTATTCCATACGTATTTTTGGCGGTCTGTAACCCACCAAAGAATCTGCATGCCTTGGCCTTAGCCTGAAACTAAGGGATAGATGGCAGGGAAGAATCAAAGATAAAACCAAGACTACAGGCTTCCTGCACTGGTTGAAACAGTGTTCAAACAGGGTTTTAAAATGGAATTTTTGTAAAGGACCGACTTAGGATGTTGCTTTATTTTAAAATGTTTTATACAGTTTTATCTTTTAAAATATATTTTATTCTTTTAATAGCTATCTATTTTAACATTGTAATAATTTTATTCCTTTTAATGCACCTTTTCCCTATGTTTTTAATTGTACAGGTGTCCCTCCTGATTTGCAAGGGATCCATTCTGGACACATACACACATCACCGTGAATCAGAAAACCACAAATATTCAACCCCCCACTGAAAATAATGGCGACACGCACACATCATTTTGTCCCTCCTGGCTTCCTGTCCGCAGAAGTTCAAGACCACGAATGGGAAGTCAGTGAATCCGGAGGGACAACTGCATTGTTCTTTTAATATTGGGAAGCCGCTCTGAGTCCCAGTTCTGGGAAAAGAATAGGATACAAATAAATATAATAATAATAATAATAATAATAATAATAATAATAATTGTCCTCACCTCTAAGAAAGTATCCATATCTTTCAAGAATCCATCACAGTATATCCAATACAAAACAACAAACAGGAGCAAAAATGGCTCCTTTTCACAAACAAGAATTCAACACCATCCCTTAGGACCTAGAGGATGGTCATTCCCATCATTTTCATTTTCTGAAGTTTTAGTTCTCTTTTGTGCAACACCTGTGACCTCAATAGACTACTGAGGCAGAAATGGTACTTTGAGATTTCAATTCAGCAATAGTTTTATATTGCAAAATCAGTCCTTACCCCAAACTTTTGAGTTTGAAAATCATTTTTCCCTGTATGGCTGAATGCTGCTGCTGCTGCTACTGCTGTTTGGTTGATATTAAAGTTATTCTGCAAGGTTTTCTCTCTCGCAACGGTCGCTCAATAGGAAGCAGAAAGAATGGCTGAGACAAAACAAAGGTTTTCAAGCACACAGCTGAAGTATGTTACTTTGGAACACATTTTCAAAGCAGACAATAAGGTGTCTTTTTCTGTAATGCAATAATCCATGAGAGTAGATATACCTTTACAAGACAACTTTGTCTATAGTCTTTTCACCAACTGGGCTCCATGCTATTTTTCTACTTAGTGCAGGGTTCAAAAGAAACAAGTATAGAGTGGCAAGTACTTTAGCTTTACTTTACTAAAAGTTCACACAAAAGCACTTTTCTATACAACCCAGCCTCCTTATAGCAGGTTAGAATCCTGTATTTCTGCAAAGAAACTTTCATAATACTTCTCATATCTTACGTTTTAAAAAAAGAAGCAAAATGTTTCTACTGTTCTTTATATATCTGTCTAACTTATTATTGGTCTCTTTTTTGACACAGAATAACTTCACTGAAAACAAGTCCTGCAACATCTACTAGAAAAACCAAAAACAAATCATTAGCTTTGTACCATATTGTCACACACATGTATATATGAAAACAATGGCTTCTATTGGACTGGTGGTCTGTTAAAAAGGAAGGTTTCTTTTGAACATTTTTATTATTCAAACTCTACTTAAACCCTCAAGTATTTGCTGTCCAACCAGGAAATAACGAGACCAAACACAAATAAGTGGATTGAACAAGGGCCATTTTATTGACCTAAAAAAACAACTATTTAACTGTTTTGAGGTCTGGGAGTATGCACAATGACAAACAAGAAGGGAGCAAGCTGGTGTGGGTCCAGCTGAGGCCCTGATTTCAGCCCATGATACCTCCCAGCTATCCCTTGGGTGAAACATTAGACCCCGAGGTACAGTAAATCCAAATGGGATTGGTTGCCACCTTGGCCAATCATCTTTGGAAGACCAAAACCTGGAGATCTCCCTCACAAGTTACAAAGCTTCATAAGAGAGAGTAAACCCCAGATCAGCCCCAAAGGCAGTCTCTTTCTCCCAACCCCCGTCATATGCGCTGTGAAGGCAATTCCAGAGACCAAGCATATTTTCTGTTCATCTTCATCCATCATTTCATCTATTTTTATTAACATTCAATAGTTGTTTTCAGTGAGATCTTAAATTTTGACAGTGCTCCAGGGCCTATGGCACTAAAGTTTTTCTTTAGCAAGCATGCTTAACAATCTTCCCCAGTGTCTCCTTTGCTTGGGTAAAACTAATATTGTCAGGATGTACAAGTACTGCCAAAGTTTTACTTAGACAAGGTCTTTGGAACTAAGATTATCGCACCTAGAAATCTCACCGGGATAGATGCGGGATTTAAAAATCAGTAACAGGTGTTATTGTACTTATCCATTCCTAGGCTGTATGCAACTCGTACCCATCCTGGGCAGTTCATCTGGAAGCCAGATTTTTGCTGCAGCTGGGATTTTCCTGTTCCTTAAAAAGGTCTGGGTTGTTGATGGCCTACCCAGGATAGGTACAGGATGCATATAGCATGGGAATGGGTAAGTGTCATTTTTGATGGAACACCCATTTTTGATTTTTAAATCCCACATGTATCCCAGTGGGATTTCTGGGTGTGATGCTCTCCTTACTTGATTCACCTTCCATTCATCTGTTTAGCACTGTATGACTACATCTATATGCAAACACATACACGCACACTGATTCCTCAGTGTCAAACCTGCAATAGCAATAGCCAGTACATTTCTATACTGCTTACCAATGTATTAATGTATGTACTTCACCGTCTATCATATTAATGAATGCTGCTATATTATACTTAGTAGGTTCCTCTCATTTAAAAAAATCCACCATAAAACAAACTACCAATCACTGGGCTTATGTATACCCAAAGCCATGCCAGCTTATAGCTGCTTCCAACACTCATAGAAAAGAAATTAAATATGGAGTATGTTAGCATATTCAATCGCTACAAAATAAACAGCAGTTATAACCATCCTATGGTCATTCTTAGACATCCTTTTGCCCATGTCTGTATAAATTCACATTTGGAGACAGGGGGACTAAAAAGCGTGATACAAGACCACTTCTGGAAAGGCTATATACGATATTTACACTAACAAATTGGCAGCTTTTCCCTTTCTGTGTACAACAGGCACCACAAGGTATGGCAAGCTCTTAATGCATTCCAACGAATGCATCCATTTGCATCTATCTCACTACTGTAGGAAATGAATACAGCTCTTTAATCCAGTTGCAATTGCAGCTTTTGCCTTATCTTTCTGTGCTATTTATGCTCTGTCAATTCTGCTAATGTCCATTTTATTGCTAAAAATCTTACAAAAAGAAACAGGTTGCCAAAAAAGGAAACATTATGGTCTATTCCATTAAACATGGTACAACTTCAAATCTCACATAAAAATAGGTCATCCAATTACATGGTAAAAGCATCACTTTTTCATTGTCCAGTACACAATATATTTACAGGAAAATTACCAGAAACTCCTCAGCTGTATCAGAACTCAACCTTATATTTAGATGCAGTCATATATTACCGCTGATAATGTGATGTCAGTGAATAGATTGGAATTTTTCACTGTCCTTTATCAAGATAAATTGTTCTGTCAATAGCAAATGGCTGCCAAGTATTAACTCTCTGCACACTATATGACTTTTCATTCCAAGCAAAAATTGTATTTAATGCTTTTGCACAAAATCTATGGCCGTGACTATCCCTATTACCTATTTAACTACCTTTTAAAAGGAGAATTTATTTCTACAAATTAGGACCTGGGTAACACGATAGTAACATGCATCATAAACTTTAAGTCAATACAAAGCAGGATACTTGCAATCTGAATGGGGAGATACCTAACTCTCATCAGTTGGCCATCCAATAATATTATCAAGCTGTGGTAAAAGCAGCTGCTGAAAACAGAACTTTATGTTGGACTTCTTCCATCGATACAACCATAGTGTCCCACAGTAGCAATTTCCTCATTGGTCTATTACTTTCAATAGGTATTCTAGTAATTGGCTATTTCATACTTGTAAGGCTTGAACTGGCAGAGTGCAAAGGCCAGGCAACCAGCCTGTCAGGGTCCAGCAATCTGGTCATTCATCAATTATCATCCTCTTTTACAAGATGAGAGAATCTTCTGAAACCTTGTTGCCTCCGATCAGCTTTGATAGTAGTGTAATTCAACCAAACAAAATGTACTAACTCTTTATCTGTGAAACAAGGAGGTTGCCAAAGAGTGACTAATATGTTTGTTACCTGGTACATGTTTAGAATGAGAGAAAGACGGAGCAGTGGAAAGAAAGCTTTTTATTCTCAGATGATAACAGTTACTTCTGATTTTTGTATCTACCTACCATCCTACACATACCACTTTCATTGTCAAGACCTGCTTAAATCAGGTAGAAATAGTTTCCTAGTAAATTCACATATCATTACTAGTATAATTAATATTGTTTAGGGTTGGTATAGCCTATTCTGCATTACCAAAACATGAAAATATTATTGGTAATTTACAAGCTACATATAGTAGTTACATTAAGTTAGCAGAGATGTTACACTGACCATTTCCAGCCTGAATGCCACACACTAACACATACTAAATATTAACCACTAAAAATAAGAAGGATTCTCTCTCAAAAAGAATTTAAAACCAGTCAGTTAACTAGTAGTAGTACTTATAAATGTAACAATGATGTCACAAGGATAAGGACAAACAAGGAGGACAGGGTAAACAGACCCCATGAACATAAGAGAGTAGGAAGCTAACTTATATTGTGTCCAGCTACTGGTTCATTTCGGTTAATCTTTTACATGACATAAATTTACATTGACTCACAATGGCTCTTCAAAACTTCAAGGTTATTATTTTTTCTTTCTTTTCCAAACCTTCCTGAAAATGTCACATATTGAACCTGGGGGTACACTGCCTCCTAAGCCTGTTTTCTAACATGGAGCTACAACACCATCTCATTGAGAAAGGATAAATCACATTTTCTCATATGCCTGTGACTGGACTCAAATTTATGGCCCAAGAATGCTTCTTCTTCTTGGCTTTACTTTGTGAACAAAGATTCAAGAAGGACTCATCTGTGCTTTCTACAAGCGCGTTGATGATGTTGGATGTATCCTTTGAGCCTGTGCAAAGGATTTTTCTGGTGGAATGCAGCGTGCACAGAACTGGCCTCACCCTTTAAACCAGAGGTTCGTCTGCTGAGGCCTTGACAAGCATGGATGGTGGCAGCGAGGTCCTTAGGTCGTAGGTTTGATTAGAGTTTCCTTCTCTTAGATGGTTGACCTTACAGGGTTAGACGAGCACCATCCTTCTCCTAGGATGGTTGCCATAAGGCTAGAGAGCCCATCCTGCCCTTTGGCGCTCATGGTCAGACCTTTCAGTTGTGACCTGTCTGGCATGGGAGGCCCTGCTAGTGGCTATTATACCACCGCCAGCCTAGCTCACAACTTCATTAGGGTACGCAAGCCTCTCCCCCACATAGTCAGGGGAGGCCCAAGAATTACCAACATGGAATGTCATCACCTCTGCTATTAAGCCAACTGTAAAAAGGTTTGTTGTTGGGTGCCTTCCAGTCATTTACAACTTATAGAATCATAGAGACTGAAAAGACAAGGGCCATCCATTCTAACCCCCTGCCAGTCCAACCCCATTAAGGCAACCATAAGGTGAACCTATCACAGGGTTTTCTGGGGCTGTTTGACCCAGCGAGTTTCCAAGGTCATCCAGTAGGTTTCCATGTCCAAGTGGGAAATCAAACCCTGACCTCCATGGTAGTGGTCCAACACTCAAACCACTACACCACGCTTGGTCTCAAAGCCAATGTAAAAAGGTACGCTGTGGCATACTTCTATTCTCATAATCCAATTGGGAATTGACCAACATTGTGCTGCCTTCATCAGCTCACAGTGCAGATCCTTTGTGACAAGAGATTAGCAAAGGTTCTGCTGCCCCATCTGGATTTCTACATACTGTGAACTTTATACACTTAACTGTAATTGTAGTATCTGACTAATGCATTACCTACATAGGCATTCATAGTACTAAGAAAACATGTAACTGAGGAACTGGTCTTCCTCATTTTAACTTGACCTGCAGCCCGATTCTCTAATAAATAAATAAAAATTCCAAAGCATTCATTGGGATTAATATATATACATGTATGCTTAGAACTGAAGCCTTGGGCCATATAATTATACATGGAATGCATTGCATGACAGCTATTTGGCATGCCAATGCCATTCCAAATTGCAAGCACCTATGTGAGTAAGTTACTACAGACTGACTGACAATAATTATACTGGGACTGTGATAACTGCAGAAATAATCCAGTTTGAGACCACTTTAACTGCAGAAATAATTCAGTTTGAAACTGATTTAACTGCCCTGCCTCAATGCTAGGGAATTATGAGAACTGTACTTTTGTGAGACATTTAGCCTTCTATATCAGAGAGCTCTGGTGGCACAATAAACTATGATTCCCAGGATTCCCCAGCACTGAGCCAAGGCTGCTAAAGCGGTCTCAAACTGGATTATTTCTGCAGTGTGTTTTGAACTTTAGTGAAATTTGTCAGTACTATTTCAACAGATGTTTCACAAGCAGCCTGCCATGTTATGTTATGTGCAACGTTTACCAGTTACCTTGTTACTTACTAAATGCATGCACCAGCTTCAGTCCATGTTTTAGTGACAATATTACTAAGGCCTAGATTTTTGCATTCTGTATTCATCTTTCCAAAGTGAATTCAATTTCTGGATCAGCCTAGTGACAGGGGAAATGCTATCTACAAATAACTTGGTCACTGCATAACAGCAACACAAAATTAAATTTGCCTACAGCCTATATGAATAAAACTGCAGTTCTAAAGAAACACACACACACACACACACAGGGGGGGGGGTGATGATTTAGAAAGCTGTTAAGGATGTTCAAAAATCAATTCCAAATTTTGAGAGGAGAGGCCGAGGACTCTTAATAAATTTAGCTCCAAGTAGATCTAAGAGTTATGCAGCCTTACTAGCTGAATAAATGACATGACACTGAAGCATATCTAATTGTAATACATCACACGATAATCTGTCAACTCCAAAGTGCTCAAGCTGTGTCACCATCCTTCATCCATTATTTATATATATCTTTCATTGCCAATGAAATCCCTATGAAGTATAGTACAGATCCTACGGGTTTTGGAGTTGCCATTCTACCAATGCATCTGAACTTTTTTCAGAAGTGAAAGCCTAACCAGTAACTGTTAAACTCTCATGATAGAAACAAATATGCTAGGGTTATAGAATTAGCAACCACTGTGCCTTGACTTAAAACATCACATTCTGCTTTTGGCCAGATACAAAAAAGTACTGCTTTGTGAATTCTGCTGCCCAAGCTTTTCTTAATCATACAACCATGTCTTCACCTCCTGTACACAAAGCTATCAGGAAAAATGCAACGGAATGGCTTTAGGAGCATCTGCTGCAATAATAGGAAATCTAACTAATGGAGCATTGGATTTTTTTATTATTATTCCAAAGTTGCCAGGGATGTGTGAAGGGCAAACAACTGGTCATATTTATGTACAATCATGATCCACAAAGTCTCAGTTCATCCACTGATGTAAAAAAAGTAATCTTTTTTTAAAAAAAACCTTACTTGGTCAACACTTTTCAAATAATGTGTACTTCTCTTTTAAAGGAGGAAAGATAAATCCCATAACAAAAGTCACGCTGTGTTTGTTTTTAAAAAACACTATCAACTAAAAACAACAACAAAAAGCCCACCTCATTCGTTCAGAAATATCTGTGATGGCTGCATAAACAGTATACGAACAAAACAAAAATTTTAAAGGCATTTTGCGAATTCTGCCAGCATCTCTGCCTTTCTCATAAAGGGACAATGGCGATGACAATCTGCTTCAGGCATACACTCTTAGAAAATTAAAGATCGTATAAATTAGATGGTCATATTCCTCTCACTTTCCAATTTCAACTTTTATTATCTGTCAATAAAGTTCCAAATAAAAGACAATCCTCTAGATGAGACACCAAGTGCAATTGGTGGCAGGATTTTATTTATGTACCATAACTTTGCAGTTCTGGTGCAACATATATGTTAGCAAAAGCCCCTCCAGCCTTTGCACAGCATTTTCCCCTAGACAGAAAAAAAGTATTTTTAAATTTAAAATATCGATTTTTTTTTAACCAGGATGGAACCAATTTATCAACAATATAGTATACATGCATGCTTGAAACTCATATGATACCACTTTGAAAACACAGCTGTCATAGTGAGATTCACCCACCCAACAACTTTTCTTGGATGGCAGCCCAATGGGTCTTTTTGATCCCACCTCTGCCACCAATATGTCACGAGATGGCAACTATCTCACCAGACTGCCACCTAATTTGTAATGCTTCACTCGAACTCGGATCTCTCTCCAAGTGTCTCCCACACAATAACCCTCTTCAGATGACAGCCCTCTGGGTTATTAAAATCCCAACAGCTTGACACCAACTGTTAATTAGTAACTACATACCCACTCTCTAATGTATTCCAACTATAATAAAAGATTTTTCTTTCTCTTGGTAGAATATGTTTCTTTAAGCAATGCAGACAGCTTGTTGAACAAACAAAAGGACTTTATTAACAAATCAGGATGAATACAGTATCTTTCTCAGTGGATGGCATTCAAGATGGAAACAATGTATAAATACAGTGGGCCCTTGTTATCCACTGAGGTTTGGTTCCAGGACACACACACACACCGGTGGATAACAAAATCCATGGATGCTCAAGTCCCATTAAATACAATGGCATAGCAAAATGATGTCCCTTATATAAAATGGAAAATCAAGGTTTGCTATTGTGAATTTATACTTTTTAAAAAATATTTTCAAGCTGTGGATGCTTGAATCCATGGATAAAAAAATCTGTGGATAAGGAGAGCTGATTGTACTTTAGTAGTTACATGGTTTAACAGTTTCCTTTGCTTATCTTTGTAATTGTTTCTTTATAGCCTTATAAATGTTCCTTTACTGTCTAAGTTTTCACAGAAACTTTATCTATCTTCTGCATCTTTTAACCCGTCCAGTTATCTGTGACTCCACTAGTCACCAAGCACTGTATCTCCCACAGAATATTACAACAGCAATATAATTAAGAACCTTCCTCATCCCTATCTTGGGTACCTAAAACCCTTTTCTAACTGCCCCTCACAGCAGCCTATCCTAGCCTCAGTGGCTCTTAACCCCTCAGGATACAATAAGCAATTCTCCCTATCTTGGGTACATAAACACCATTCTAACTGTACCTCATAGCAGTCTCCCTCAGCCTCCTTAGCTGCTAAATTCCTCAGGGTAAAATGCAATTCTCTTAACTAACTCCAAACATTGTTCTGTTCCTCTATTTACACTTGCTCTTGGGAGCAGCCCCCACCTTTTCTAGCTTAGCTCCCATCAGCTGTTCACAACATTCCAATATGCCTTTGTTCTCTCCCGAACAGCAAATATACACATCCAAATGTATCAAGCATTCATATTGCATTGTCTCAGATACAGTGTTTTCCAATGTTCTGATGCTATTAATAAGGGATAAGGAACTCACATATATGTATTTGTATCTCTTTCACATTGCACAATTATATCACCTGGATAATCCTTTATCTGCAATGGCTCCATGCTAGTGAAGAATTCTCTGAATTCTCTCAGAATTCTCTGCAGGAGGGCTCTAGTGGTACAAATCCAAACTGCAAACCCAAGGATACTGCAGGTGTATCCATGGAAGTTGAAATGATGTCAACATTCTATCATTGTTTAGTAATAAAGAAAATATATGATGTTTCTCAAACGAGACCTGAATTCAGAGATGCCTTAGGCAACCTCAAGGCTAGTTATCACTGGCTGGCATTCCTGCTTATCAAAATATATAAAAGTTTGGAGAAGACTGAAGCAATAGGAACAATACCTTTTTTTAGAGGGTGGAGGAAGTTGGAGGGTAGAAATTTTGGGGGATTTAAATATATGCAAGACTTACTTTCATTAGCAAAATAAAATGCTTGATTCACAAATTTCTAACCATATAAAATGTACTATTGATGTGTGGGAGGGAGGGAGGGAAATTTTAAAATATAAAAAGCTTATATTTGCAAAAATGCAAATATACCCTACACTAAAGACAGACTAGTTAAAACTGCTTTGTCCTATAATTGGTAAACAGACATTTGGCCTCCCACAAGTAATGATGATGCAATACAGCAGGGCTGAGATAAAACTGGCCACAACTTTATTAGTAAAAAGAATCTGCAGTACAGCAGCAAATGGGATAAATGGACACTCATATGGGGAAGATTGGTTAAGGAGAACCTCCCTAAGGCAGAAACTCCTCAGCTCTGAACCACAGGGATTTCCCCTGTGATCCTTCATTGCCTAATTCCCATGAATGGTGCTGGATGACACTCTTAAGGTGGGATTCAAGGCTGCATGAAGGAATAGCCTCCCTTTACACCTTTACCCTTCAAGAAAGGTGGCCAAGAGTGAGGTTGTAGACAGGGCTTATCATCTTTCGGTGCCTCAGGGAGGATCTCTGAATACAACATAGTACAGTACCTGCAACAAGTGCCCACACCCAGCCAATTGTGACAAAGTAGCAAATAACACAAATGACTGGGACTAAGAAGCTTATATAGCATGCATTAGGCAAACAACCGCATCCAATAACCAGCTAGGACATAGTTAAATCCTACTAAAAATCCTACACAGTCCCTGAAGGTGCACCTCATGCTTCTCAGGTGACTAATATGAGCCAGGGCAATCTATGGTAATGCCAGTCCATGGATTGCTAGCCCACCAATATGGCAGGCCCACAGTATGAAGTTTCTGTGTGGTATTAGGAAATTCAGAAATGTAGGTCCCCTCATGATAGACACACCACCCCTAACACCCATACTTTCATCTCAAAGTATTTATCCTTCTGCAATTCTGCAGTGAGTTTTCAGTCTCTTACCTTTTTGAGAGTTGATGAATGAATAATTAATTCAGGCTGAGAATATGACTTCTGCAAAAAGGACATAAAAAGAGATGGCTTGGCCCTGCTTCCATCTCCTTCCTCTATTGCTTTCTCTGAAGCTACAAAACCTTCCAAAACTAGAAGCCAACACTGAGAAAATCTGTGTACAGTATATCAGACTCATTTAGTCAACAAACTGGAGACCTCTAGTACTAATGCCCCCATGCAAAGTCTTGGAGTTGCTTCAATGTCCCCAAAAGTACTGGCTTTCTGGCACAATAGTATCATACTGGTTCACAAAAAGGAACAGTTTTTGCCACTTACAAACAAAGTAGTCTTTGTTTTTGTTTGTTCAATCACCAATTATTGCTACATATTTTTGTTTGTTTAAACATATCAGTGTTTTCTTCCCACATATCAGTATCACCAGCATCACCAGCATCACCACCACTGTTCTTATAGATTTATCTGATTTTAAACTGTTTTTAAAGGAATTTGGTCCTCACAAGGCAGTGTCCCTCACAAGGGACATAACTCCAACAGCGTGTTTGTACACAGCTATATACAACAAAGTCCTTTGAGCGCAGCTAGTACAGAGTTATGTGTGATAATCACAGATCAGCTGCTTCTTCCTAGCCCTGCTATCTCATATCAGCCAGAAGAGAATGTCTGGGGGCAATTGAACTGGAATTTTCAGCTCTGTGGTTTCATGTATTTATGACTTTCATTCAACCAAAGTGATTTAGCAATTAGCTGTGTGCCCCTGATTGGATCTATCTGGAGGAACACAGTAGTTTTGAATCTAGTTACTCTAAAGCTGGTTTGTGTCTATCCACAGAGAGAACAACCTGTTTGTAGGGGTTTATTGCTTGCTATTGCCAGCAATATCAGCAGCACCTTTCCACCCACCTGGCTGCAGAAGAGTGGAGCCCATCACCACAAGTGACACATGAACACACCACACTAATCCCTGAGTGTAGTCATTAATACTAAGGGATTTAGGATGGCACTGCAAAGCCATAGGGAACTATTGTTAGTAAAGGAGACATTTATACAGCCATGCCAGTTAACCTCATAAACACATGCTTTGTTTTGTTTTGAGCAATAAATTAAAGCATGGTAGGGTTTCTATTGTGTTTTTTAGTGAACAGAACTTGTAATGGGGGAGGGAGGGGTTACTTTATAAAACTAAAGGAATCCCCCCCCCCCATGATTAAAGTGCAACTTAAATGTAGTTAAGATAATGGTTTAAGAAAATGGGGGGGAAGCCTGCTTCTGACTACATTTCAAGGACTCTCTTGTTTAACTGCTTCCAAGAGTCCTTTTTCTGATCATAATAACATTATTTGCCATATGGTTCAGACACTTGCGATATTCTTTCAATGAGGGGATTATGCATGAGATGTAATGTCTACTGTAGCAGCAGCCAAGCACACAGCTGGCTCAGATAATGCCAACAAATGGCTTCATCTATCTCAATGTCACGTAAGAGCTGGTGCGATGAGAATCAGCCTGGAGTACAATTAAAATCTACATCATCTGTGAGAAAGGTGATGGAGGTTCTGACATCAGAGCTGTGCCAAATTCATCCTCTTTCCATTGCAACAGAAGAAACACGTTGCCCCTTTCACCCTGTCACACTAATGATGTGCTCTACCCATCTTTCCACGTGCTCATTAAAGACAGTAAATCAGAAAGATCCTCTTCTAAGAAACGTCACCTTTATCTGGCATTCAGTAACAAGAATAATTTCAAGATTTAAGTGTATGCCTTGCTCCTTCTCTCTGATAAGACAATGCCACTGAAACCTGCAAGCGGCATACAAATAGATTGTAGTTTATGAACCATATGCCACCCCCACATATGTGACAGTGTGCAAGAATTTACTAGTATTTAGTCACACTAATAAAAATAGGCATACACATCCATTTGTTCCAGCAAGACAAATTTTATTGCAAACGTATCCATAATTCACAGCAAACAAGTTCAACACCAATCTCTTCTTTCCAGCCTTCAAGGCAATGAGAGGTGTGTGCAATGATTTTCATTTATTGTCATATTTATTAAAGGAAAAACCCACAAATATATTTTATTAGCATTTCCAATGATTCAACATAAATATGAGGTATAATAAAATGTGAAAGCAAGGAAAGAATAATTACAAGTGGTAGATTTAATAGGATATGTTGCACTTTGAAGGCTAAAAGTGGTATTTAAAAACGTGTTTTTGTGTGTTGTCTTCCCCCGCAGAGGCAGGCTGATGGCTAATCAGGCTCCAGCAAGATCAGGGTCATGAAAATGAAAAGCAGCAAATCTCATGGATGTTGGTCATTGGCAAGGTCAAAGGTGGCTCCACAGGCAAGGTAAACACTGAACAGGGATAGGGATAATGCAGCCCTATGTATGTGGCAGAACTGCACCTCCCAACATTTCTATGGCTTCTGTAAGGTGTAGTCCAACCACGTCTAAAGGGCTACACTATTCTCACCTCTGCAGCAGAGGTGATGGCCATTAGCTATTATAGTGTGAGAGGGAGAGAGAGAAAGAGTTTCCTGGTTCATCAGACATGCTATTGTGACAGAGTTCAAATGGCAGAACACTAGACCACAGGTTTATATGTTTAGTACAGAGAATGTCAGCAAGGAGGGAATATTCTTACCTCATAAAGCAGGGGTAAGCACTTTGTGACCATCCAGACTATTGGACTACAACTCCCATAAGCCCTGGCTACATTGACTAGGACTTATACAAATTACAGTCTAATATTCTCTGAATAGTCATTAGTTGTTCATTTTTATCACCAAGTGTTGTACAAACTTTGGTATTTTGATGTTAAAAGGGATATCAAAAGGGAGCATATTTACCAGATGAAACTCAGAAATGTCAGAAACTTATAACATTTAGCAAATACCAAAAACAAACAAACAAACAAAAAAACAACAACATGCTACTATCCCAATTCATTTAAAGTAGAACATAAAATAAAATAGGAAATAGAATTTCTGAAGTCTAAATTTATATTTTAAAAATTACCCTTAACTGTGCTCTTTTCCTAAGATTTCATTTTGGAAAGAGCTCCAATGGAAAGCAATTCCACACATTCCACAGCCCAGTAATCACTTGTAGACTAATTCTAGCCTTGACTGAGAGCCTGCAGTGTTAACATTACGATACCTTTTAGGCCTGCTACAAATCCAGACAGACAATCAACGGAGACACATGTAGAGGCTAACCAAGAGTGTCAACAGGGACAGATTGATAAATGGCATTTCACAATACACTTCCTGACAAAACAAAACACAAATATATTTGTCTGGAATATAGCAACTGCAACAAAGCAATACATTACCTTCTTGTAGCTCACTCAGGAAAACACAATATACCAAAGCCAGCAAATATGAATGAGATCACAACTCAAACTATACAGCCTCTCATCTAAAGTCCATTTAACAAGCGCTGGCTATGTTTAAACTAATAACTATAAAACAGAGAAAAGTATGACCTTGACCTGAGACAAGGCTGTATAAAAAGGTCCAGGAAGATTCACAAGCAGAGACTCTCACACATGAGTTATAAAAATTCACACTGAAAAAGCACTGTTTCTATTAGTTTATAACTTTCAAGATTCCCTTTTAGAATGGTAAAATAGAATAAGAGAAATAGAACCATTAGATAATTTGTTGGCAGAATACATACTGCATGTACAATTAGAAGACTACATTTTGGGGGGACACACATATCTCATGGGGAAAAAGGAGTAAATGGCGGGATACAGACGGGCAGGGGAAGACGTCTTGGAGGTGTATTCTGCTGAATACGGAGCCTCCAGACCGCCCGCCCCGGGGGCGTGGCTAAGGTGTATGGGGCTTCCACATGGGGGGCAGTGAAGACGCCTCACCTGGGGCCGTTTCTGACCCGCAGTTTCCATACCGCCGCCTCGCAGGACGCCGCAAAGAGAGAGGCAGCTTCCTTACGGGCGGCCAAAAACGGGGCTTTTTTTTCTTTTGCCGGCTGGCGGATGCGCAGCTGCGCAGCTGCGGCGCTCAGCACCGGCGGCAGAAAGCATATGTGCACATTTAAAGCACCCAAGCCCCTTTAAACTTTTTCCCCCGCCCTGGCCAAGAACAAAGGAGGTCTCCTGCCAGCTGGTGATCAGCTGGTGTTGGCATCCTTGTCCGCTTGCACGTTGCCAGTGTCACCAGCATCATGGATGTCTCCTCTCCTTTGGTCCCTGCGCTCTTGCTGAATGTGCAATGCAGAGCCACAGCTGTCGCCGCTGCCACCGCTGTCCTCCTGCCATCCCCCATCACCTCCTTTGTACATATGTAAATATTTAAAGTTTTAGAGTTTTTTTATTGTTAGGTGAAAATGGCGCAGGAATGTGTGTAGGGGTGCACTTTAAATTCCAAACTTTCCACGACTCGAGCAGCGCATGCGTACATGCAGCTCTAGGGTTAGGGTTAGGGTTAGGGTTACGAGTCTTAAAATGCGCTGCAGCTGTGCTGCAGCTTCCACACCTGCATGGCAGCTGACGCTGCAATTAAAGCCTGACTGCAAACTGCGCATGTTCCAGGACCCCGACTCATTATGCGATGCAGCAGACATGGAGCTTTTAAATGGGCAACTTAAATTAGCGGCGTAGCAATTCTGGCGTACTGGTGCAGCAGCTTACAGACGGAGATGCGCAGCTGCGTACTATATAGAAAAGAAGCGGGGAAAAGCAGCACCTTTTTAATGCCGCTTCTTCCCGCTTGGGGCGTGCGGGGGGCGTGTTCATGGCGGCATTCAGGTAAGGGCTGTCTGAAGGCTATACCTTCATGACGTCATGAACACACCCCTTTTTGCTCGTCTGTATCCCGCCAATGTTACCCTTTTTTGGTGATGAGGTGTCTACAATAAACTTCAAAGATTGAAAATAAAATGTGTACATGTGACCACTTTTCATACTCTCCTTTTCTCCTAAATCAGAGCACTTAATGGTTTCTCAAGCCAGAGTTTACCATGGGGCTCAACAGACTGCCCCTTTGGAGTGGCGTCCTGCCACCCCTTTCAACACGTGATTGGGGCCATGGCAACCGCATGCCAAGGCTCCAATCCAGTGCTTTGCTGGCGCTAAAAGGAACTGCAAAATGCTGCTCCTTTTAGCGCTGGCAAAAGGCAGCGGTGGCTTTTCAGTGCTCCTTTAGCACAGCATATCTAAATGCTGCACCAACAGAGCGCCATGATGCTCCCACAATGTGGTTGGGTGCACAGCATGATGCCAGCGTGGGAGCAGCCTCCATGTGTACACCACACCCCCACATCATCCCCACACTGATGTATAACACCTGTCTGTTTAGCCCCTAAATCATTTCCGAGGTGCTGAATTATGGTTTTGTGAGAAGTGTTATATTAAGGTGAATATGTGAAGAGAGGAGAACGAACATAAATACATTCACAGATCTAATTTCCAGTCTTCAAATGTGATGCTTAAAATGCCTACAGAATCTAAAAGTTTCATCTAAATAAATCTAGAAAGCAGCTACAATAAAGTATTGTGTACAACACAGCATTTTACAAATTGTGGTGTGTGACACCGGCAAATAAGTTTCCCTTTCATCCACACATGCCCTTTTTGACACTACAAAGGTTGGTGTTCCTTTCCTCTCTTCACTGCACTCAAAGCCCTCTCCCAGAATTATTATAACCCTATAGCCTCTAAAGCCCTTTTGCATGCTAATTCTGTGTCATTCAGTCATGAGGAACTTAGGTTAAACTATGCATAGTAGAAACAAGATATTCAAACCACAGTTGGGTATTTGGATGATATAGTAAATCTAAATGGGAAGCAAAAGTTCTCAATCACCTTGTCATCTCCATGTATGAGGAGGGAGACTGCACAGCTGAAAGTTCACTTCAGCCTACTTGCTTAACACTGAATTGTTTACCACTATGTGAACAGACACATAGTGTGCCAAGGGATCTTGTCTACTTCCTCAGATGCAAGTCTACAAAAGCTTATGTTAGTGATTACCAAACTTGGATCCTCCAAGTGTTTTGGAATTCAGCTTCCAGGCCATGGTCATGGGGCTTCTGGGAATAGAAGACCAAAATACCCGGTGAAACAACATTTGGAAATCTCTGTGTTCCAACTTCTTCTGCGCAGCTAATCTCAAAGGTGCTACACAATCTCTTTGTATACTACCGTAATATTCATGTCTAATGTGGGTATGTCTCTGAATTCTAGACACATAGTGTCTCTGCTTAGAAAAGATATTCAACAATTTGGGACTAGCAATATGATTTGGACTTTAGCCCATATATCAATGTCAATTTTGAAAGGTCTTTCTGAAGATTATGGGAAAGAACATCACAGGATTTAATACTGGCAACTGTCGCAACACCAAATCTTCTCACTCTACAGGAAACATACATTCTCAGCCAAACAATAGGACTTAAAAGATTAAAAAGTGGTGAGATATTGCTCCTTAAACCTAAAGAAATTGGTTAAGTTGCTGTTCTGTCTCACAATTTTTGCTATAAAGTCTAATAGTGGTTACTGCTTTCTTATTTTTGCTCCTTTAGCACACCTGGATGAACAGAGGCATGGGAGGGAGAAGAACAATTCCAAAGCAAACATTTTCAGCTGAATAGCATTTCTTATGTAATATATTATTTTAAGTGTGATGAAAACATATTGTTTATAAAGCACATATAATTATGCACTTGGCACAGATATTTACTAGGTTTTAATTAGAACCGAACATAAAACTATTAAACAAGAGAAAGAGAAAGTTACGTGATGCTAGAAGGATGTTACAAATACCTAAATGTCAGTATATTTCACATGTAATTATTAATTACCAAACAGATGTTCCTTTTTTTGTTAAAATCATTTTACAATAAGTCTGTTATCAGCAGTTGTGAATGGATGCCTGAATCCTTCCAGACCTTACAGTGTGCACATCATGTTGATCTAGGTAACTGCCATAAAATCTGGTAGGAATTTGCATGAAAGCAGATCAGACAGTGCTGTGTGACACACCACCCTAATCCAAGGAGGCTGTTTTGGTCCTAAACCAGTGTCTGTCATCAGTAATAGAGAAATTCAGATTTAATCCAGATAAGACAGAGGTGCTCTTGGTCATTCATAAGTAGATCTGGGATTCAGCCTGTGTTCGATGGGGTTACACTCACCCTGAAGATGCAGGCTCACATTATGGGGGTACTCCTGGACTCAGCTTTGAACCTGGAGAACCAGGTTTCTGCAGTGGCCAGGAATGTTTTTGCACATTTAAAGCTTGTGTGCCAAGTGCACATGTTTGTTGAGATGCCAGATCTGGCATCTATATGCCTTTGTTAGGTTCCATTTGGACTCCTGTAATATGCTTTACTTGCGACTGCCTTTGAAGAGTGTTTGGAAAATTTACATCTGTTATAAGGAGCTGCAGCCAGACTGTTAACTGGAGGGACCACACTACACCCCTGTTGAAATAGCTCCACAGACTGCTAGTTTGTTTCTAGGCAAATTCAAAGTGCTGGTTATAACACATAAAGCCCTATATGGCTCAGGTCCCGGCTGCTTGGTAGACCATAAGTCAGCCCAGTTACTGAGATCTCCAAGAGAGGCCCTTCTTTCACTCCACTACCTTCACAAGAATGGTTGATGGGGACATGAGAAAGGGCCTTCTCAATGTTTCTCCTTAATTTCTTGAACTCTCTTTCCAGGTAAGTTAGAATGATCCCCTCCTTGTTGTCCTTCCAGCAACTGACTAAAACCTTTTTATTCAGACAGGCTTTTAAAACAGAACATTTTTAAAGAATGTGCTAAGAGGTGCTTTGTTGTTTAAACTGAACTGTTTTTAAGAGCTTTTAAAAAATCTTTTTAATTGCATATGATTTGTTTACTGAAGTTGACCTGTTTTAATACTGGATATAGTTTAATTCTATTTCAATTCTTTACTTTTGTATATTTTTAATTATATCATTCTTTTAAATTATGAGCATCTTTGAGTCCTAATTCTTGGGGGGAAGTGGGATATAAATAAATAAACCACAATGCAATACAGGTTTCAGTGGCAAAGGCATCTGTCTTTCCACCTGACCAAGACACAGCTTGCATACTGATCTCATGTTACCACTGGAATAAGCTAGGTTTAGCTAACAATAGTCTGAGCATGCTAACCTTCCCATCTAGCACCAAGTCCTAAAGGAGAAAGCCAGTCAAGTCCAGTCTTAAAAGTCATTGCCATTTGCATCACAAGGAGCACAACTGGGCTTTATGCTTACTCATTCTATTGCATTTCCAGTTCTGTGTTGTTACAACTATGTTTCTGCATTTTTCCCAAGCTGCATATGTTACAGATTACTGGATATGGTGCAAAACCATTTGTACAGGATGTACTTACTTT
Organism: Sceloporus undulatus; assembly: GCF_019175285.1. NCBI lineage: Eukaryota > Metazoa > Chordata > Lepidosauria > Squamata > Phrynosomatidae > Sceloporus > Sceloporus undulatus. Next base: position 64,520,683 of record NC_056526.1, read on the forward strand.
TTCCTGTAAACATACTACAGTTGGGACTGCACACATGGACCTCCATTTTCAAAAGCTACAATTTTCACAACTGGCTTTTTGGAGACAAAATGGTCTCAGTTCATATGCTGCTGCTCATCCTTCTCCAGGACCCCAACAAAGAACTGATATTAAACTTTTGGTTGGCATCTTGTTGGAAATATCTGATATTTCAAACCAATTTATGATTGAACAGTTTAGAATTGTGGCATTGCACAACAGTTCATTTCCCAGGAATGGAGTGTTGTATAGCTGTGCCATTGGGCCCATTACATAAATGAAGCAAAGAGAATGACTACCACACAGTGGTAATGATGCACAAGAATGGGGGGTCTAGGGGCATCAGGATCCACATTTTGGTCCTAAGGGCCACATGTGGCCCCTGGGCTGCACTTTGCTCACTCTTGCGTTAGAGAAATGATCTAAATTCCAGCAATTTAAATCTTCAGAATAAATGCTGTGGACATTTTAATATGTTCTAGCCCAGTGATGACGAACCTTTTAGAGACCAAGTACCCAAACTCAAATGTGTTCCCACACCGGCTATTAACCGGTGCTGGGAGGGGGAAGACTTCTGGGGGCAGGACTTCTGCCTTCTGGGGTGGGACATCATGGATAGGACTTCCCTGTATATAACTGAAGGCCCAGAGGCAGTAGGAAGAGGAGAATCAGGTACACGACTGTTCCTCCTCTTCCCCTCCTTCCTGGGCCTTTATCTGTCTCTGGAAAGGCAGTTAAAGTCACAGGAGGATGGAGGAAGAGGTGCACCTCTGTTCCTACTCTTCCCCACCCTCCTGTCTCTCTGTGTGCCCTCAGAAATGGCTTCACATGCCAGAGAGGGCACACGTGCCATAGGTTCACCACCACAGTTCTAGTCCTCATATCAATACAATGGACCTTTGGTATCCGTGAGGAGATCCATTCCGGATAGCCCCACAGATACCAAAATCTGTGGATGCTCAAGTCCCATACTGGGGACAATTGCACTTTGCCCCCCCCCCCCCGAAGCCAGCCTTGCTGCTCTCACCACAGTGATACCACAGGGGGATACCTTTTCTTCCTCCTCTTTCCAGCCTCCTCCTCCTCTTCTCCCCTTTGCCCCTCCCGTTGCCACTGCCACAGCTCTTCCTCCTTTTTCTTCCTCCTCGTCCTCTTCCCCACCTCCTCCTCCTTTCTCCTCTTCCTCTTATCCCCTCTGTCTCCAACGCTGCTGCTCATCCTCCTTTTCCTTCTTCTTCCACCTCTTTTTCCCTTCTCCTTCTCCTCTGCCCCACCTGCAGGCTTGCCATCCATAAATGCTCAAATCCATGGATGGCAAGTCCACGGATGCAGAGGGCTGAATGTATTTTGTTTATGTGTGAATTATGTTCTAGGTTTAGTTCAATGGATTGGCTATTTGAAGTCTAAAATATTCCACAAGTATATTTTAATTATATCTTTTCAGTGCCAGGCGAAGATGTTATTCTTTGGGTGCTTTTAACCTAAATATTATTACAGATTAAACTAATATCTTGATATATTTTTATGATGCTTATGTTATGTTTTTAATTTTTACAAGGTTGTTTTATTTCTCTCCATCACTATATTATCTATAGCTGGAATTATGGTTTCTTCGCAATGCTTTCTTCAGATAGTTTTTCATGTGATAAAATGATTAAATTTTCATCACATGGAGAAATCAGGTTATAGAGTAATTACAATACATACAATACATATGTCGTTAGTATCAGGGCATTTCAGAACAGTCTATTTTGTGGTTTTACGAGCATGGCCAAGTTAATATATTGTGTATAAATGTGCTCCGATGGAAATCTGGGTGGGAAGATTAATCTTGAAGGCAATGGAAAGATAATTTGTAATTAATATGTTGAGCAGCACCAGAAACTGCATGGAGTTTCATGATATATTAGTCCAAGTCATTGAATACTCTCTGTTTCCTGCCCCTTTCTTTAATCAAAACTTCCTGTTATTGCTTTTGCCCATCCCAAATAATTGCTGTTAAGAACACTAGCCAACTCAGATACAAAGCTGCATCATGTAATGATTAAGAAATAATTTCTCTGATTTTTGATACTGTGCATCAGTACAGCATCATTCACTGACTAACTGCTTCAGCAAGTCTAATAAAAATTCTCATGTTAGCTCCAAATTCTGTGCAGACAGATGGAAGGATAATCCCCAAACATTCTTATATTAATGGAACACCTACTTCTAAAAAAAAAAAAACAAGAACAAAGCAGAATTTAAAACTTAATAAAATAAAATTAAGTTTTTATTTTGAGGTTCATATGCTCACTAATATTAGGAATGCAAGACACTCTTAATTCACAGCATTAACCGTTTTACCAGCAAATAGTTGGATGACATAGCTAGATAACATGTAAATGATCCAAGCATCTGCAGTGTGCAGATGGACATGTTGTTCACAAATATTGATTGCACTATTAAGACCAGCACCAATTATCTACATAAACTGAGAAAAGGTGCTGTTATTCATAAGCAATCTTGCTTTTTAAGTTATACATTATTAGTTTTTGTTGCATTCTGTCTCAAGGAGAATTAAGCATTCACCCCATTTGTTTTCATTTCACTTTGGTTTAACATAGTATATAATATTGCCCTGTCCCCAACAACTGCCATAAAGAATTGGGATCTAGAACACATGAAAAAAAATTAATACTACAAAAATTACAATAACTTAATCTTGTATGAATCAATAAAGTACAAATAAAAACAGAACATATCAACCCATGGAAATGGATACAACAAAGACAGAAAAACAAAAACCAAACACATTTAATCAGTGGAAGAGAATGCAATATATTTTGTTTAGTTAAAATAGAATGAAAAATGAAGCTATCCATTAGCATCAATCTTATGGATTTTGTGAAGACCAAATTTCTACTTTATTCACAATTGTTGAACCATAGGCAGATAAAGTTTACACTCTGCAAAAAATAATCCGCAGAATATGAAATAAACCAACTGCTAGCTAGGCCACTACTGACTGGCTGTGGTCCTTGTGTTTATATCTTTATTGTTTCTATTAGGAGAAAGGTTATCATGTTCTGAATCCCAGTTCTTTGTGGTGGTTGTATATCAGCTTCAGTTTGGATATAAATTTAAAGCCTAACTTATTCACTGTGCTGTGTGTCTTTATGTCTGTGGATACACACATATGCATGCACTCCTTTATCAGAAGGATCTGGGATACTCAAATTATTAAAATATCATAAAGCAAGGGTATAATGTACATATAGCTTCTTTGACCTATGTACAGTTTCTACCTCCAGTACAAACCCTGCTTCTAAATATCTGTTTGTGAATTTCCTAAACAATGTACACATATACTATTGTGTTACACTATATACGATAATTATCATTAAAGCAGTGGTAAACAATGGTCACATACAGTACCTTTAACCAGTACCAAAGCAGTGCTATGAATTAGCTGACAACTGACAGGGAAAAAATAATCACAAATCCTATCGGTGCATTTTTGGCTTCTGTTTTGCTCCCCCACTCCCACATCCATGGAATTAATCCAATCCCAGTTTGGTGAGTTATCTTTGGTGTGCAAGCTAGACGTTGTCCATTATACATACACTGTGAGTGACAGCATCAATGGCAGTCTTTGCCAGTTAAAACCTTGATAAAGGCTGGCTTCTGTGAGAAGTTTCGGCTCCAGAGAAATCTCCATTGTTACAACCATCAGTTCTGGCAGGGCAATTGATAGCTGAGATAAGAAGCTGATGATGCTAAGGTTTTTTACATAGAAAAACCACAGCAAACTAATCAGTTCATCTGCATTTAGAAAGAAATCCACTACTTCTTTCTCCCCAATAGACATTTATCATTAAAATGTATTATAACAAAAGAATTGCTGGTTCCAAAGGAGTAACAAATACTATTGTGTGCACTTTATGTCTCAACATGTTAGAAGAAAGGGTTATTTTATAATCAGGGGTATTGTTGCCTTATTTGTAGCATCACTTTAGCTCCATCTTCCTTTGAAGAGTCTTGTGCAGCCTGAATGGAACTACAGTATAAATGCAACAATGTTCTAGCAATTCTCCTATACAAAATATTTATTTAACATAAAATATATATTTTTACCTAAATATGTTTATTCCTTAAAGAGTCTACTCTACAACACTACATGGCTCAGCTTTGTTAAACTGTTGTTTGGTTATGCTTTGTGATAATTGCTTAAATCTTTACTATTGTTAGGTATCAATTCCAGCATAATCTATGCTAGGGTTTTATTGGCTAGGTTTATTTAGAGGAAGATACCTCTAAGGTTGAAAGAGTATGACTTCCTCAAGGTCACCCAATGGTTTCCCATGACTGAGCAGTGTTTCAAACCCAGGTCTGCCAGAGTTTTAGACCAACACTCAGACTATTAAACTATACTGCGTCTGCTTAGGTTTTAGAGGTGCTTTATATGGTATATCAGGGGCAAGAAACCTGGGCACTTGGAAGCCGCACTAGACCCCTTCTGCTGCAGCCCTCCAGGAACCACCCCACCCCAATAATGCTTTAGTTGCTTCAACAGCAACACAGGTGCATTTTAATATGTGAATAAATCATGCTGGGACTATGTCCCTTGTTTTAAAAATTATATTCCCAGAGGCCTTGAGAGTGGGGATAAATACAATAGAGCTACATTCTCCCATGTGCACACATGCATCCCATCATCTTTATGGTAACCTATGTAATTAAGGTAACTGTGGGGCGAAACAGACAGGCATCCAGGAGTGGCCAGAAGCCGCTCCCAACCTGATCACCCTGGAAGGCAGCGAACACATGCTACCATCCCAAGGGTGTCTCCTGCCGTGGTCCCAAATGGACCATGCCAAGGAGCCAAAACACGCAGCCCTGCTGCAGCCCCTGGGTGACTTACAGGCACCCCGCGGGCATGCATCATATAAACATCACACCCTCAGAGCAGCCACAAGTCACTCCCATTTGCCCGTCTGTTTTGGACCTGTGAGGAATGTATGCATCCATTTAGATGCACATTTAGAATCCTAGAAAACACATTTCAAACACTCCCAAAATATCCCTGTGGTCCTGTAAAAAGTCATCCTTGGACTGGTAATGGAGCTGGGGAAGCATGTTCCCAGAGCAGAAATGAATATGGCAGTGTGTGTGTTTGTATAGATCATTACTACTACAACTGTATACTCATTTGTTCATAGTGAAAGTGTAACAAAATATATCTCACACGTTGAAACACATTCTCAGCAACTAGCATACAACCACCATAGGCAAATCATCACAGGGAAATGGAATGAAAAGAAAACTAAGTGACTGTGTGTCAATGAAACAAATAATGTCTGCCTGCTATTATTCAGCACCATGGACAGAATCATACACTGGGCACAAAGATTGTGGTTTGGCAGCCATTCAGGACTGAAGATGTTCCATTGTTGCTTAACCTACAAAGATGCTTTTTCTACAGAGCCATCTGGGAAGTGCATGTGGCCAGAGGTAATTGACTCAAGCTTACAATTAATGATTACATATTTAGAAACATAAAAGGCATTTCATGTTTTGTGAATATTCAGAAGCAAGTCAGAAATATTAGTCCATTTCCAGTGTACATAATGACTTCTTAAAAGGGCACAGGAATATTTGAGGGAGAGGTTGATTCTTGACAGCCTTATGCAATAAAAGATGACAGTATTAATGAAGCATGCCATATTGTGCATAATAGTTTTATAGTTAGGGAAATGGGGGATTTACAGTAACTGGGAGGTCTATGTACACATTTCCCCATTACAACCCATCCCTCCCTTCCCTGCTTAACAGAAGGAACTGTGCTCTGAAAAATGAATTATTTTAGCATTGAAGAAAGTATTAGAGGTCATCTAGTCCAGCACCTTGTTCAGTATAGAAACTACAGTATAGATCACAACTGCTGCATTACTGACAGAGGGTTATCTAATCTCTGCACAAACACTTGGAGCAAAGGAAAGCCCAGAACTTCCCAACATGAGCATTCTGGTTTTGAGCAGCTTTTACATTAGACAAAATCTCTTTTCCTGAAGGTTCTACATTCTGCTCTTTTCAGTGTGCAAGTCACTGAAATATTTGAAGACTACTATCCCTCCTCCTCTTAATCTTCTGTTCTTATACCCTCTGCTTTCAACCATTCCTCACTGAATTTAGTTTCCAGCCTCCTCCTATCTGGACACTTCAATTGGTTTAATGACATTCTTAAAATGTGATGCACAGAACACAGCTCTCAAAATATAGTATGACCACTTCATGATGAAGTAGAACTATGACTACTCATTAGCTGTGAATTTACTAATTTACTAATTTAGTCCAAGGTTGCTTTATTTTTAAATATCTGCACCACATTGCAACTTCATTGTCAGCTTGCAGTCAACAAAGATGCCTTGATCCTATACACATGTACTGTTGCCAAGACAGGTGTTATATCACGGTGAAAGAAAAGACTGCATGGTCATAGGAGAATCATGCATCCAGGCAGCACCACCAATCACAAGTTTAAGTTGTTATGAGTTATGCTCCATAAATATGAATATTAGACGTTGATGCATAGGACAGGAAATCTATCTGTTCCCAGCCTTTGCACAAATTGTTAAGAAAGCATACTGAACAGACAGGGCTGATGGTGGCCTGAATATCTGTCCATGTTGTGGGGGTGGGGAGCCAAGCCTTAGTCTAAAAGTGCAAACTGGAAGTTGTATTTCACCCACATGCCCTCCACATTTCCTGCTGACAGGGAATTGGTTGTATTGATGAAATCAATCAGGGATTCATCATCTTGTTTACTGGATGGGAACCCTGCCAAATTGGCTCAATCTGGTGCACCCCAATTGCAAGTTATCTTGCAGCCTTCAGAGAAGTTGACAAACCTATCTGGATTTGGAAGAGGGTAAATATCTATAGTGATTGGCTTTGTACTGTGTACACAAGCCCATTGTTTGAGCCTGGCCAGACCACTTAAGAGTCATTATTAGACCCTGAAGGGTATGTTCACCTCTGACCTTTGCAAGCACATGTTTTTGTTTTTTGAAGAACACTGAGGTCATGTATTGCCCCACCCAGAGGTTTTATCTTCACTTTTATGAAACCCCCTCCTCCATTATGAAGAATTCAAAATACACAAAGAAAGAACCCTTCTCTCTTTTTTTCCCTGATTCTCTCTCTCTCTGCGACTTACTGCCTTGTTCTGCTGTTCCAGTCTGTAAGTCATCTTCCTTATATTGGTTGGTCAGAAAATCCATGGGTGTGTCAAATGTCTGGGACAGATGGACCAAAAATGGCATGCGGCCGCCAATACTAGGGTTTCAGAGTATGCAGCATCCGCACGCTCCGGAACGCTAGCACATGATGATGGCGGCATCATGGTGGCGTCCCATCCACATGGGCACTGCCATGATGATGTAAGTGATGTGCACCGTACAGATGTTGCTGTGCGTTGCTTACGCCATGAGTGCGCCATGGGAACGCTCGTGATGTCCGTGTGGCATTAGAAAAGGAACCTGTTTTTCCAGGTTCTTTTTGGGGCAGAGGGATGCTGTGCAATTTGGCTGCTGCAGCATCTCTTCAGGGGAAAACTGGACACCTCCAGCCCACCCTGACAGGGAAGTATGTACCGGGCCTAAGTCTGTAATCCCTTAAGCTTAACTCTACCTGGTCTTAGATTGGTCGGGAGTACAGGTTTAACTTCCATGCTGTCTTTCCCCTTTTTATTTTGAGAAACAGCTATACTTTGAATATAGACTGTTCTGTTGGTTTCTGCTGCTGTTTTTCTTTCTTTTTTAATAAAGAAATAATTGTTTTTGCTGCAAAATCAGTTTGTCTTTCTTCCTCATTTTTACTTTAAGTCACTTCAGTAAATTGTCCTTTTTAAAAAATCTTCAGCCTGCAAGGTCATGCAAAAAGTTAGTGCCTGGAAAAGCTTCCCTCCCAGGCCAGTAAAACCATTGAACAACTCTTAACAAGATCATTACTGATGTGTGCATCCATGCAGATGAGGGGAAGGCAAACCAAGACTCTCTGAAGTTATCCATATACATGCATACAAAAATATTGATTTGTGGGGATGTTTGGTAGGGGTTTAAACATTTGTTTCATACAAAAGAGTGAAACAAAGGTTTTCAAAGTCTGAGAAGGTAAAACAGCTAGTGCAGAGGAGAGGGTGTCAACCCCCCCCAAACCCTCAGCCCTCAAAATTATGTTTTTTTTAAAAAAAAACGCGTTAATGATTACTTTTTTGTCCTCAAACATGCCAGCTCAAAATCACCACAAAACATGGTGGGTTTGTCCCATTCCACTCCCCTCACATGCACCTTAAAATATTTTTCTAAACCAAGAAATTGGACAGAATTAATTTGAAGACAAGGATGGAAGTGACTAGATCACTTGTAGTTGCATTAATGCTTTGGTGTGCCCCCACCCCCACCCCTGAAAGACACAAGGATAAAAATGACTCTCACCACTTGCTAGCACAGTAGTGCAAAAGAGTTCCAGTCTCTATTTCACGATTACTGTAATCTCATTGTGACACTACATATGAATATAGATGAATACTGTGGTATGCATGTAGATGAATACATATTAAGGTAAATGAACTGTTTTGTCAATACAGTTCTAACTATAATAAGTAATTAATCCATGTGCCATATGATACAAGAAAAAATGTGGGTTCTTAAGAATACACTTTGCAGGCATGAAATGAAAAGGTAGTTTACCGTATGAAATATCTGATCCAGCATTCACTACTCAAAGAATATTCTGGTCAGGACAGATCAAGATCTATTGTGACAAATGCTACATTTCTGTTAGTTTGGCTTTGATTGATGTTCCATTCTCATGTGTGTCATGAAACTGAATTTAAATTAAGCTCAGATTGTCTATGGAAGAATAGCTTTAAGGAAAGATCTGAGGGACAGAACTGTTAGCCAGTAATTACAGAGTCTTATACTGTGAGTTCTGGCAGTAATTATTCTAACATAATTCTTAACAGAGTCTATTAAAGAAGAGATGCCAAATTAGCACTATCTTATTGCACAATAGAATAATGACTGCAGATATAATTTACCATCTTAAACTATGTAGGAAAATTGATTGCTGAAAACAACAGAGGATGTTTAATTAAAAATAGGAAACATCTGCACTGGGCTTAGCAAAACATCAGTTTGATTTTAACATCCAGATATTATTCAACTGAATAAAGAAGAAAATATGGTATGCAGCTGAAGAAGCCATCTTGCAGATACTCTTAGAATACTTAATTTCACTGTATTTTTTTTACACTGGATCTGACCTTTTTCCAAAACTAATTGTAGTGTTTTCCTTTTCCTAATTGTACAGCTGACAAGATAGCAGATGGAGAGACAGTGAGTTAGTAAGGAATATAATTGAACTAGCCCTTTAAAATCCAAATACTAAGAAAAACTTTATTTTAAGATTAAAGAATCAAAATGTAAGAACAGTTTCCTGGGTCAGTTCAGTAGCTCACACAGTCAGTGAATAGTTCCAAAGCTTCATAAATCTTCAATTGTACTGCATTTATACTATGCAATAGTGATACAAACATTACAATTTTTTTAAATAAAATTCTCTATTTTGGCATCTCCATACAGGATCTATTTTTGAGTTTTTAATAAGAGAGGTCCAGCAAAGTAAAGTAAAATACAAGCCTTTTAAGTAAATTCACTCAAAAGCTGACTAAAGAATCTCTGCAACAACAAACTATCTTCAGCTGCAATCATTTTGACAGTTACCTGGGAGTAATCCCTGTGAATTGAATGAGGCTTGTTCCTATGCAGACAAGCATTGGATGTCAAGGTATGTTTTGCAGCAGTATATTCAGAGTAACAGATAATTCATGTTTTAAATAAATAAATAAATAAATAAATAAATAAATATTTCTTCCTACAAACATGAAAATGCTATTTTAATTAAATTAAATCTAAGGGTCAGAAAGATACTATGTAAGGAACTGTCAATATTAAATGCTGTGAACTGCACCCTTCTTAATGTGGCTACCACCAACCTTGCCTCCAGTGTAAATAATGAAAAGCCAGAAACAGGTGGGGCTCATCACATCAGAAGGGATACAGATCTTGAGCACCCAAGATACAACCAATGACTTCAATGAGGACAAGCTAAACCCCTGATCCTACCACCGTGGGAACAGGTCTTCTGTCATGGAAAAGACTTTCTGAATTGTTCTTCATCTCTTAGATGACCCCATGGCAAGAGCAAAGGTGTCATAATTCACCATTTAGAGGACTTGTATTTTGAGGAATTCATGGTTCCAGAATACCGCTTGACTTCACCCATTCCAAATCTGAGAAGTTAATGGCTGAAGCAGCTGAGGGTATCAAACTTGACAGATGACAAAGAGACCTCTCTCCCACCCTTTAAAGTCTAGCAAAGAGAGAAGGGGAAACCATGTACAAATAATCTGTTAAATCAAAGAAGGTGACAACTGAGAACCCAGCACCCAAAAGTAGTCACCTATAAATCTCCCAGCACCTTCTGGGAGTCCTAATTGTTCAGAAGCATGCAATCTCTGCAACTGGCATACTCCTAGCATTCCTGTGTTTCCTGGATTTCCTGATCTCAGGTTGGCTATAATAATAATAATATTATGTTTCATGAGTTTTGTCTCATCCTTTTTGGCTTTAGCTATCTTGACTATTGGCTTTGTGGAATGACCGCTGGATTGGCAGAGATCATGCTCCTGTACCTGTCTCCATCTTCATGGATTACCTGTACATGATCTTGACTGGACTGACTTCCCTGTAGATGCTTCACTTAGTTGAATATTTCTTTTTGGAAATGTATTGCCCACAGATGTAGGACAAAAACATGAATACTTTTATCTACTTTTAATTACTCTAAAAGACCCACAGTACTACCATACTGAGCCTACAAAAACCTACAGGTGTCAAGGTAGTCTGCACCTGTGAAATATTTTTTTCTCTGAAATACAGTATACGCTTGGTGGCATTTGTTAGCAAAATAATTGGACAGCAAAATTTTATTTTCAATTCAATGTTGCCTTCTGGGGACAAACATTTTAATTCTTAATATGCTGATATGCTGCAATTTCTGCCATTTAAACAATCTCATAGACAATTCACAAACCAGCCTTCCAAACAAGACTATTCCACAGATCTAAGGGCACAGGTGCATATGAGGATACAATCTCTGAACTACATAGGTCAAAACAACACTATCTTTATGGTTACTTCTGTTTGTTCAGATAAGATGATGCATAAATACAATAACACTATGTCATAGAAAGCATGCAAAATGATAGAACACAAGAACAAAGAAAACAGTTCAGTGAACAGGTCAGCAAATAATGAGCTTGCATGCTCTGCCAACTAACAGTAGGCAAAAGATGATCAAAATAGAACCAAACAGAAAGAGGGATAAACTAACATAAACTATAATGTACAGGCTGTGATTCCAAAGATAATGTAGAACACAGATCCTCCAAAGGGAGAATATAGTGTTTATAAGAATGTGTATAAATATAGAAAATAAGCCAGCTGTTACATTTCAGCTTTTCATGAGATAAACATATTCTATTAGGTAAAAACTATATTTTAATAAAAATATAACCAAGTAATTGGTTAATGATAGAAATACAGTTATGTCTAAAATAATTTTATCAGCATGAAGTGTCTCAAAATCTGTTCTCCTCACAGTAACATTATTGGAATTCTTTGTTTTAAACTTCATAGGTTTAGCTGATTACTATAGTGATTTGTATGAGTACTACAATGGACCTTTCCTACCCAGAAAGATCACACACACACACACACACACACACACTATAGACAGGAAAAAGCATGGTTGGTCAGCCCCATATTATTCAATGGATGGTGTGACATATACACATCTGTGTCAGGACATCCATGTGCACACACTACCTTAGAATAATACAGGATATGGCAATCCTCAGATAGTCAAATCAAAGTGGCAGACCCACTGTACTTAAAAGATAATGCCCTTAACATTTCTTATTCCAACATTTTTTTTGTGTGTTGGTTAAGTTTCAATTTCACCACATTTAAGGAATGTTCAGAGCTTTTCTGGGTATCCTTATCAACTGTCCGTTTGCCCTAGAAATTGGTATATATAACAAGATGTTCTGTGTGATTAATTAAAACAATCAAAAAGAGAAAAGCAAAACATATGCTGCCAATCAAAATATATAATTTTAGTGTAAATTATAGCAAAAGAGAACATGGTTAAACTGTATCTTAATGCATTTCATCCCTAGAGTCTGGATATAATATTACAGTGGCCAGGCATATTTTATTACTCTTTTTTCTACACTTGAGAGGAAATGCTTCAGTAAATTTCCACAGGGAAAATGGGGAAAGCAAGTATAAATGTTATTGTGATTTCCTCACCCAAGTGACCATGTTAACCCCTCAAGCACCTATTATTAAGGATTTGTACAATCCTCAGGTCAAAAAAGGGCCTTTCTCAAAGAGCCAGCCTCACTAAATAAGGTGAAAGGTCAACTAATTTTTGGTCCATTCATCCATAATATAGCCCACTTGGGAGAATATGCAAAATTACCTCCTCACATAATCCTAATACCTTTAATATCATTAATATGAAATCACTGGTTAAATTGAAATATATAAAAATAATTATTAAATCTTATTAAGGTAACACATTTCTAATTTTAATGGTTTATGGCCTAAATCCAGCTGTTAGTCCCCCTCAGAGTACATCCAATAACACTTGGAATTTAGATGAAGGGCTAATTTACCAACTTCTCTTTGATAAAGTATCTACTCTAGTCGAGGTTCACAAATGGATTCAGTCTCATACTCTATCTCACAGTAGTTTACACCTGTAAAATTAGAAATGTGTTAAGGTTCAATAATTTTTCTGTATTTCAAGGGATGTATCTCTAATTCTTTGAACTCATAATGTTTTAACTCGTTTCATTTATTGTATGTTTACCTTCTGCTGTTGCTTTGATGTAATTCTCTAGGTTTTAGGGCTGGAGCAGACAGGCAAGAAAGAGCAGCTTCATTCTGCTTTTGGCAAAAGTGTGTCAAACCCCTGCTGCCCAAATGACCCACTCCCAAGGTGGTCCACAGGCAGAACACACAGCATAAACTGTGCTGCTGGGTAATTTTTTCCCCTCCCCACCACACATGTGCACCATTGCACAAACATACTACCTGTGACCTCCAGATACCTTCCACATCTGCCCAGATGTCATTCCATTGGACACCCACCTGTATGATCTGCCACACAGTCATACGTGGGATGCACTGCCTGTATAGTGCATCACAGTGCCCAGTGATGCACTGGCAAAGCACAATCATAAAGGAGCCCCCATGCATGCCCCATTCACTACCCTTCACCCCATGTTCTTCTGTTGGACTGTCTGGTTTGTGTATAGTGAAATTACATCAATTGGCGTGTCACACTTTAATTTCTTTGCATTGCCATAGTCCTGAATTGGCACTGGGCTGTTTATATGTGCAGGTGCAAAGATGAGCATTTACCCAGCTAAGCCAGAGTATCCTGGCTTCATCTTGCTCAGGTTTTTAGCTTTGTTTTAGTTTCCACCCACTCTGGTGGCATCTGTCACCTCACCTTCAACGTGGCTGGAAGCTGCTTTATTTTGTCTGTCTGTTTCACCCATTAGCAAACTGCATATATAAACATGTCTGGATTTCTTATTTCCTTACAGAAAACTAGTGCAGAATTGTAAAAAGAATTAGAAATGTCTTTCATTAAAACGCTCACTGGCAACCATAGATAATTGTCTTCTACATTCATTTCTCTGCTATATAATGCAAAATTCCTCCCTTCCAGTTTAGGAGGTTAAAAAATGGTTTTATAGGTGTTCACATAAGCACAATACTGAATTTAGTTTGATTTTGTAAGATATTTCTCAAGCACATATTCATACATGGAAAAAGTGTTAAGAAAATGAATAATAGTTTGCTAGTGCAGTGTCCACCTGGAAGGAAAGAAACATTCCTGCCCCAGTCCCACACTGACCTTTTCAGATGATGCACAAGGCTAAAATAGGAGAAACATGGACTCAATCTGCACTCTAGGAAGATTCTCTGGAGTGTCTTTTACTTAAAAGAGCAGAAACTCTATAGAATCCCCTAAGCATGTACACAGTGTGCCCAGTCAGGGATGGGGAAGAAGCATCATCTTCCTAGGTTTTAGGAGTTTTGTATATGAATGTAGTAGAAGTAATAGTATGGCTGGGCTTCTGTATCCATAGATTCTTTATCCACAACTTCAAGCATTATGGCTTGATTTTTTTAAAAAAAATGTATAAATTCCAAGAAGCCAACTTTGATTTTACCATTTAATATAAATCATTTTACTATCCATTGTATTTAATGGGACTTCAACATCCACAGATTTTTGTATCCAAAGGGGGTCCTGGAAGCAAAGCCCAGAGGATATTAAGTGCTCAATGTAATACTTTTTGCTATAAAACAAGATGACTAAGCTGAGGCTGCCATACTTTTTTGGGGAAAGCGAGAAATAAATAAATAAAACTTTGGACATATCGCTAGACGATTTGACTCATTGGAAAAATCAACAATGCTCAGTAGAATGGAAAGCAGTAGGAAAAGAGGAAAACTGCATTACAAGTATGCAAGACCTGAGGAGGGCACTCAGGGCTTGTGGAGGTCCCTCACTCATAGGGTCACTACAAGTTGAAATTGACTTAAGTTGAAGTTGACTTTACAGAAAATAATGGCACAGTCTCTAAGGAAAATAAAAAATACATTGATACAGGCCACTGATGTGAACATAGAATTAGTTAACAAATAGTACAGAGAACTAAGAGTTACCACTGATGAAGAGAAAAGAATCCTGTCCTGCCAATCTTTTTATGGCACAGAATAATATGACATCATAATGGCTATATCAGCCATAATAAAAAATGAATTCCCTTGACAGATATTACCCGTAAGTGCAGCCTGTAAATAAATGATTCATGCAAGTTCAATTACAAGGGTATGATGTGTATAAATGTGGAAAAAATGTGATACAGAGACATAGAGGAAATAGAGCCAAAGCAGAATTAAAATGCCTTCCAGCAAAATTTTGACCACATTTTAACTCCTTTCATAATACGTAACACTTTGGCCATGTTAACAACCTGTTAACCAATATTAGCAATTTGTTTCTATGCAGATTTGTATATCAGCTTGGCCATATCAAATGACACTTAAAATTACATTACAGTTGGCACTGAATTTCTGAATTCTTTTTTTATTTTTTTGAATAAAATTAAAATTCTTCCATTCTCATTTCTGAAGAAATTTTCAAATTTTGATTTGTTTTAATCAAAAATGAATAAAATAAAATTATCCATTCCCAATTAATGAAAAACAATTTTCCTAAAATATTCATTTCATATGTTTGGAGAGTCACTGTGAAACAGTCCATCTTGCATACTTTTTGAAAACAAATTGTTAAAAATGTGTACAATGGACAAATATTCACAAACATATTTTAAACAACGGGAAAATGTGTATAAAAATGAGTGCAAATGGAAGATCAGAATACTCTTTCATGGAGGGAGGGAGGGAGAATAAAGATTTATTGGACACCTCACTTCAGTCTCACTGATTGCGACATATCTCATATAAAAACCAACAACCCTGAAATGTAAAGTGTAAAACAAATGCCCTTATGGTGCAACTAGGCTGAATGAAAAAACAGCCTTATATCCACAATGAACATTTGCAGAAAGTGGGTGTACTATTCCCATCACTCCATCCTATCCTATAGAATTCTGTGATGTGTACTTTGATGAAGTACTTACAATTCTCTTCTAAAGATCTGTACTGCTATAGTTCAGAGGAATGGATTAGAGATCTCTAGCACATGATTCTAAGTATCTCAGCAATCTAAAAGTCCCAGGATTCTATAGGATGGAACCAAGACAGTAGTAGCTTTTGGTTTTATTTTGGATTGTTTTTCTCCTTTGTAAAGTGGTATGTAAAGCCTATGGTGCTATATAAATAAACCTGATGATGATGATGATGATGATGATGATGATGATGATGATAATAATAATAATAATAATAATAATAATAATAATAATAATAGAATTGCTCTGTAACAATTGTGCAGTTTTGGCACACCATAATGCATCAATATTCTGTTAATAAGTAAACATAATTCAGCTGTAAGTAACGCCCAGAGCAGATACAATCCAAAAGCTGTATTCCATTTACAATGTGATCTCAGGACCTTTTGGTTGAATTCCAACTTTATATTTTTAAAAAAGGATGATAGTACCAAGAAAGAAAACAAAGGGGTGAAACAGACTATCTCAGAGGGACATCTTGAAGTTGCCCCTGAGATAAGTGGATTGGGGCCATGGCAACCGCATGCCGCAGCCCCAATCTGCCTTTTTGCTAGTGCAAAAAGAAGCAGCAAATAGCAGCTCCTTTTTGCACGAGCAAAAAAGCTGACTTTTCCACCACAGCATGACAGGAAGCTGGATTTAAGACACTTCAGAGGTGTGTGGCATGTAAACACTGAGCCGAAGGAGGGTCGGGAGGCTGGTCCACATGTGGGCAGCTGCCCAGCTTGTAGCTGGCTTCTGGGCACCTTGTGGCCATGTGCAATCTGTACGCTATGTCCCCAAGACGCCAGGAAGCCAGATTTTTATGCCTGTCTGTTTCACCCCAAAGACAATCTTCAACTTGGATAAACTACTTTTCTAACAATATTCAATCCATAACTATTGGCACCTCATCTAATCTCTACAGCAGAGAGATTATATATAAAATACATCCCATAAGGGTGACACATCCAGTGAGGCTGCTTTGCTTTTGCCCTTATCTCCAGCCACCAATAAGAGATAAGGGATTCCCCATTCCATGTTCAGTGAGGCTTTCTAAAAGGCCATTATGGGCACCAGTGATGACTTTTTAAAAGGCTCTTCACAGTGGAGGAAAGGGCAGTGTGAAGGAACACCTGTGTGTATATTAGCAACATGTCCATGAGAGAGAAAGAGAGAGGAAGGTAGTGAGGGAGGATGTTATATTATCACACATGGGAAAATATTTGGTGACCGCATGCCAACAATGGCTTTGCATGATGCTGGCATGCAGATCCTTTCCCCAATTTAGCTACTGGGGGCAAACAGAAAAGTTTCTCCATCCTTGCTGGAAAGAAATCCCTAGCCATCATAAAAAATTAACTACACCATAGAATTTTATATTATAAAAAGTAATACAGTGATCTCCTCTTTGTACATTCATAAGCAGACAAAGGGGTGACACAGACTGCCCGAAAAGGGCAGATTGGCAAGCACATGGTATGGCACCAGTTTGCCCTGCTGCTGGCCCAAATAGAAGCAGAAAAGATTCACTCCTATTTGGGCGGGGAAAGGGCCACCTTAGGCGGCCCCAGCGCAACCCCAGAGTGACTTCCTGGTGCTCCTGGGATGTGCACCATCAAAATGCCATGCCCAAGGAGTGGCTTGAAGTTGTCCCCTTCTGGTTGGCTGGGCGTCTTCTAAGCATCTTGGGAGCATCAAAACACCATGCCTCCAAACTGCCTGGCAGCCGGCTTTTCCAGGCTGTCTGTTCGGCCTCAAAGTCAAAGAGAAAAAAATAGAGATGCTTATTTTGGTATTTGCACCTATAGAATAAAGTTGGCTAATGAGCAATGGGATGTAGATACTAAGGTTTCACAGCTAATACACTTTTCTCTAACTGTGAACTCAATGGTGATTTTCTCTTAGTGGATTTTTTTTCTTTATTACAGCCATTTGTCCAGCACAATTACAAAATTCCAATTTAAAACATAACTTAGTTTTATACCATAGGTTCATATACAGGCAGATTGGAGAATATAAACAAATGATAGTTTATAAAAAGTAAGGATAAAAAGTAAGGATAGGACTGCACAATCAGGTAAACACACAACAATGAGTAGGCTGCCATCACCTCGCAAACAACTCTATCATATTGTGTAATAGAGCACCATATTCAAGACATATTAGGTCAAAACCACAGTCATATCCCCTGTCTAAGCAAGAGTTAAACTACAAAGTGCCATTAATCAGATGCAACTTAGTGGATATAAAACTGTACTTTAATCAAATTCAGACATGATTTAAATGAAAATCTGGTCAATGGGATACAATCCTGCATTAGCTGGGAATATCAAGAGAATAATAAGTGAAAGTGATTGTAAAAAAATCATAGAATCAAAGAGTTCTAGAGTCAGAAGAGACCACAAAGGCCATCCAGTCCAACCTGGTGCCATGCAGGAATACACAATCAAAGCACTCCTGACAGATGGGCATCCTGCTTATATTTTTAAAACCTCCAAAACAGGAGAATCCATTACTCTCTGAGACAGCATTTCATTGTCTAATAACTATTTCAGTCAGGAAATTCTTCCTAATATTTAGGTGGAATCTTTTTTCCTGTAGCTTTAATCAATTGCTGTGTGTTCTAGTCTCTTGAATAGCACAAAACAAGCTTGCTCCATCCTCACTATGACATCCCTTTAAATATTTAAACACAGCTATCGTGTCACCCCTTAACCTTCTATCTTTTCCAGGCTAAACATACCCAGCTTCCTAAGCCGCTCCTTATAGGGCATGGCTTCCAGATCTTTCACCATTTTGGCCATCTTCCTCTGGACACACTCCACATTGTCAACTTCTTTCTTGAACTGTGGTGCCCAGAACTGAACACAATATTCCAGGCTGGGTCTGACCAAGGCAAAATAGAGTGGTACTATTACAGCATGCCCACTCCAGCTGCAGACTTGCCATCTGCAGATCTGAGCATCTGCAGAAGGCATCCCACTAATTTCAATGGGTGTGCATGCACACAGGCCTGGAAAAGTAATTGAGTGCCATTTCCAGATTTGATAAGCATGCCCTCTACTCCATCATCATCCAAGTCATTAATAAAGATGTTGAATAGCACTAGGACCAAGATAGAACCTCAGAAGATGATGAAGATGAAATCAATTTGAATAGATGATTTCAGTCTTTTCATTAGCAGTCAAACAAGCATGATTAAGAAATGTTATGCTTAGCTACATGAAATTTTGTTTCATCCCACCAACATTCAAACCCTGTCAGATGGATAAGATCTGAAATAAAAATATCTTACAGTCTGGAAGAGGTTACTTAAATATAGGTCCAAAACACACTGCAGAAATAATCCAGTTTGAGATTGTTTTGACTGCTCTGGCTCAATGCTAGGGAATTATGGGAATTGTAGTTTTGTGAGACACATAGCATTCTCTGTCAGAGAACTCTGGTGCCACAATAAGCAATTCCCAGGATTCCCTAGCACTGAGTCTGCTTAGTGCTCAAAATGGATTATTTCCACAGTGTGTTTTGGACCATAGGGGCTAGACAGATCGCCCCAAAAGAGTGGGCTGGAGCTGCTCATTTTTACTCCTGATGGAGGCTGCACCAACCAAACACTGTGGCCTCTGTTAGGACTAAAGTGGGTTCTTTTTAGTTTGCATGGTAGGTGCCATGAGTGCACTAATGACACACTTGCGTGCAGCATTGACACACACATGGTGTCGTGATGTTTAGATGCTGCACCATGCTTGTGTCATCATGGTGGCCCACATGTGGACGAAGGCCATGCCATGATGGTGTCACCATCAGCTGGTAGGACTCAGGAGCATGCGGTCACTCCGCAATCCCAGGCCCGAAAATCAGCCCCAGACTGCTGCTTTCTGGCAGTCTGTACCAGGCCATAGTCACTCATAATGTGCAAATGGCCACTAAATTTCTATTAGTATACATATGGAGAAACTGGCAGACTTTCATGAATTGCTAGTTCCATTGCTGAGCTTTTCTAACACTTATCTTGTTGTTGTTTTTAATAATTATAGATTAAGGTCAGTTCATATATTATTGTCACTTCAGTAAACTGGTTTCTTGAAACACAAACGGGAAATAAGCTTGAACACTTTGTACTGTCCTTCCTGTTTCTTCTGAGAGATTTCCTCAAGAAACTAAACCAGAGGCAAAGATGTATAGATTGGGAGGGCTAGATGGTTTTCAGCAGCTGCCAATAAATCCTCTGTGTAGCAGGTTTAGTTGGGGACACAGTAAAAAGGAAATAGTCCAAAGTTTTTTGGACCACAGATGTTGGGGTATAACCCAAAAGTGTTTAGTTCACATCAACAGGACTTCTGAATATACACCTAATCCTAGGTAATTGTATACCTGAAATTTATTTGTATGTGGAAAAAACAAAAGTTTATCACTTGAGACAAATTAATGATGGAATAAGATTTGCCTACCATACAGTACTGAGTGTTTTTAGGCAGTCACCCCAATGTTTTCTATGCAACAATTAATTACTTGGAATGCTATTTGAAAATATTTTGAAAGAAATCTAGAGTTGAATATCATGCATGTAAAAGAATATGAAAATTAAACCTTAATAACTCAGATGCCTTTAAAGTTTGAGAATATTGAAGCATTTATCTTAAGATTTCCAACAGTGGCCTGTTACAGACTGCCAAAATAAAGCTGCTTCGGGTCTCTTTGGAGGTATGCTGTTTAAATGATGCATGGGTCCTAAGAATCCAGAAGCTGCACCAAAGCTGCACTCCAGTGCTTAGGAATGGAGTGTGGCTTTGGCGCGACCTCCGGACTCTTAGGACCCATGCGTCATTTAAATAGCATACCTCCAAAGAGACCCGAAGCAGCTTTATTTTGGCAGTCTGTAACAGGCCAGTGTTTGCTAATTTCTTTTTAAAGGAATGTGCATTATATCACACAATATTAAAATTACACACACACACACACACACACACACAAGTGTGTGTGTGTGTGCGTGTGCGCGCATGCGTGTGTGTGTGTAAGGATCAGGGAACTATTTCAATAAAAAATACATACACAATTATTATCTTTAATCAGAGAGGAGCATGGATTTTATCTTTGCTGTAAATAATCCAGGGATTTTAGGCCATGGCTCACTTGCAAAAAATAAAGTAATCAGGGTCTCAGGGTTACTATATATCACCTACTTATTTGAAAGTCCTTCTCCCACTGATCATACCATTTTTGTAATCTGGGTCCTATATAGACTATTTTCCTTATGAAGCTGTTCTGGATATATTAATATCCTGTAGAATTTATGTATTTCATTTCTCTGTAGTAAAATCTTGTAAAATTCTTTTAAAAGGTTACAGAGATCTAATGTGAATCCTATTATGTTGTAAAGATTATGAACAATAGAAGGATATGAACAACTAAACAATGCACTCTGTCTTACAACTAAAACTATTTAAGCAGTGTTGCTTTTCTTGTATAAATTTAGTTATGTAGAATAAGTATTTAATCAATAAAATCAGTACAAAGGACTGTTACTGGATACATTGTCCAACAACTTGTTGGTAATATTTGCAAATAAACTGGGGATTACGCCCATGCATGTACTTTGTCAAGCTTGTGTAAAGAGGTATCTTTCCATGGGCCCCCCAGCCCAACAAGAAAAACAATCAGAAGAGTACCAGGTACAGTTCCTTATTCTCAACCACTGAAAGGCAACTGGGCATGTTCAAGCATCAAGCCAGAAAGGAACATTGTTACACTTCAGGTGGAAGTGCTCCTTAGCCCCTCCATGCCCAAGATAAGTCAGAACCCAGGCATACCCCACAAATGATCAGTGGTCAATCAGACAGAACTGCACCCTACAAGCCAATACTTGTGTTGCATACCAAAGAAACAGCTGAGTTGATGGAGTAGGCCCCATCCTCTCCAAAGAACATTGTAGACTTTTGTTCCACGAATGGGATGTGGGATCTTGGCCAAAATCTTTAAATCTGACCACTCATTACTTGTGATTTTTAAAAAATCATTAATTGACCTACATAGAAACTTCAGAAATACTTTAAACGAGAAAAATCTTAACTAACTAACAAACACAAACATGGTAGTTTGAGATAGCAAATGTCTTTGCTGCATGCTTAAAACTATATGTTTTTTTAATAGGGAAGGGCAGGAGAGTATAAAAACATATATATTTTTATTAGAGTTCCCATTCTAAATAAATAGGATGATCCATTAAACAACTGCACACATTTCAAACAATGCTGCTAATTGGAGCTCCATCTACACTACACTGCAGAATTAATGTAGTTTGACACCACTTCTACCGTGGCTCAAATCTATGGAATTTGGGGATCTGTAATTTTGTGAGATATAAAGTCACCTCTGTCAGAGAGTTCTGGTGCTAAAAACACAATAAATCCCATGATTCCATAGGATGACACCATAACAGTTAAAGCAGTGTCAAACTGCAATGTGGCAGTCTATAAATGGCTTTTTAACACCTTCTTTTCCACAAAGTCCGATTGATTTCCTTATTTGTCACTGTTGCCACCCTCTGCTGTTCATGTAGTCCCCATGGATACCAAACTCTGTGGATACTCAAGTCCCGTTAAATACAATGACACAGTAAAATAGTATCCTTTATATAAAATGGCAAAATCAAGGTATGCTTATTAGAATTTGTATATTTTAAAATATTTTCAAACCGTGGATGCTTGAATCAGTGGATAAAAAAATCTGTGGATATGGAGGGCTCACTGTATCAGTGGAACCAATTCTGTATTCATTTGCTCCTCTGTATGACTTGTGCTATCTTTGAACCACAAATGTCCTCCTATTGCAAGAAATAGAAAGAAAATGAGGCAGTTTACAGACCGCCCCTTTCCCAACCAGATCGGGGCCTCAGCTGCCACAGCGGCAGCCTCTGAGGCCCCGATCCGGTGCTTTCCAGGCCGCGGGGAAGCGGCAAAAGGCCGCTTCCCCGCGGCCTGGAAAGGGGTGTCCTTGGGGCTTCAGCAGCGGGGATGAAGAGAAAGGGGCCACTCGGCCCCTTTCTCATTTGTGTTGCTGGCGCAGCCGTGTAAAGCCTGCGCCAGCAACACAAACCTGGAAGGATCTCCATTTCAGAGCTCCTTCCAGTGCTACGGAAAGGGTGCCCCAGGCGCCCTTGCACGGCACAAAGATGTACCTTCTGTGCTGCTCTGTTTGGAGGCAGCGCAGTCGTGACATCCCAATGGCGGCGCCCATGTAGAATGGGTGCCGCCATTTTGTACGTACTAGGTACGTACTAGGGTTAGGGCGTCCGGAAAGGACGCCCTTTCCTAACCCTAGTACGTACCTAGTACGTACTTTTTGCCCATCTGTAACGCTCCTAAGTTATGTCCACTCTCAGGCACATACCATATATTCTCGACTATGAGTCGGCCTCATGTATAAATCGAAGACAGATTTGGGGGAGGAAATTAGGGATTTTGATATGACCCATAAATAAGTTGAGGGTAAAACTTAGGGGCATGTAACTAAGAGATCTAAAGCAGTGATTCCCAAATTTTGGTCCTCCATGAATTCAACTCCCAGAATTCTTGGCTGTTGGATAAGCTGGCTGGGGGTTCAGGGAGTTGAAGTTCAAAACACCTGGAGGACCAAAGTTTGGGAATCACTGGCGCATTACAGACCGCCCTAAATGGGTGGTCTCACGCTGCTGCCGGTTGCTGCGTCCGGGAACCACAGCAGCCAAACCGTGCGGTTCCTGGGCGCAGCAAGAAAGAAGCGCCAAAATGGTGCTTCTTCCTGGGCCCCGGAAGTGGCCCCACTGCGCATCCATGACGTCAAAATGGCGGCACCCATCTGTATGCGGCGCCGCCATTTTGTCGCACTCGTTACGCATGAGGGGCAAGGTGCATCAGAAAGCAGTGCCCCTCATGTGTAATGATGGTGCCTCTATGGGCCCGTCTGTAACGCGCCACTGATATAAAGGATGAAGCAGAAGAAAACAATGCCAAATAAATTTACAAGATTACAGCAGGCATAACTGTTTGTGCTCATCCTAAAGGATGGATGGATGAGAGAAGAGATGGGGGGAGGTTTGTCAGAGCTTCCAGGATCGATGATACCCCTGCTTTTCACCAAGGAATGGTTTCTTTTCTTTTTCTTTTTAATGAGTCAGATCGAGTACTTACTTTGACCTGTAAATAAGTCTACTCAGGGTTTTTGTGTCAATTTTTTGACTAAAATTTCTAGACTTACACCTGAATATATACAGTAAAAACTTTTATTTTGCATCAGGGAGCTCTTGGGACTGAAAGGCCTTTGGATCCAGCAGATTCAGGTCTCATCCCTCCTCAGTCACTGCTACTCCCCCAAACACCCCTATTCATGCATCTTCAGAGTTCCAACCTGGAGAAAATGGACTACTATCTAAATGTCTTCAATGCTATATCTTTTCCAATAAGGTCAGACCAGCATCACACAAATTTGAGGACATCTCAGGAGAAGACTTTTTCCTTATGCCTGCTGGAATGCATGTACAGCATCACAGGATTAAAGTCTTGGCATCTACATATATAAAATACATAAAATGTAAAGAGCAAAATGAAATTAAGTTATATAAAACAATGGGATATTGTAACAAAAATTTATAACAGCTTTGCATAGCCAATTTAAACCAGTTTTGCTTACTCTGCTCTCCTACCATCTGGACCATATGCAACAGCTATTAAGTGATATAAATATATGTGCACATATTGTGCAGTTCAACATAAGGCAGTTTGGATAATCCAGCAGTTCTTAAAGCAAAATGTTACATTTCTGCAATTAGAACTGTGTTCAGTTGTAGATTGTCACTCAAAATGTTACATTTTTGCAACTAGAACTGTGTTCAGTTGTAGGTTGTCACTCAAACTATTTTCATAATGCAGCAGTACAGTGCAACTATTTTCCAAAAGACTGAAAGGGAACCATATTGCAAATAGAGACACAAAACATCACAGAAGAACTACAGTTCCAATTAGGGCAAAATCAGACACTCTAGGCAATAAAACAACAGGAGGCATCACAACATCGATACCTGAGAAACACTGCCACTTGTTATCTAACCATATCGCTCAGTAAAAACATTACCCAAGAGACTTGGAGCCAGTCTAAACACTTCAGAAACCACCCAGTGCCGTATGGCATGAGATTCTTTCATACCTCAAGAGTAAAAGTTAGCCAGAGCCCCCTGACAAACTAAAATGATTTATTATCACAAGGCAGAACTAATGCATTCTGCTTTACAACTCTCCTGGTAGTCTAGAGGAGATGCTGCATTTATTACCTACAGTGCATAATGCCCATTGCAGAGTTTTGTATTATTCATAAGGCTGGCTTTTTTGTGCCATCATAATGCTGATAAATTATGAAAAAATTGCATATTTTATTTCAATTTTCTAGAATATTTTGATATACATATCAATACATCATGTTGCTAAAGGAGAAATAAGCATCACTGGTGACTATTCTTGACATGCTGACCTCAATAAAAACAAAAGGACTGCTGAGAACATTTTGACTCATTTCTAACATTTTACATAAAAGCCCAAATCTTCCTTCTTTTATATTTGGAATATGATGGGTAGAAATGTTTGTGTTAACCCAAACAAATGAGAAGCAGAATTCTTAAAATGCATCATTAAGTATACTAGTGGTAGACCAGAAAGCCAAAGTTCTGGCTAACACATTCCAGTCAAAATATATGATTTAGGTTCCTAGCTCCTGCTTCTCAATTTTTCCTTCTACAGCCAAACCCACTGAACTCTTGCCAAGCTGCAGAAGACATTAGCCTTCTGCCCCACTATGTCACTGATCACTGACTTAAGTTCCCTGTCTCCTGCTTATTTAGGTCCCTCCTTTTGAACTGCAAGAAACTCAAATACACACATGTTTCTGTAAACAAAAAAGCCACCCCAAACCATAGGATGACCTATGAAAACCTATTAGCCATAACAGTACAATGGAATTTCCATGCCCATGGATAGCAAATCTCTACAGATTGGAGATAAATAAAAACCACCATTACCACTCACCGGCCTCAAGCTCTACTTACAGTCCTCCCAAGGACATGTCGCTGATCACAGCTGCAGAGAGAATGGTGGGCAAAATGGAATTCAAAGGAAATAACTTTCAACTTACCATTGAAGTTCATTCTTGGATGGCCCAAAGGATCAATCCACATACTACTGGGTTATTCAAGTGCGAGTAGATGATGCAGGAGTCCAAAGTTATTTCCTATCTAAACCATTGGCTCTTTCTCCCTTCAAATCAGTTTCATTACAAAGCCTGTCTTAGACAACCAATCTATGCATAATCCTATTTAACTGTCATGTTTTGTTGTAATTTGTTTTGATTTATTCTACTTCATTTAATTGTATTTATCTCATTTTATTATGCAGCCACAATCTGGGAAGGAGTGGATTCTTCCTCTGGGTCATCCAAGAATGGTAAATAGCAACCTCTCATTTTCTAAATGGAGGAGCCACCCAAGTCTTTGCTGTTTGGGTGAATGTGGCTGCCTCTCACTACAGCCCAATACACACGGGCACTAAAAGGTGTGTGGTGCCAATTCTAGGGTTCTGGACCACACAGCAACTGCATGTTTTGGAACCCTAGAATGTGCCGCTGCCATTATCATGCTGGCATGCCATCTATATGGCAGCCGCCATGATGATGCCGTCACTGTGCAGTGTCCCCACGGCTGTGCGGGAAAGCGACATCATAAGGTCTGCAACACAGCCCTTATGACGTCGCAGGAAGGAGCTGCATTTCACAGCTCCTTCCTAGAGCGGATCATTCCTGCAGGAACAATCCTGAGGGAAAAGGGGCCATCCCTTTCTCCTTTGTAGGGCTAGTGTGTCCGGGGACATGAAACACCAAAGACACCCATTTTTCCACTTCTCCATGGCCAGGAAAAACACCAGATTGGGACCGCAGGGCTGCCGGTGAGGCTGCCCTGGACCCAATCCAGTGTGAAAAGGGGTGGCACAGACCTGCCCCTTACCGGTCTGTCTGTACGGCCCCAACATTGCTAATTGCAGGACTATTCACCCATAGGCTGCCCGTACTGACTTTTATTTATGGTACAAATGGGCCCTCAGTGATGCTCTCATCATATGCTAGGATTGCCTCGGGGCGGAGCGCCCACAGCCCCGCAACCCTAGCCTGTGACGAGGGCGTAATAATGGTGGCCCCCTGTATGGACACAGCCCTCGTCACAGGGCTGTGTCCATTGTTATGCCATTGTTATGTAACAGGAGTAGTGACAGGAGCTTACCCCATCATGCAGCATTCGGACTTCAAACTGCCACCCTCCTGATCTTCTGATAATCAGAACTGGCATCTTAACCACTAAGCCACTACATCCCTTAGTATGCAATTTCCCATGGATATAAAATGTAAGTCATCAGGACATGCAGACTCAGACAGTTCTGTACTGGGAACCAACATCCGCTCATCAGCCCTATCAAAACACACTAAGGTTGCAATAAAGCAGCTTCCTCCAGCCTAATACCCTTCATATGTTCAACTACCATCAGTATAACCGGTAAGCTGTCCTCCATATGCTGAGCATCCTTCAGCACTGAGTAAATTCACCATAATCATAGCCCATGTTTAGGAGTGTTAGGAATTGCCATCCAAAAATTTGGAGGGCACTGAGTTGGGAACATAGTTATAAGATACTGTAATGTGAACACGCCACATCAAATGACATGAATGCAATATTGTTACCAATACATCATAGTCATATCTGATTCTCAGGTCACCATCATCAAGAGGTCTCTCCTTTCCAGTGCTCAAGGTAGGTATAATATAAATATCTGCAATATAGATACCTATTATAAAGCTAAAGACAACAGTTGCAAAGTAAATGAATTTAATATGAAACACCATGAACATCTACATAGCTACAGGTAGGAGAGAAGATACTTGGATATGCAATTTCTTCTCTTATTTACATCTGTGAAATAAAATACTCTAAGCAAATAGGTTATTGGGAGCACAACTTTATACATGTACACAAATCTTGGCAAATTCCAAAACAGCGTAATCTGAATTGCTTTTCATTTTCCCCACTTAGCCTGGTATATTCTGCCACCTGCTGGCAAAATTCTGAGTTGCCACTATAATAGTTTCTGTCCTCAAAATTGACAGGAATTTCCCATATAGTTGATTGGTTATGAGTTATGCTACAGTATCCAGACAAAGGGGGGTGGAATTATGAAGAAGATATAAATCAGTAGAAATACTGGGTAATAGGTATACACTAACTTAGTTAATCCTTGGTGTACTTATGATTGGAGGGTCATATGCACTCTGTACAGACAAAAGATTAAGGGAAATATTGAAAAAGACATGGATCAAGAGAAATACTGGGGAAATATATACAGTAACTTTCTAATTTTGGCATGTACTGCTAGAACTGTACAATGGGGATACTTTGTACCAAGAACTCAGCACCACTGATGTTTAGACACCAAGCCTGATGCTGAGAGATTATAAGAATTAAATGCTTTTATTTTACGCCATAAACTTTTCAGATGAGTATCTTTGAAATATCTTGAGTGCTAGAAAGTTTCATAGATAGAATCCAAGAAAAATAAGAGATAAAAAAGGTGTTTCATCAAGTATTTGCAGTAAACAGAATGAAACACACTACATTTGTTAAAATAAACTATTATCATATAGAATTGGATATTATCTGGCATGCAGTTTTGCCTAATTTAATTTTAAAGAATAAGGAATTACAAAGAGTGCAGCTGATACTGTATACAAGCAAAGATCATATAATGTATGGTCCCCCCCCCCCGCAAAGTATTGTATATCCTAATAACAACAAAACATCCAGTGAAATATCATTTAAAGACAATAGACACAATGAATCCCAATCACAGGGCTCGCCTCAGCATTCAAGCAGACTATGGGGTTAATTTCATAACCACCCATCCATTCCCTATTATTCAAACCCTGAAAGGCAGCCCATTCTCAGTAAAATGTCATCCTTGTTTCACAGCAAACACAGCAGCAGCTTAGGTCAGAAAGCAAAGAAACTGGCTTTTAGCACTTGAGGAATGTAACTAGGCAAAATGTAATTACCCACACTGGAATGTGGCCAGGAGACTAGGAATGAAACCTTCTCATCCTGTGAAAATTGTGATAGACTTTTAATTAGCACAAGGGTCAGAGTCTTCATTTTACATTTAAACTGAAAGATGATACCATCAACAATGGAGGGGGCCCTTTACTACAGGCTGGTTTAGAATTCCTCCAGGAGGAAAGAATGTCAGTTTCCCAGAAGAAATTTACAGTGCAAAGCTTAAGTACATATTAAAATGATTTTTCTTTGCATAACGACTTGGTAAACAACTCTTCCTATGTTTGTTATGAATCTTTTATAAATATATTTTCTTAGTCACCATCTCATTTGTATATGCCAATATTAATTCAAACTTTAGTTCAAAGCACTGCCAGCTTAATTAGACATCACACAAGAGCTTTGCCCCTTCCCCACATGTGGGTGGACTCTCTCTCTGTCTCTCTCTCTCTCACACACACACATTTCAGAGATGAATTAAATGCATTTAAAACCTAATGATTATGAAGCATACGACAAGATGAAACAGATGGTCAAAATAAGCAGGTTTCCAGCTGGCTTTGAGGTGGGGCATTTAGACAACACATGTCTTGATGCTGGCTAGAAAGTGCACCCAATCCCGCTACAGGGAGAAAAGCTGGACTAAAAAGTAGCTGGAATTTCCAGCTTCTTCCCGGAAAGTGTACACCTTCATATGTACATGTATAAATGCACCAACGCCAGAGCGCCTCTAAAGGGGTGCTCTTTCCAAACCTTAACTCTAATTGTGCATATAAATGCCCCATCGCAGGAGTGCATTTAAAAGGGATAGAGCTGTCGTAACCAAGTGGTGAGGGTGGCAATGCCCAAAAGAGAAACCATGACACCTCCCATGGAGATGAGAACAACATACACAAAACAGTCAGAGAGGGGTCATCGGGTTAAGGGGGGGCATGAGTGTACCTTGCTAGCATCTGCATGGGCACACCTTTGCTCTGGTGCCCTGTCCTTGGATTGACAAAAAGCTTCACCGTTCAGGACCTATGCTGCACAAAATTCACATGTGGTTGTTTTCACAGAAATAGCATTTTCTATGTAAAAATATTGTTTTCTGTGCAGAAGGTGTTTTCTGAGCAAAACAACTGATT
The DNA here is from genome assembly GCF_019175285.1 of Sceloporus undulatus. Lineage (NCBI taxonomy): Eukaryota > Metazoa > Chordata > Lepidosauria > Squamata > Phrynosomatidae > Sceloporus > Sceloporus undulatus. Next base: position 64,550,810 of record NC_056526.1, read on the forward strand.
GTGAATTTTTCACAGAACAAGTCCTAAACTTTGAATGGGCTTTGAAAACTTCAAAGACTTTTCAAAGTCTTTCTTGCAATGGAAAGAAAATTACTCATTACATCCTTTGAGAAGAAAATTACTGATTAATTTTTAATAATTTGCCTCTCTAGTTAACTCCTTTGTGCCTGCTCAAGTGCTTAAAGATCACGTTGGTTATTACAACTGTTCATGATTAAATTGTAGCTAGGACTAAAAATAAATGATAGTGGCACAGAAAAGCAAGAAACTATAAGTGTTCATGAACATTATTAATTGCTAATTATACATAGCTGAAATGGAAGAATATGAATGCTGCCTTATATGTTTGCACATTTTTGTATATATTTAGGAAAAATAATATTTTAAAAGATCATTGCACTTTCAGTATTTTAAACAGTTTCAAGATTTAATGCTCTTTTTGTCAGATGAACAATCCATTATTTACAAGCTGCTTATTGCTCAAACAGGTTGATTAGATGTGTCCTAAAATCAATTGATATGTTAAGCACATTTCATATACTTAAGAAAGCATGCCTCTTTATAGCATGCACTTTGAACTATGCAAATTCTAACTGATGTGAAAAAGAAATCTCTTCAAGGGTTTGTGACTTTAAATTCTTAATTAAAACAGCTATAGAGAAGATCAATGAGGGAAAAATATTAATTGCATGCTAATAATCAGTATTTTATACTAACTCTTAACTATGCAAAATTTCCCCTTCCATGGAAATTTTTATGAACCCAGTTATTTCCACAGGGATGGCCATGCTAATCTGTTGTAGCACAGAATCTTGCAGAGCATTAACATGTTTAATAGTTGAACAGAGCATACCAAAAATCCATTGCTTGTGTGTACTAAGCCCTATTATACAGGTGCTTGTTCAAGATCGATGGAGAGATACTCATACCTTCAGGTGTTGCAAAAAGGTGTCATTCATATAGCGAAGATGGAGATCACTAAGGCTAGATTTGTCCCCAGAAATAATCTTCAGATCCAGAGGAGTACCACTTGCTTCTACCTATCGTTCCTAATTGAAGCCACTGTATCAATAAATTATTCACAATCCACCCTGGATAATGGAACTTTGTAAGGGGGATATTTACATATCACACCTTCTACCACCAATTATGGGGCCTCTACATGTCCCAGGACCTCTTCTAAGTGACGCCAAGTAAAACTCTTCATCTGAAATCCCATCTGTAAAGTAGCCTTACAATTGTCTAAGTTTCTGTCACCTCCTGTGAATATGCTGGTTTGTCTGTTACTGTCACCTCCTCTGAGAATCACCTTTGTTATCTTTACTGTAGGGATTCCTTTCGGTAATCTCACCACCAGTCACCAAAGATAACAACCCCAATTGTACTTCTGCTGTCACCACAGTTACTAATGTGCCAGATCTTGTCACCAAACATCACCAGTTTAATAACAACACAGCAGCCCAACAGTCATGTGTGCACATTACAGAATAATAGTTTTCCCCCCAAACAATTCATGATTACTTAATGTGCCAAGTTCACATGGTTATAAACAAATATTCTAGCCTAGTTGTTGGTCTAAACCTGCTGTCACAACCACAGTTCACAGACTACACTCACTGCTCAGACTAAACTGCGTTGACCAAACCCGATTGTACTATCTGCTACCCATGCTCTAATTCAGCTAACTTTAAACTGATCTAATATTAATGCAATGGACAATTCACAGAATTATAGAGGTGGAATAGACCACAAGGGTCATCCAGTCCAACCCACTGCCATGCAGGAACACACCCTGATAGATGGTCATCCAGCCTCTGTTTAAAAACCTTCAAAAAAAGGTAACTCCACCATATTCCAAGGGGAGTATTTTCCACTATCAGGAAGTTCCTCCTGATGTTGAGGTGGAATCTCTTTTTCTGTAGCTTGCATCCATTGTTCTGAGTCCTTTTCTCTGAAGCAGAAGTAAATATTTAGGTCCTCCAGCATAACTCTGTGTTCAACTTTAACCAAAAACATACACTGAAGGACCTAGAGATTCCTAGAGAAAACACTCCACTAGGCATTTGTAGCTCCTCCAATGCAATTCTATGGTCAATATCTGGCAGATGCTGACCACAGAGTTGCACTGGAGGGCTTAGATGTTTCTAGAGAGGTTTCCTCACAGATAAAACATAGTGTTTTTGTTATTTGTGGTTTTTCCACATTCATGGGGGTCCCGTGCCCCTAACCTCAGCAAGCATGGAGGGACGAGTGTATATAATACAGCATATACTTCCTGATACCCTTGCTTACAGGGCCAGGGCAGACAGGCAGGAAAAAGCGGCTCCATCCTGCATTGTCAGAAAGTGTGTTGAAACTCTGCTGTCCAAAATGCCTTCACCAAAGGCGGTTCAAACACCCACAAGCTGTCCACATGTGCGGCATCATGCTGTGCCATCGGATTTTTTATTTTATTTTACTTTATTTGCTGCCTGCCCACCATGCATGCACACCATTGAACCAACACATGACCAGCAACCTCCAATTTCTTCAGTACAGTATGAAGGCAAAGTTTAGTAGAGTGGAGAACCATAATTCAAGCAGCAGCTCAACTTTAAACTTGCTTTATAGTTTTAAGGATCAGGAACTTGAACTGGCCAAAACGCTATTGATAATCAATGGTGACTGCTCAGAAACTGTTAAGCAATAGAGCTTTAATATGTCTAGACCAAGTTAAGTATGAAAATATTTCAGTTTGCATCAAGAGCTACAGAAATTGAAAAGAAATTGTACCTTCATCTAGCAGGATCCAACATGCTGATAAAATTAAGCTCAGATTAGCCGCTATGAAGTTGTATTTGCATGCAATTAGTTAGAGTTCCAAAACCCATATAAAATAGTGTTGCCTCGTGCATATAAATCACAATCGTTAGCTGAAATTTTAAGTGTTTTTAGAATTAACTTTCACTTTCCTGTTGTTCAAAAGAAATGTTGATAGTTCCTTTTATCTCCTTAAAAAAAAAAAGCCCGCTGAACGTTATAGGGTTGCATCTACACTACAAAATGAATGCAATTTGGCACCACTTTAATGGCCATGGCTTAATGCTATGGAATTGTGGAATTTGTAGTTTTGTGAGATATTTAGCCTTCTCTGTCAGAGACCCAAAAAAACTACAAATCCCAGGATTATATAGCATGGAGCCGTGAGAGTTAAAGCAATGTCAAATGGCATTCGTTCTGCAGTGTGGTCTAAGACACAGATCAGGAGTACAAAACAAATTTTTTCTGCACTCCATCTTGCCTCAACATTCTTACAACAAAGCATGAACCAGCATTTGAACTATATAATGAGGAACTACATATTCTGTAACTATAAAAATGATTTAAAGTTTACTGATACACCACAAAAGATGTGAAGTTATCTCTCATTAAAATACAGTCATAATCAATTATGTCTTTACTGTGGCAAAATGAATTAATATCAAACAACACATTTGTAGCTAGTTAATTCTAAGTTCTGAGACTGATGTAAATTAAAAGATGGAGAGCTCACTTATTATGAAGATCTTGGGAAGCTAATTATAGTTAAAAGATACCACCATTTTAAAGATTTATTGCATTTGTTATAAATATATGTTAATCTGGTTGTGAAAGGTCAGTTAACAGAAAGTACTAATAAAACAAAGTAACATTAGATTACAAAGTAGCATTAGATTGACTTGTAAATGTGAACTAAAGTTGGTCAACCAAGGTGTCATGTACTCTGGTTAGTTTTATAAAGAAAGATGAGGTATTGTTTTGATTATTTTTTTATACAAGGATTAGGTATGCATTGCACAATTCTGATCACATCTAGGTTTGTGTGCAAAAGATCCATTACAATGAAATCTGCTTTCTGCTAAATATTTTGCTGAGGTCTGTTTGTGGCTTCCCTTCAATTTTAAAACTACTGAACTATAGGAAAGATATTTCTGTGTCCAAGAAATTTGATTTTTCTCATTCTGAAAACCTATATTATACTGTCCTCTACTGGACATGTTGCACCACTACAGCATTTGTTTTTATTTGCTCAAATACATGGCAAAAATCCATTCCTCTTCTAACAACTCTGTTCATAAATAGGTAACATCCCAACATGTTATCAACTACAAAGAAAGAAAAGCTTCTGAAAAATAGGTTTACAGAGATCTGTAAAAAAACTGAGTTCAGAAGAACTTTTGACCTTGGCCCTAAATACATTTACAAATACCCAGAATATATACTAACAATATATGTGTTTGGGAAGATTAGTTCGCATAACTATTGCAAAGAAAAACTGGTTGGGCTATCATCAATTCTGATTTTCAAGCCACATCTTGACTTGTCAAAAGAAATCTCTCAATGTGGGCCAGTGAGGAGGAACCACAGCTTGGTGGTACTATAGTTCAATCCTTGACATGTCCAGATTTTTTTTTAAAGGATCAGGAAGGAGATGGCTCTACAAAGTCACTACCAATTAGATTAGACAACATAGGGTTGCATGGACAAATAGGCTAACCTAGGGTAAGGTGGTATCTAATATTCTTATGCCTACATGAAGGAAAAGCTTTCAGAGTCTATAAAGAGAAAGCTTTTATATTAATTCTACATAAGACTCCAAATGTTGTTGCTGAAAAACTGTTCAGTCACCAAAAGACCCCAAAAATGACAATCATGGCAAACAGCACAGGTTTAAAGAATGAGTGCATACCTCCAAACTGTAACAAATTTCCAACTAATGCTATAAAAGGGCCAAAGAGAGGCTGATGACTACACTTCACAAACTGTAGAAGGGGCACAGAGTATATAAAAGCTTAGAAGCAACAAATTACAGTAACAATTTTATCTGCAATGTTACTTTTGTGAAGTAGAAGGGAGCAGAAACAATCCTTTAAACTAACAGAGTGCCTTATACAGGTACTGTGTTCTTCATACAGGTGAGTAGTCCTTATCTGAATTGTTTGGTGCCAGAAATGTTTCACATTGTGGGGTTTTTCAGACTTCGGAATACCTGTATTTTCATATCTATAATGAGACATAATAAGACTGGAGAGAGACCGAGGATCTGTGAAATAGTGGGAGATAGGGATTACCACCAATTTCACAGATCCTCAAATCTATCTCCATCTGTGTCTCTCTCCTGCACTGCAAATACATTACAGGAATATACTACGCCATCTGTGTTGTAGCTCAAAAAGTTTTGGATTTTGGAGTACTTTGGATTTCAGAAATCTGGATCAGGGATACTCAACATGTATAACAAACAGTGTCTTTTCTTTACAACTACAGTTTGCTGGTGGGGGGGGGAGTGTGATATAGAAAATAGCCCTGTTTATATTTGTGTTTTTTTTTTTAATTTAGTACTAGAATAATGACTAGTTACTGATCTGTTACTTTTATTTTATAACAATAATGTATTTACTTCTGAAAAAGGGACCAGCCAATGTCTGGGTCAGATAGCTGGGGAAAGCTTCCTGTTGCTGCTGTGGACTAACTTAGCTGTCTTAGGACTGCAGCCACTGGCTTCCTCAACCCTAAGGCACCCTTGGGAAACTCATCTTTCTCTATGAGCATATGATTCATGACCTTTTGTGATGGGCCTTTCGTAAAGCTTATCATTATAACCAAAAGAAGGGGAGGCTCTTGTTTTGTCTACACAAAACAGAGTTCTAAAGCTCTTGTGGCTTAACTCTTAAAATTGTCTTAGAGTTTTAAATTATACCAACCAGACAAATCCTAACATTAGTCTTCAAACCAGAGCCAGATATGGTAGACATTAACTGGTATTCTTTTTCTCAAAGAATATGATATATGTTCAAAGTGTCTCTCTAGGAAATCCTAACAAATTTGTTCTAAGTGTTTGACCCAGCCAATTTTAGAAAATGGCTCTGTTAGAGCCAGAAAAGCCTGCTGATAATCTCTGGGATGAAATAACAATAACAATGCATTCATAAACATTGGTTCATGTTTATTATGTATGCAAAAAAGAGGAGTTTCGATATAATCTGTTATTTTATATTTTAGAAAAGTATGTCCTGATATGCATCTTTTATTAACTTGCCACTATTGTGCACTTTTTGTCAGTCCATTTTAGGTAGCTCACTTACAGATTTCTATTAGTAGTATTTCTTTTTTGTACATTTTTTAAAAAAGAGGCAGTATTTCTAATAGACATTTTTAATGCACTCTTTCTGAGTGCTGTTTTTTCAAATCTCAAATAGGTTTACTAACAAGTTGACAAGTTGCTACTTATTTCAAAACTTTTATTTAGATATAACAGTGAAAACCGAAGTAAAAACAAAAACTAAAACTAAAAAATCAAATTACACAGAACAGTTTCAAAACTACTAACAACTGTCTTAAGTACTTACAGTGCAAAAATTGTTTACACCAATCTCCTTGTTTCTATTTACAGAAAAACCTTATTTGAAGCCAAACGGAACTATAAGCACTATTTGCATAAACGGCAGGCTTATAGAATCTTAGAAGCATAGAGTGGAAATAAACCACAAGAATAATCCAGTCCATCCCCCTGCCGTGCGAGAAGACACAATCAAAGCACTCTAGACAAATGACGATCCAACCTCTGTTTAAAAGCTTCTAAACAAGGAGTCTCCATCACACTGCAAAGGTGCATATTCCATTGTCAAACTGGTCTTACTGTCAGGGGGTTCTTCCTAATGCTGATGTGGAATTTTTTTCTTGTACATTGAATCCAGTGTTCCATGTACTACTCTATGAAAATATGTTTGTTCCTTCTTCAATATGGCACAGTACATACCGCCAACAAGCGGTATACCAGCGCTGATTCTAGGGTTAGGGACCGCACGGCAACTGCACATAACAACCGCCGTAACAATGGTGGCGCCCTGTGTATACGGGCGCCACCATTGTTATGTAAGCGCTGTGTGATATCCGCATGTTACCACGTGGCAACTACATAACGAGTCCGGCAGAGGTGCACTTGTTATGCCACCCCTGCGGCTCAAAAAGAACCCAGTTTTTTCAGTTTCTTTTTCATCCATAGGGAAGCTATGCAGTTTGGCGACTGCTGCTCTCTCCAGAGAAAATTAGGCCGCCATCAGGCCACCCTTTTCGGGCAGTATGTCCCTCACCTATGACATATTTTCAGATATTTTAACATGGCTATCATGTCACCTCTGAACCTTCTCTTCTCTAGGCTAAACATATCCAGCTCCCTAAGTCTCTACTCATAGGGCATGGCTTCCAGAACTTTCACCATCATGGTTACCTTCCTCTGGACACACTCTACCCTGTCAATATCTTTCATGAATTGTGGTGCCCAGAATTGGGCACAGTATTCCAGGTGAGACCAAAGTAGAATAAAGTGGTATTGTTACTTCCCTCAATCTTGACACCTCTTCATCCTGGAGAGAGGTTGATGCTGCCTAGGCTTTTTTAGCTGCAATATCACATTGGCCCAAGACAGACGGACAAGAAGCACCAACCGCACACTCCCAAATCCTAGTCTGTATGAATATCGCCATCATGGTGGGCTCCCATCCACATGGGGGCTGCCATGATGATGCAAGCGTGGTGCCGCATCTATACGTCAGGAATCATGCTTGCATCATTGATGCAGCACAGTACGCTAATGGTGCAATAATGGCAATGGCCAGACATGCCAAAAAGAATCCGTTTTTCCAGTTTCTTTTTGGTGCGTAAGGAGCCTGTGCAGTTTGGCTGCTGCGGGCTCCCTCAGGAGCTAAAACAGATAGCTCCAGTCCACCCTTTTGGGATGGTCTGTCAAGCCCCATTGCTGACTCATGCTCAGCTTATGGTCTACTAAGATGCTCAGATGCCTTTGACACGTACTGTTGTCAAACCAAGGTGTCACCCATCCTATATCTGTACATTTCATTTTTTTCTCCATATTGCAATTGCTTTTGTTACTTTTGACCCAGTTCTCAATTTTGTTGGGTCATTTTGAATTCTGATCTTCTGCAAAGAAACCATCAAAACAGAATTGAAAGAATTCAATTATTTGTCAAACCTCTGTCAAAATCATAATAAATTTCTGTATACATTTGGGGGAAGACTTGATTCAAAGCTTACTCTTACTTCACCTATGTTGTCACCACCTGGTATCCTTGCATACTACACAGATATAGCACTATAATTCCACTTTAACTGCCATGAGTGCAAAACATATAGGCAAAATGACACAACTTCAGGCTACATTGGGGGCATGATGTTTAGACAATGCACACTCTGAACATAGCCTGAAGCTATGTCAAGGCCATGTCAGTGAAAGAGAAATGGACCAGCAGACTGCTTCAGGGTGTGCTATAGTGGCCCAGATCAGGAACAGACCCATGTGGTCACCATGGTCCCGGGGGGGGGGGGGTCAGCACAGGTGCAGCCTTGAGCCATTCCTTTGGGACTGTCTGCATGTCCTCATGGTTGCATTCTATAGATTACTGGGGTTCGTAGTTCAGTGAAGCACTAGAGCTCCCTGGCTAAGAATCCTAAATGCCCCTCTCTAAACTGCTAATCCTAGGCCTTCATATAGTGGAATCAAGGATGTTGAATCTTACTGATGTAATTGTTTAGTGTGAAATGCCTGAATAGTCATTTGTTTCAAGTTCAGGACTTGAGTTTTCTTCATTAATACAAAATGTGTACTCTTTAACTGTTTTTAAATGTATAGTACCCCCTTATTCTCCTCATTATTTTAGAAATGCATTTTCCTTCATAATCTAATGAAGACCTTGTTATTTTTTTCTTCAGTTTTTCATGTATGCTAATAGTTGGAAAGCAAGCCATTTTTGTGTGAAATCTGCCATAAAGAAAAACATTTGAGAGGATTGACTGGCATAACTTTAATATAATTATAGCTACAAAATATCAAGGTCCTGTTAAAACTAAGCATATTTATTTACAATAATTGGCATGTCTTCAGCTGTTAGAAAACAGAAACCAAGTACCATTTTAACTCAAGACGATGTTATACTAGTTAATATAGGCCATTTCTCATTTCACACTTGCTACTTAAAAGCAACAGATGTCTGTACATTTTACATCTCTAAAGGTTTTCAACAGATACATTAGAGCTATTTTCCAGCTGACATTATGAATACAATGATCTTTTTTCTTTTTATCCTTTTACTAGAATTTAGAATTCCTCCCATGTATACAAAGTTGGCTTCTCTTTCAGTAACTCTATGATCCCCACAATATATTACCTTAGTCTTTAAAAATGCAATTCAAATTTATTATTTATGTATTATAATTTTTCCCTATCTTTTTATTGCAGACTTAAATTATTGTCAGAAAAAGAGAACTATAAATTATACTCTGTGAAGTAATCTAATGTCTGCAACAGGAAAACAATTTCAACATAAATGAGTGATCTTTTAAGTTATGGAAACACTTAAACCTGGCAACCAACAGTTTTAATGAAGTGATAGTTGTGATAATAAAATGAGAAGACACTGATATATGATGCCCTGAACACTGAAGGGATGAATGAGGGAGGCACACCCATGACTGCCTTACTGCTGTCTGAAGAAACAAACCAGATTCATGATGCTAAACCTGATATTTCTAAATGGGAACTCTTCAGGTAGCCACGTTCCCCAAAAATGGTAAGTAGCCACTCTAAAAGATGTAATCTGGACTGACATCTAAGTGACATGCCAGTATTTCTGAAGCCAAATTGGTCATTCAAAGTTTGATTAGCTTTCCTTTCTTTTCCTTTCTTAATTTTTAAATAAATACCCTGCCTTTTAATATACACACACACTACTAAAGAGGGTTTACAATTAAAAGTATGCAACAGGAGTCTACAACATCAGACAATAATTCCAACAGCCACAGAAAAACAATGTTGACATAATACACAGCGAGAAAGGAAAATAATTTACAAAGAAGCAACATAGACGCATTCCAGACAGGCGTTTGGCCAGCCTCCAGTACGTACTAGGGGTTGGCCGAGGACACAGCGTCCAATCAGGCCTCACCCCTAGTACGTACTGGGTAAGTCAAAATGGCGGTGCCCTATACACATGGGTGCCACCATTTTGACGTGGCGGTCATAACCGTGCTGCAAAAAGAACCCACTTTTTGCAGATTCTTATTGCTGTGCCGGGGAACCGCGCGGTTTGTCCGCTGCGGCTCCCTGGCGCAGCAAACACGGGTGCCGGCAGAGCGCCCTTTTTGGGTGCTCTGTAAAGTGCCATAGTGATCATAAAAGGAATAGGATCAAATATGGGGAATGGGCACTCCACTAAAAGTCTGCTTATAGAACCTTGTTTTAATTGCCCACCAAAAAACATCTAGCATCATGAACTGATTGCTGTCATTCAACAGAGCATTCCACAAGTGAATGACACTACAGAAAAGGCTATCTTTCAACAAATAAAAAGACAAAAAGGTACATAAAATAAATCACTATTAATGATTCAAAATGTTGAAAATTATTCTTGTAGTTACTAGGAGCTATGGATTCAGAGACATAGCTTGTCTCAGAGATTATGAATTCAGAGACACAGCTGCATCTCTGCATCTCTGTAATATCAGCATGCAAAGGGATCTTGCAGTTGTACCATAAACTTTTGTAGTCTCATTCTACTGCCTCAGATGCATGGAGTGAAGTGACACCCAAGGTGGCCCTTCATAGACTGTATGGATACACGTGGAAATGCAAAACTTGTGGGTATGGTGATGAGGTGACAAGTTCACTTTTAACTCTGGTTGTTGATAGTTTTTAGACTGAAAGATCCCTTTGCAATCTAGGAACTATGAAATATTTGTGTGTTTTAGTGTCACTTTTTTGTACAGACTTTTTTCAGAAGAACTGACTTAGCCCAATGCATCAACCTTCCTTTAAGCACTGAAATGCAAAGTAAAAAATGATACCCTAAGTAAGATCAACCACTACAACACTACAACAATATTTTTATTATTGAATATTAGTAGATCAAATCAGTGTGTAGAATAATATTCTGATGTATGTACTTGACAAAACTAGTTGATAGGTGGAGTTATGGATGGAGAATACAGCAGGCCTTTGATATCCACTGAGGCTTGGTTCTAAGACCTCCCATAGTTACAAAAGTCCATGGATGTTCAAGTCCCATTATATACAGTAGCACAGTAAAATTGTGTCCCTTCTATAAAAAGGTAAAATCAAGGTTTGCTTTTTGTAACTTATATTTTTTAAAAATATTTTCACACTATTGATGGTTGAATCTGTGGATGCAGAATCCTGGGGATATAGATTGCCAACTGTATTTCTTTCTGCAGCTCCTCTCCATGTAGCCTTGTTGAGCAAGAGTATGCAATTCTAGCTTTAGTATTAATAAACAAACACATTTTGGGGGAAATAACAAAGAAGGAAAGAATAGTGACTCACAAAATACATGTCAATTTATTCAACCTATGACATTAGGCAATTTGGTTTTAGCAGTGTGGTAGCAATGAGCAATCTGTTGATGCCATGTTTAAAACATTTTTTTTAAAAAAAGCAGAATAACAGACTGGAGTAAACAAATTTAGTCACTTGACATAACCTTCTTTAATCTCCCATCTGATTTACAAATGTGAAGATGACGTTGTCTGAAAGCAGCCCAAATTAATTGATTACTGGGAACCATAAAGGACTACATACATTCTAAACTGGCTGAACAATTCTCTGTACTATCCTACACACAGTACAAACCTGGAGAAAAGCTAGACTGGAAGAAAAATATGTTATAAAGAACATACATAGTCTACATCTTTCCCACAATTATGAAAATAACTTTGAGTGGATATACAATGTGTTCATATAAGCCATTAAAGTCTCCCATTATAGGGCACAGAGGTCACTTCTACAGACCTGTGATTTGGTTCCTAGTAGATGGCTGAAAAAGCAGCAGCAATGTATCCTTTCTTATTTGGCACATGGACTCCCATTATACTTGTAACAGATTTTCATGCTTACTCATGTTTCATTTTTGCTAACTCTGAAGCCAGACACAGACTGGCTCCATGTGTCAAGAGCTTAAATAACCATCTCCAATTTCAGTAGACTTCCTAAACTAAAAAATGGAATTCAGTATCAAGTATAATTCTGAGGTTATCTTTTGAACAAGTGTGCTTAGCTATAGATTCAACCAATGCTTCTTATATGCTTCAAATAATAATAAGAAATACTGTCCAGCTTTTATCTCTTAGTTTATTGACCAATATTTCTGTGCCTCCTCTCTCTCTCTCTCTCTCTCTCTCTCTCTCTGTGTGTGTGTGTGTGTGTGTGTGGCATGTAGTTTATAAAGCTTTAGAATATTCTTCATTCTGATAGATATCAACAGGAACCATCATAAGAATGAAAGGTAGATCATTATGAGAAGATTATTCTATGACCTATAAGGAAGCTAGATTCTATAAGGTTGAACAGGAGCCACAGGGAAAGTTTAAGGAAATATTAAGATGTTAAAAAAATGTTATTTGCTTCAAGTCTAATAACTTATGAAAAAAAATAGTATGTTATAATGACAAAAGAAGACCTATATGTAAAATTGTTCTTAATTTTGTTTTTATTTGAAAATCAATAAAAATATATGCAAAAAAATAAGAATGGCTCAGTCCATTGTAAAATCTTATGTAATATCTTTTTACAATTGTGATAAAAAATATTTAGAGTCTTAAGTATTTCAAGAAACATGAATTAAAGCAATAAGAAAAATGATTTCAGATTTTAATTTTATTATTCCTCACCAAAGGCAACCACTGAAAGCTGTAATTTCTAGATGAATATCAATGCCACAAAGATACACTGAAGTTGTAATCTTATGCTCAGTTTATATCAGTTAAAGGAGTACCTTGCTTCAGGCTTCATTCATCCACCTAGAAAACCTTTCCCACTAAGTGACAGGGCAGAAGCCCCTTCTTGCTTAGCCTACCCCATACACGAACCATCTATGATTACATCTCCCACTTCTGTTCTTGGCTCCAATTTGCTTGTTGTTCTGCCTAATCTCTGATTTCTCCTCACCCATATCTTCTAGCCCTGGTCTTTTGGACCATAGTTTTTCTTCACTGTATAGTCTAGAACAACAAATCACCAACATCAAGCAAAGTGGAGCCAAGAACAGAAGTGGGAGATGTAATAAATACAGACTTTGACCCAAAAGTTATACACATTGGCTCATGGAGCTTGACGACTAACAGCAGAAGTATCCCAGATCCAAAACAAAACACTTCAGATCATTTCTGTGAGAATTGTGGAATAACAGTGCATCCATATATACATTTTTTTTAATCTTGAAAACAAATAATTTAATTCTCTTATTGAGAAAACAGGAAGGCTCCAAGTCATCCTAGCACAAGTTCAACAGGGCACACTCACTGGGGGCTTTCTTTAATATATTTGCATTTGGAAACAGGGTAAGACAAGGATGCATTCTATCACCCTATTTGTTCAACATGTATGCAGAAGATATCGTAGGCAAAGCAGGTTTAAACTTGGAGATATCTAAAATGAATGAAATCGGAGGAAGTAATAACAACAACCTAAGATATGCAGACAACACCATACTACACTGGGACTTCAGTATCCATGGACTTGCCATCTGTGGATTTGAACATCCATGGACAGCAATCCTGTGCTGTCCCCAATGGCTTCCCCCCTCTGAGGCTTCTGCCCTGGGCTTGGCTTTGGGGGCAGCTTGGAGGCAGAAGTTGGAGCCTTGTTGGCTGGAGGGAGCCAGGGCTCAGGCCAAGGCCAGGGCTTGGGTCTAGGAGCCCCCCCCCCCCAGGCACAATGCCCAGGATGGAACCTCCAGGCCCTGAGACCCAAGCCTCAGTGACAGCTCTGGCTCCCTCCTTCCAATGGTTCTCCAGTCTCCACCCCTGAAGGAGGGAAAGAGAGAGAGGAAGGAAGGAAGAACGTCAGTCCCACTGTTCCCATGGCCACGCCATCTTTGGGGACAATGGGATTTCCACGAATTTTGGTATCCATAGAAATCAGATCCCTCATGGGTACCAAGAGTTCTCAGTACTAGCAGAAAACAACATACACTTGGAACAATTAATAAGGAAAGTGCAAAGGCAGGCTTGCTACTGAACATTAAGAAAACAAAAATAATGACCGTGGAGGATTTACATAAATTCAAACCAGATAATGAGGTAATCAAAATAATTAAAGATATCCCATATCATTAATTAGAATGAAGAATGCAGTCAAGAAGTCAGAAGAAGACTAGGACTGTGAATGGAAGCTATGAAAGAACTACACTAGACCAGTGGTGGTGAACCTATGGCAAGCGTGCCAGAGGTGGCATTCAGAGCCCTCTCTGTGGGCACACGCTCTGTCACCCCCGCACAGAATTTGTCAATTTGTTACTAGAAAGCCAGAGGAGCGTGGCAATTTGTGATAAATAAGTGGGGTTTGGGTTGCAGTTTGGGCACTTGGTCTGTAAAAGGTTCACCACCACTGCACTAGACCATAAAGTACAAAGATATGGAACTGAACACTAAAGTAAGGATCATCCAAACCATAGTATTTCCCATCACAATGCATGGATGTGAGAGCAAGAAAATCAATGTATTTGAAAGCTCTCTGGAAGCAAAGATGACTAAATTGAGTCATACTTTGGCCACATCATGAAAAGGCAGGACTCACTAGAAAAGACATTAATGCTAGACAAATGGGAGGGAAGTAGAAAGAGAGGAAGACTGCATAATAAATGGCTAGACTCAATTAAGGAGGACATGGCCCTGGACTGCAGGACCTGAGTAGAGCAGTTGAGGATAGATCTTGCAGTTGTCTCATTCATGGGGTCACCATGAGTCAAAGTATACTCAAGGGCAATTAAAACAACAGTGAACCACTGCAATTCAAACATCTGATGCAGCTTGCATTGTGTAAAAAAATAAAATAAAGCTCAAATGCTTTGAAGACAAAGTATTTTTCCCCAAAGGAGTCATATCTTTCCTAAAGTGATATTTTAAACGACTTGCCTTAATTTTAAACAATGTCTATATTCAGTAAAATCACAGCAACAAACCTAATGAACTATCTCAGACACCAAAGCTTATTATTTTTATTTTTGAAACTCCAGTCTGAAAAATCCATGACTCAATAATAAAGTCATTCTCAATACATTTTTATTCCTCTTCCATTTATCAGCAATGTTTATACATCTATTTTATATACTTTGTCAAAAGTATGCCTTTCCCTTTAGCAAAAACAAATATGACATCTAAATTATTGTCAAATGGAACAGCTGTCTTTTGTTTCAAAGGCTTTGTTGCAAGAGTCATTAAAGCTCTATTTTAAACACATTACAAAGAGCTGAAATAAACTACTGAATAAATCAATGTGTTAAAAAGAGAAATACAGTTTCCCAAGAAGTAGCACAGGTATCATCAAAGCACAAGACATCCAGAAAAACAAGTTCGGTATTTATGGTTTCATCAATTTTAATGGCTTTTTCCTCCAAAACATAGCAACATAGCTATATTGCCAGCAAATATAGATGAATCTGCTCTAGGTAGAGCACATCCCTAAGATTTATGTAAGACCAGCATTATTTTACCAGAACAAAGTAAACTAGTGTCCTATGATCCTTTAATAAATATGTTGAACGCTAAGCTCACAGCCCAGTAAACCAGAGGAGTCATTAGTGTGTTTGCACCAGGTGACACCCTCAGAGGGGATGATATTAACTCCACTACTGATCGGTGGGTCCACAAAGCTGGCCATTGAACAGGCTGTCATGGCTTTGAGGCCATGTTCCTTTTCCTATCCTCTGAAACTGGGCATATTTTGGTGGCAAGGCTATACAGTAGGTGTTGCTATGCTGCCACAGGCCTGCCTGCCTCCTTGGGGAGGGTTCAATTCCTCCCTGACCCACACTATTGAACAAGAGGGATGCCCCCAAATTCAAATGCTGAATTTGTTGCCACTGAATCCAGAAAACAAAAGTAATTGGTTTTCTGGAATCCTTAACTTTAATATCTAGGTTTCACCACATATGGATGCAAGAACAGTGAAGAAAGCTGACAGAAAGAAAATAAACTCATTTGAGATGTGACGCTGGAGAAGAGTGCTGAGGATACCATGGACAGCCAAAAAGACAAACAAGAGGGTTCTTAAGCAAATAAAACCAGAAATTTCCCTATAGGTTAAGATGATGCAATTAAAGCTGCCATACTTTGGCCACATCATGAGAAAGCATGACTCATTACAGAAGATAATAATGCTAGGAAAGGTGGAGGAGAGCAGTAGGAGAGGGAGACTACATGCCACACAGATAGACTCAAATAGGGAGACCATGGGTATGAATCTACAAGAGTTAGGCAGAGCAGTGGAGGATGGGGGCTTGGAAATGTCTCAGACACAGGGTCACCAGGGCTCAAGGATGACTCCATGGCAGCTAACATCAACAAACAAAAATTTAATTTCAATTTTTATTCCAAAAGGTGATCATTTAATGACAAAAAGTAAGATTAGTTTTTACAGAAGATTTTGTTTCATCAAATCTCACTTCACAAGAGCAATACACAGACCACATACAGGAAAAAAACATGTTTATATATCTACATCTATATATAGTATAACAATAGTCAATTCTGTGAGTGAGTGTACACACACACACACACACACACACACACACACTTAGCCTATAATCTTTGAGTATAGCCAAAAACGTATCTAGTCTCCCAATAACATGCTTTATAACATATCATACTGCAAACATATTGTGTTTTATTTTCCTAAAACCATTTCCCCCATCTATAAGAGGGAGGTGCTGACAGAAAAGTACTTTTTTGAATTCCTGTTTTTGCAAAAAGTATTCAAGCTTACATGTATAAGCTTTGACAGCTCCACCTACCACATCAGTTTCATCATTCTTTTCTAAGTATTAGAAATATTTCCGTGAAGGTAAAGTTTGCTGAAAACCAGAGAGCACATGTATTATTATGAAAGGACAAACCTCATAAATAGAAACAGATTTCCTGCTGTGCAAGTGGAATGGATGGGAAAGAAGTTTCTGACCTAAATTTAAAAAAAAAAAAAACTTTTCAGTAGCACTGTACAAATTTAGTACCTCTCTGTTACAGCCTTGTTAAGAAATGAATCAGACCATTCAGATATTATCATTCTGATCCAAAAGAAGTTCTATAAAATACCATAACGCTGAAGAAGTGGGTAAAAGGAGTTTTAAAAAATCATTCTGCATTCAGCCAGTCTATTTATCCAGAAATCTGTTATAACTAATTAAATTTAACCTGGAGCATATAACAACTGAGTTATGACTTTCCCTTCTGTAGTTCCAGATCATTATTGAGACATGTGAATCATAAGATCCTGATGAATGCCTGGCACTGTTCAGTTCATTGAAAGAGGACTCAAAATGCCCTAGCTTTGCTCTCTCATAAAGGCAGATGAAGGAAAAGATAATTCATGACTTTTAATTTTGACCTTAGATACAGAATTCAGCCTGTCTGGCACCATCCTTTGTAATTGCTGGGGTTGATGCTAGCCCCTGATCTTAAGATTTGGGGGAAGGGGTCATAGTTAAAGGTGTCATTTTGGTAGATGGATAGCATTCTTAACTGTGTTTGAATTAATCCATGACAGAACAAATAATTTAACAACAGTTTAACTATTATTTAAAAGCTGAAGACAAACAGCACACACACATGAGCAAGAGGCTTAGTAAAACTTTTGGGCAGCTCAGATATCTAAGGAAAAATGACTTATTAATGTATAGATTTGTAACAACAACAACAGCAACAATACATTTTATTTCTTACCCACCTCTCTGCTCAAGTAAAGAGTAAAACACACAAAACCACTTTAATACATTAAGTTAAAACCCATAGGCCACATTAAAATCATCCAACATAAAAGTTAAAATATACCGAACTGGATAGGCTTGCCAGAAGAGATAGGTCTTTAATGCTGTTTTAAACTCAGACAGCACATTTAGCTATCAAATCTCTCCCAACAGGTCATTCCACATTCTAGAGGTGGCTGATGAAAATGTCCTCTAGGTGACAGTTGTTAAGCTAGTTCTAGTTCTCTAATCTAAGCTGTTACTATAAAACTAAAACGCAGAATGAAAACTCCCTCAGAAATAGTTGTATGGTTTCCCTTTGTCTCTGTGGCACACAAGACTGTCTTTAATTTAATATTTGCAAATATTCCTGCAAATTGGATTAGTAGATGAATTGTTCAAAATAACAATAGTTATGATGGAACTAAAATAAAAAAGCACCAGCCCTTGAACGAAACAAAGTACAAACCCTCCTTTAACTCCATAACTCTATTAATGATACATACATATTCTCTCCCTCCCTCCCTCCCTCCTCTTTCTCTTTCTCTCTTTCCACTGGTCCCCAATTTCCCTTCCCACTTTGCTTGCCCTTCCATGGAGCATTTAGGCTTCAAAGAAAAGCTTTCATTGACACCAAAAGAGTCAGCAAAAGTCCTTAAATCTTACTGCACTTCAAGAAAGTAATGCTTGGATGACAGCACTACATAGAGCAATTGAAGACTTGTCAGCTGCCATTCCCCAAATGTTCTCCTCAATGGCAAGTTTAGAAAGATCCCACTCATACTTCTAGATAAAAAGGCAGGATATATACACAGGAAGATTGCAAGAATAATTTAAAATCTAGGCAAAAGAGTATAAATAGAACAGTAAATGATTAGTTTGTTATTAATTTTCCAGATAATCGAGAAGGAAACAATTTCAGAATGAAAGTTAGATTCTAGGAAGGAAATAACGAATGAGGAATGTATGTAATTTATGTTTTGTTATATGTTTTATTGTATGATATTGTTTGGATTTTATAATGACTATAATTCTGAATAAAAATTATTTAAAAAAAAGAAAGATCCCACTCATATCAATGGTAAGGGGGCAAATAAAGAATTAATCCTATTTATAATTGTTTTGGTTAGTTGGTTGGTTTGAGAAGCCTGTCTGAACACACAGAAGATCATGGCCAGAAAGCAAAGCCCATAGACGTCCCTGGTTTGTTGTTGTTGTTGTTGTTGTTGTGTGTCTTCACAACTTATAGTGACCCTATCATAGCGTTGTCTTGGCTAGAGTTGCAGATTATGCAGACCTACCATTACTTTAGGTCAATCTGTCATACAGATGAGTAGGATATTGGGATGATGGAGATGCTTCCTGAAAAAGAGAGATTTTGTCCAAGCACAGATTGGTCCAAAGAATCCTACAGAAACTCAGCTTCTTGTATGCATTATGATACCTGCATTCTTAGGTGACTACTGTATTTTTACTCCTATTGAAACAATACAACAGCTCTGCTAGAATGTTTCACTGACATGAACAGTGCAGTAGGAATTAGACAAGTGCAAAAGAGAGTCAGTGTGATGTAATGGTTTGAGTATTGGACTAGGACAGTGGGAGACCAGCATTTGAATCCCCACTCAGCCATGGAAACCCACTGGGTGATATTGGACAATTCATACTCTCTCAGCCTCAAAGGAAGGCAAGGGAAAATCCTTTGTGAACAAATCTGACAATAAAAACCCATCTTAGGGCCACCAAAAGTCAGAAATGACTTCAAGGTACACAACAACAACAACAACAACAACAACAACAACAACAACAGTGCAATGATGTTTCAGATAGTGCCTTCATATGCAATAACACTTTGGGTCATGGTTCCAAAAATGCATGACTAAGATGCATGTCCACATATGAAATTCTATACAGTCAACATTTCAATTATCATATGCATTACCAGCATGTGACTCACTAAAAGAGTGGTAATAGTTCAAGTTTAATTATTTCTCTAAGATTTGGGTAAATATAAACACTGTTAAGATGTGCATAATATTTTGGAGGAGTTAGGTTTCCATGCTGTACCAGTATGGTTCATCTAAAGGCCTAATGGATGAAGCTCCACAAGCTCCATAAGCTATTGCTTGTATAATGGTTCTTCCACCTGCACCACTTGCAGCCAAAAGATGTGCTGTGTCTGTTTCTGTTTATCTTAAAAGGGGTTGCCAATGATGAATCTAGCACATACTATAAACAAAGTGAACAGAATTGCCAAGGAGGGATTTGAACCCTGATCTATCAATCAAGAGTGTCCTAAGCCAACACTCAATCAACTGCACCATGCTAGCTCTTGGGAGAAAAATACTTCTATGAATATAACAAGGCCAATCCTATCTCAAGAAAACATCCTAAAGAGGGCAAAACAACATTAACCGCTGAGCAATTAATTTTAAAAAAAGAATTAAAACTCATTAATTTCATATATAAAGCTTCAGTGAACAAAGTATGAACCTCTTATCTTCTTTCCAATAAAAACATCATTTTCTCATTTTGTTTTCAGAACTGTAGCTTCCACTCCCTTCAGGACTGACATAGTATTTATCAGGATGCCTTTTATCAAGGTTAAAAACTGGTATTTCATGCCCCCAGGGAAAACAAATTATTTCTAGTTTAGGGCACAGATATCTTTAACAATTATCTTTTGTGAAATACAACTGCTTCTTTACAGATTCAGCTGCATCAGATTACATGATGCACAAATTACACTTGGTTTTTCAAATGTGATTATCTAAGGCAGAATATTCAAACAACATTCTTAGCTGTCAAAAGCAGAGTGCATTTTATGGACAAGATTTGTATGCCAATTAGTATTAATTCTTGAATGCCCACATGATCATATATTTTCAGCATCAAGTAAGAATGAGTCATGAAATGTCTTTGTTCATAGAAAGTCACTGAAAAACATCTAAAAGAAAAAAAGGAATAGAAGTGCTGTTTCAGATCAAAGGAGACAGTTTGTATGTTAACAGTTTAACATTTAAAAGTTCTTATCTGTACAGTTTTTCCTGTATAAAATTTTGCCATTACACTGTGTGCATGTGTGTGCGTGCATATTGCCATTTTTACAGCCTTTTACACAGAGATGGTCCTGTTTGCTCCATTGTGAATGCATGTGAAGAAATGGGAAAGTACATTTATCACATTAGAAAATGAGCAAGTTAATCAGCCCTGTGTTGTGGCTGGCATTGTTAGGTTCAATCACAGTGTTTCTAGAATAGATGTGAAGGCAGAGTTTCCATCTGAATACGCAGAAACTTGTCCCTATGTTGGCATCCAGTTGTGTAGAAAAATACTTCTGCCTCTCAGAATACTCTCTGACCTTAAAGTAGCTTATGTAGAGCAAAGGAGCCTGAAAGGAAGATGAATGGAAAACAGCTGAATTTTAATACTACGTAGTTCAAGTTTACTACTTGAGTCAAATAGGGATAATCTGACCTTCTGTAAAGGTCATGGTGGCTTAGAGTCTGAGCAATTCTCCATATCATTTCATACCCGGACTTTTTTTTCTTCCCTTTTTTTTCTTCCATTCTATGACACTCCAATCCCAAGTCTTCAACTGTTTCCCAATTGCCTCTTGCTTCTTTGGGTTTTGCGGACTAGCACAGAGCGGTGTGATAGATTACAACCAGTCCTTATCCCAGGGCTTTCCCCTCTCTTACAAAAATCTGCCAGGGAAAAACCTCTAAACAAATTATAAACATTCAAAAATTATTTGTTGTGAAGCCAGACCGTGTTCACAACATTAATATTTATATTAGTTCTGCTTTTTTAAAACAGCACGACTTTTAGTGCAAGGTATGAAGAAGCCCTTCTGTCGGTTCACTTCCTGATTTGAAAAACAGCTTATGTAAGTCCCTAGAGAACTGAGGACAG
Source organism: Sceloporus undulatus (assembly GCF_019175285.1). Taxonomy (NCBI): domain Eukaryota; kingdom Metazoa; phylum Chordata; class Lepidosauria; order Squamata; family Phrynosomatidae; genus Sceloporus; species Sceloporus undulatus. The sequence goes on from NC_056526.1 coordinate 64,572,511, forward strand.
ACAGAAATGGCTGCAAATGAAGCCTTTCAGGATTTTCTCATTAAAATGAGTTGAACCCCAATAGTAGACAATTTGAATGCATTAATAAGGACACAAATTAATCAATTCCGGTATTTGCAAGCTCTGTACATTCATTACCATGATGATAGTAAACAACTGTTGTTTGTGTGTGTGAAGACTTTTAATGACCATTTTTCGCAGTTTGTTAGAACAACAGAAGTCACAGAACCTGCCTGGAAAAAGAGGAGTCATTGCATTATAACTTCAAACCTAATCACATTCTCATAAACCTCAGAGGAAAGTTTAATAACATAGGTTTAACACACCTTCAACTATGCTTTGCTGGCTGTGCTATAAAACCTATTGTTTCAAAGAACCTCATGCATTGAAAAAGTTGGGATTTGCAGTCCATGAAAGCTCTTTGAGGTGCACATGACACTCGTTTGCTTGCTGTAACAGACTAAACAAGCTACCCTGTTGAAGAAAATAGCTCTCACAGCAAGCATTCCCATATAACAAAGAAGAACTGCATAGCTAAGTAGTGCAGATCCAGGAAGAAAAAGTGCAGTTCACAGTTCTTCAAAGAGACCGTGAATATATAAACCTCAGTGGCTAAGAAATACCAATACGCCTCATGTTTGCCTACACAAGTACAATTAATTAAAATAATCACTGATGTATTTTAGAATAAAATATATTCTTGTCACTCATCCTGACTTCTTTACCCCATTATTACAGAAAAAAATAATATGAAGCCATTTTTCTTCTTGATTTATAAGTTCAAAACATGACCTGGCACACGTTGCATGATGAATCCATACAGTTTTCGAACAAAATGTAATGCCACTTTTATGCATTAACAACACAATAACAACACCCTGCAGGATAAATAATGATTTCTTAAGTCATTAAATGTTTCACTAGTAATCTCAGTCCCAAGGAGAAACTAATGTGCACTTTTAAAATATAAATCCATGATATGCATGAAATTTAACTTACTTTTCTTACCTCTATGATCTTGTCATTAATTTGTATACCATCTGTCCTTGTCAGCAGGTCCATGCGCTTGGATTCTGGATACATAAATTCCTTTTGCAGATTCTACCTGATTGCCCTAGAAATGAACAAGCATACTTGTTTAAAAAGTAACAGAAGCGAGGTCCTGGAACTAAGAAATAAGCATCTAGTTTAAGGCACTGGGTATTTAGCATATCCGTCCACTCGCTCTTAGTTTTGTAACCTTTAGACTTTTAGGTTAATCTGCAGTAGATGAACTTTGGGGCAAACAAGGTGGCCAGGAGGCAGAGGCCCCGCTTCCCCCAGAGCACCCAGGACCGGCAACCACATGCTAGGGTCCCCCGATGCCAGCCCCTGCCAATGGACCATGGCAATAGCAGAAAAGATCTGCTCCCGCAGCGTAGGCTTTTTCCCTGGGCCTGCCCCTTAAGCAGGCCCAGGAGCACCCCTGGCCCCAACAGATTCAACATGGGTGAGGGGCATGTGTGCATCTAAAAACCACACCTCTAAGCCATGTAGAAGTCAGCTTAAAAGCCCGTCTGTTTTTGGTATCCAGAGTGGACCTAAAATAAATGTCAGGCCCTAATTGCATTCATCTGATTCCAGTATTTCACAAATTTCTTTAAAATTGTTACAGTTGGTGTAATGAGCATACAATCTTACATTATCAAAGTGGATCCACCAATTTAGGTCCAAAACGCACTGCAGAAAAATAAGCCAGTTTTTGAGACCATTTTACGTAACTGCCCTGGCTCAGTGCTAAGGAACTTGCAATTGGATTTTATTGTGGCAACCAGAGCTCTCTGACAAAGAAGCCTAAATATCCAATAAACCTGAAGTTCCTAGATGATATTATTATTATTATTATTATTATTATATTATTATTATTATTATAGAGTGCTGTAAATTTTTTGGGGTCAAATAAATAAAAAAATAAATTTTAAAAAACCACCAAGCAACTGTATAATCTAAAAAAACAATATTACATATTATAAACCATATCGAAAAAATACTAACTAGTATATTTTACTCTAAACTCTCAAAATAATTCTACTAGCATCTCTAAAATAATACTAATGTATACAATGAAGACAAATTAAGCAGCAAAATTCCCTAGCCTTGGGCCAGGGGGCAGTTAAAGCAGTGTCAAACGTGTATGTTATTTCGGCAGTGCGTTTTGGACATCTATCCTAAAAACAAATAAACATATACACATGCTTCCAGCAATCTTTTACAAATGATCAAGACTGTAACTGACTTTTTTCAAATGCGGTCTGGCCCAAAAGAGATGTCAGCCTATTCTGAGCCTGGAGTGCACAACCTGATGTAGATGCTTCCACCCCCCACATCCAGTTGTGCATCAGACCAGCAAGGGATTTGTTTTGATTGCCATGAGGTCTGCACTGGGTTTACTTCTATACCTGGATTCAAGGAAGAAGAGAGGGCATGATCTGTGTCATCAATCAATGGGGACTGTCCAGAGTACAGGAGAAATCTGCCAAGACAGCCAGATGGATTTAGCCTGGCTCTGTTTGGAAGCTTTCAGGGTTTCAAAAAGCTGTCCTCCTTAACCAGGTTGCAAAATGGCCATGGTGTGTCAGACAAGTGATTTTCCCAAACTAAGCCAGTAACACCCCCCACTGGGGGGACGGAGGGTTTCTAGGGTAAATGAGGAGAAGTTGTGGCAGTTAGGGGGTGAGGGAAAAGGTGGGCTGCAGGGGGGGCCCTTCAGTCAAAGTATTGGATGGCGCAAGAAAGAAAGGGGAACCAGCAACCTTTGGGGACCACGTGGGGATAAGGTTGCATGAAACTTCTTTTTCAGAGTCCTCAACCAAACCATCAAAAGCCCACTGGTCATTTTGTTGTGTGTCGTGATATCTCCTCTTCTATTTGCCCAGCCCATGAAGTTTCACTTCCCTTACTGGTGTACTTTCGTTAGTAGTGGCAGTTGGGAAACTCATGCCAAAACTTGGGCATTGCTATGTGGCTCGAGTGGCACCGTTTTTGGGACAGTTTGGAGAGCAAAGAGTTAGAATACATGTGGTGGAGGAGAGGTGGCATGCCCAAAAAGGAGCTTCAAATGTGGGGACTTCTGCTTAGGCTTGTGAGCTTTGCTGGAATTTGGCTTTGTTGCAGTTTGAGTTGCACTGCTGCTCCTGGCATTTTCTTTCATCAGCATGTGAAAGAATGTAGTCAGAACCAACCTTTTTTTTTTTTTGGTAGGAAAGGAACACTTGAAACTGTGTGGGGAGACATGTCTTGTTTGCTCTGAGAGCATTTCTAAAGAGTGGAGTAGAAATTCAATAAATAAACTAAATAAAAATGTATCTGGGCAAGGAGTGTCAGTGCTCGATTATTGGAAAGTGTCCTTTGTCTTGGGCGCAGCTCTTGTAGTTAAATCTCTCTCCCTCTTCCCTGGTCCATAACCAGTCCTCCAGTCCAGAGCACGGTGGCCTTGGTAAAACCCCCTACATACCACCGGCCGATATTCCTTCATCGTCCCAATGTAAGGATGAGAGTCCCCTCCTCCCTGGGGGGGGGGGAGGCTTCTCTCTTGCACCTGGCCACCCTGGGGAAGATAACCAAAAGCAGCTGACTGAGCAGCAAACCATACTTGCCCTCGCTGCAGACTGGCACAGTGAGAGCTTCGTCGTTGCTACTTAGCCATCTGCTCAGTTGTTGCTCCCAAGATGAACATGGTGCACAACGGCAACCAGTCAGACAGCAACCAAAAATACTCTGCTTGTGCCAGCCTTTAACGCAAGAGTAGCACAAGCAATAAGTTTTCTTGGTCACTGCTCAGCACCCGCATTAGTAGCTAGCTGCCCCAAGGTGACTGGGTGCACAGGTGCAGTGATTGAGATTGGCTGTTTTGAAATTTGTAGTAGAAACGTAGACCAATATCAAAAAAATATGGAGTGAGGGGAGCGTAGGGTTGTTTGCCCAAGAGAAAGGGGACAGTAGCCTCAAAAAGTTTGGGGACCACTGGTCTAGGCCCACCTTCACAAAACCCCATAGATCAAATCCATAATATTTTTGGCCCCAGTCCTAGATGAAACTTTTGCTGGTTACTGTCTAGTTGTTTCCTCCAACAATTTTAAATCCCCAGAGCATTGTTTTGTTCATCTGTGAAGCATGATGTTAAGACTTGGGCTCTTCCTCCTAGAAGAAAGACATAAAATAAACTAAAATACTTGAAAACTACACACACACACACGCCACAGCACACACCAACATAACAACGCTAAAGTAATTCCAAGTTTTATTAATCAGTCAATGAAGAGGAAATCTCAATGACAACAAGTCCAATACAAATAGTTACAGGTCACATGCCCTCTTCTCTTTAATTCCTAGAACACTGTGACAAAACACCATAGGTGTTCCAATGTTTCCCATAATGAATGGAAACATAGAACCATTGTGTCTATGTTATGGAATTCTCATTAGGAACAAGCCAATCAGAGAAAGCGAAAGGGCCATAATATAAGGCTAGATTGGTGTTTGTCAAGTGTAAATCTTTTCAGGTATGTGGTACCCCATGGTAACCCGCCGGAAATACGAAAGCCACCGGCCCCTTAAAAACGAAATTTTTTTCCCGGGAATGACGAAAAAAAGCTCCAATAGAAAAAAAACTGTTCCCTGGGTTCGAAGGTTTTTATTGTCCGGGTTTTACGAAAAAAGATTTTTGTGGTGCTGTTTCGGTCGCCTTTTTTTTTTTTTTCTTTGCCGTTTTTTTTTTTCGGCGCGTTCTTTCGCAAAAAAGAAATCGCGCTTTCCTGCGCTAAAGCCCCCGCCTATGGCTTTTTTTTCCGGCTTGTGCGAAAGGTTTTTCGGGTTTACGAATATGGCGCCGCGGACGAAAAAATTTAAATTCGTGAACCCGGGGTACCACTGTACATGGTTTCAGCAATGGCCAAAAGGAAAAAAGAAGGGGGGGAAATTATGGACCTTTGAAAAATGAAAGAGAAGATATGAAAAGCTAAAGCAAGACTGCTACACAAAACAAACTTGTGTTAGGTCTTCAAAATGGTTTGTTTGTTTGCTTATTCAAAAGGAAATGATATTATTTTAATCCATGGTATCAGGCTTGACAAGAGATACAAATTCATCTGTACAGTATAATGAATGCTGTAACCATGTGCATAGATACATGGAAGCAATTAGAGGGGTGGAAAGCACTACTGACTTTGAACAATGGATGACTTGCATCTGTATCAAATGCCTAAAATGAGGCTGTTAAATCCACTGCAACAGATGCTACTGTTCATCAGACTCTACTGTTTCTGGATCCAGATCTCTGGAGCAGATTTTTTTTCTGGAGAAGTTCATGCTTAAGAAATGATTGCCTCTTTAAACTCTCTCTCTCTCTATATATATATATATATATATACACACACACACACATATATATATACATACATATACACACATGAATGTTTTATCAGTCTGTAACTAGTAACATTTCAAACAATAGTAGCAGCTAGTGGCTTTCAGTCACTGATGATAAATCGACTCCAGGTTTTACTGTTAATAAATAAATAAACTTTAAAGGGGATATCCATAGTGCTGAACTTTATTCCAAATTAGGCTCTTCTTGTCATAAGATTTATGACAACTCATCCCACTGCATTTTTCAAGGCAATAGCCATGTTAGTCTGTTTCAGTATAAAAAAGAAAGAAAGAAAGTGCAGAGAGGACTCTTGTGGCACCTATAATTAACCAATTTATTTCAGCATCAGCTTTCATGGACTAAAACCACACATGTTCAGAATGCAACCTGACACGGGAACATTGCAATCTGTCACATTTCCCAGAAAGGGATCTTAGACTACAACTAAGCTAATAGGAAACAAGTTGATCTTAAATGAATTGCTTTTGTTCAGCATCACACTATAGATCAACTGTTCTTCCACCCCAAAAGTATCTTTCACATGTTTTTATACAACACTGTCATAAACAATATTCCTGCTTTGGGGTACGGATCTGAAAATTTCAGGAACATCATAGAAAAACCAGCATAAATAAATTAATCTACCCAGAAACAACTTTATAAAAAATGGTTGGGGTTGACAGACTGTACGGGTTGACAGCTATAATGGACAATATCTGTTCTCAATGACAGCTCCAAAATAATAACACAAAGGGATCCATTTAACATCTGTAGAGATTTTTCACATCCACTGCATCTGGGATTAGAAGGGAAACCCTGGGGAAGTTTGCAAGGTGCAGTTTTCAAACAAGGTTTACCTTCAAAGTATTACGTCTCAACTCTTTTTAGAAATAATACTTTATGAATTTGACATGTTTCTAACTATTTCCAAATGTGAGGCTTAATGGCTAAGAAAACAGCTCAGAGACCCCACTATGTGAACCCTGGCACTGAGATCAATTTCAACAACTAAGCCTGTTTCAGGATTAAATCCTGTCTCCTCATAGATTAAGCCTGTTTTGTTTTAAACTCGCTCCACATTTCAGACCATAGAAGATATTCCAGAAGTTTGAGCTTTCTCTTGGCATGGTGACTGTGCACACTACACCTGCTGGATATAGAGTATTAGGCACACAATGTACAGTAAATCTGGCATCAGCCCAAGAAAAAAAATGGACCACTTCCTCCGAAGAGGCTGGGATGAGCTGCTTCTTCCAAGGCAAGCAACACAGAGATGGAGTTGGTGAATGACAAGGGCAGCCTGTCTCTCTTGCAAGTTTCTCCTTGTCTTTCTCCAAAACCCAGCATTTTGAAAAGCTCCTTTAGTTCGGGCTAGAGCTCCCAGCATCTGGTTTTCTTTCCCCTTCCCCCCCCCCCCAAATGAATAGGATTTTTCCTAGCTTTGACAAGAACATAAGGAGGACTCTATTCCCTTGCTCCAAATATCTGCTTTTGTTCCAGCAGCAGCCAGCCAGCCAGCTGTCTATGTGTGTGTGGCTTCAAGTTGCCAGTCAACTTATGGTGACTCCACCCATTTCACAGAGTTTTGTTTGGCAAGGATATTCAGAGGTGGTTTGGCCAGTACCTTCCTCTGAAATATGGCCTGCAGCCCCTGGTATTTGTTGGCTGTCTCCCATCCAAGTACTAACCAGGGCTGACCCTGTTTAGCTTCCAAGATCTGACACAATCTGCTGCCTTTAGGTTATTTCAGCTGCTTGTTGTGGTTGTTGTGTGCCTCCAAGTTGTTTCCCACTTATGGTGACCCTAAGGCAAACCCATCTAGGGCTTTTCTTGGCAAGGTTGGTTCAGAAGAGGTTTGCCATAACCTTCCCCTGAGGCCGAGAACGTATGACTTACCAAAAATCCATCCACAAAACCCACCCACTTGCATGGAGGCCATGAAGTCAACCTTTCCCCAGCAAAGTATGCTGCCTCTGAACATGGAGGCTCCACTTAGCTGTGACTCGCTCTCACAGGGTTGGGCTCTCCACACCTAAATGGAGCCTCCATAGTGGCATAGAGGTTTGAGTGTTGGACTACAACCAGAGTCCGATTCCTCGCTCAGCCATGGAAACTCACTGAGTGACCTTAGGTGAGTGACACTCTCTCAGCCTCAGAGGAAGGTAATGCCAAACCCCTACTGAAATAACCTTGCCAAGAAAAACCCTGTGACAGGTCTGCTTTGTGGGGTGCAATTATAGTTTTCCAGGGTGTTAACCCCTTGAAAGGGAAACAAAAATACACAGCATGAAAGTTAAACTTGTTACAATTCAGCTTTCAGCAGCAGAAGAGCAAAAGTGTGGGTCAGACTATTATTTTAAATCTGTCTTCCCAAAGAATAGAGACTTACTCCAAAAAAA